>NC_137468.1:145890482-146460482 GCF_964235325.1 Thermobia domestica
TTATACACGTATAATTTTGTTCTCATCCGGGGGGCACTGTAAGAGGTCCGGGGTGCAGTGCCCCCAAAAAACATGTCTGGAAGAAACACTGGAGGCTCGAGCTACGCAAAAATAGATAACAAAAGTATATGTGTATAAAGAATAATACAAAAGCTCTATATTTGTGTGCGGTCCACGAAACATAGTATAATTATAGCTATGCTTACAACAACAATAAAATTATATTATGCTAGCCTTAGTCTAGGTAGGGCTTCGTTCCAGATCCCCAATTTGCTCGGCATACGGCCTTGCACAATATAGCGAATGCTCTTACGTGCTACTGGGGCACAATATTTCGCGTTCCTCCTTCTGTCTTTCATATAGAATTGGATTGAGCTAAAAGTCTGTCACGAAATTCAAACATCTCGTAAGGTACTTTAATGAACCACCCCCATATCTTTTCCTTCTTTTCTACATTAAGTGAAAGAAAACCGCTCAGATAGAAAAATCAAACTACTAACTTTCATGTTTCTAATCGCAAGGGATCCCGAGATATGGGCATGTTATAATAATAATAATAATAATAATAATAATAATAATAATAATAATAATAATAATAATAATAATAATAATAATAATAATAATAATAATCGCCCCTTTTTCTTTCCATCTCTTTTCTCCGTTTTACTAAAATATCACAAAACGTTGAAAAGCGTGTCAAATTATTTTAAATGAGAAATTCAAATGCCAAATTTAAAGTCTCTCGTCTTAACTGATTCGAAGAGTTGGCCATCTTATTAAAATAATTTCCACCCAATTCTCCCTTCCTTTCTTCGAATTTCCAAAAATTCTTGCTTAGTGATACCCTACGTAACAAATCTTACCTAGTGTCCGAATTTAAAGTTTCTAGCTTAAGCGGTTTGGCCTGTGCGAAGTTTTTCACTCAGGATTTCGTGAAATGCCATTAGAAGTCACAATGAATGTCTGGTCCTTCCTAATGTTTCCGTGTTGAACCCCAAAAGTCACGGGTCTCTTTATTGGTCTAGTAGCTAGCGAACGTACTTTTGATCTTTGATGCATGAGGTCCTGTGGTTTGATTCCCGGTGAGCGAGCATGGAACGCACTACGGTGGTTCAGATCCAAATTTAAACTCTAGTTCTCGTTCTGTAAAGCATCGATTTTGACAAACGACGTAAGTACACTCATCTAAAATGATTGTCGCATATCTATAACTGTCTTCTTGTAAGAATATAATTTCATAATAATTTTGAAGGATATTTTTAATACTGATACTATGGGTATAATCGGGAAATGTATATTTGTGGTAAATTTCACAGGAAAAGAATTATAAATACGAAAATTAGAATCAGTAAAACAAAATGTTGCTAAATAAACAAGAAAGTTTTATTTTCGTTTTATTGTTCTTATTTACTGCTCTTTTGACATGAAATTTGCCACATACATCTTCGCACACATACTAACATTATAAGAAATACCGGGCGAATTCGTTATCAAATTATATTACTACAACAACATATTTATAGATATGCGACAATAATTTTGGACATGAGTGTACATATTAGTCAATCAACCAACCGAAAATTCTCCTTGCAGAGCTATTCGGTAAGGAGCGCTGTAGATTCTATATTTCTCTTTATTCAAGGTCGTAAAGGTAATTGAGGTTATAATCCGGAATTACGAAATCCATTTCATATCCTTTTTCTAGGACACAATAACACATTTTTAGTTCAAAGAGTGAGTCGTCTTACCCCCTTCCTACAGTTGTTCGTCCAACGTCCAATGAATCATATTCACGCTCCTTTGGAGCTTATGGTGACCGTCCAAAAGAACTAGGGAGAGAAGTATTCACAATTCAAATATATCTGTATTAAGTACAATTAAGTACCACACATTTTGATTAGACTCTGCTAGGCTTGTCACAAGATTGGATCGGTCGGGAAAAGACCATATTAGAATTTCCCAATAATAAATGAAAGTTCAAAAAACTCTTTGGAGGGGGCAGTCGCCCCCTCCGCCCTCCCCGTGGATCCGCCAGTGTGCATACTGCACTAAAACAGTTTGCACTTAATTAAAAATTTACACTTTTAATGGTGATTCTCGATGTCAAGCGTATACTATCTATACCGTAATTGTGCTTATACTGATCTTTGGTGCTTTGTTTAATTTTATTTTATGAATTATGTAAACTCTCGTTGAATTTGTGACTTCATTTTATATTTTCTGTAATGCTTGTAACTTCACGTAATATTTTCATATCTTGGTGTCAAACATATAATATCTAGTCATATAGTGTAATTGCGCTTATACTGTTTTGATGTGTACTTTTTATTTTTATTTTTATTTTAATTTAGAAACTACAAATTTCTTAAATTTTGTCATTTCTTGTCAGTACTACCAACATAATTTCACATTAGGCAATCTTGAATTCAAGATTCGCTTACACTTTTTCTTGAGTTAACATCTGCAAATTTCATTGCCTGAGGTTATTAGACGAATCTTGAATAGCCGAAAGTTGAAGTCACCGAGTTCAATACTTTCTTTCAAGTAGTTCCCCAATTGTCCTCACGACGCTGGGGGGATACCGAAATGCCGATACCATGTAATGAGTACGCATGGTCACTCGGGCCAGATCCGGTACTATTTAACTTCGCTGATCTCACTAGAACATTGCCGACTAAATTAAACATTAACAACTTTGCTTTCCAGTTAACATTAATTAGCTTTACATTGGTATCTACGTAAAATAGAAATTTCGTTTTATTCCACGCATGCAAGCGCTTGTAATAAACAACAAAAAAATTTAAATGAATCTTTCTATGGATAATTCCTTAATTGTGTAACTAGAGGCGGATCCAAGTTGAATATTGGGGGGGGGGCAGTTGTTCGAGCTCAAAACAAGGTAATAATATATTGCAAAAAAGAAAGAAGAAAGAAAAAAGCGAAAAGTAAAAACAATTTTAGAAAAGGGAATGGACTCTTCTGTAGAATTAATATGAACAAAAACACCAGAGGTACAAAAAGTGCAGCCAAGTTCGTCAGCCTCAAAAAGTGTTGAGATGAGGATGGATGAGCCAAGCTCCTTACCACTGCATCTGCGAGATGTCTAACATATATTCGAATACATTAAGATGTCTGTTCCTAGTTTCACGGCGGGACATTTTAGCCATAAGGATAATGGTGACCCCCAAATCCACCACCCTCACAAACACCATCCCTAAGGCTCGTTAACATCATTTACCTTGACACTTCGTGAAGGAATATAAGTTTTCCCTGTCTGGGTTTCGAACTACCAATCTTACTGCAGTATACTGTATATGTGCCTTAGCGCCTTAAACTAACTAACTAACTCTATGGCCTATGGAACCCGGAGGTTCAGTGCCGCGTTCACAAAAGCTCTCCACTGACTTCTATCCTTAGCTAATTGGATCCAGTTTCTACTTTGTATTCCTATCTCTGCGAGATCCATCTTAATATTATCCTCCCATCTGCGCCTAGGTCTTCCTAATGGTCGTTTTCCTATGGGTCTACCAGTCAAGACTTTGAAAGCGTTTCTACTTTCTTCCATTCTAGCTACATGACCTGCCCACCTAAGCCTCCTAGACTTGACGACCCTAACAATGTTGGGTAAACCGTATAAACTATGTAGTTCCTCGTTATGAAGCTTCCGCCATTCCCCATTCTCGTTCCTCTTGGGTCCGAATATTCTTCTCAGGATCCTGTTCTCAAATACTTTCAGTCTATGTTCTTCCCTCAGAGTAAGCGACCATGTTTCGCAACCATACAGAACAACAGGCATGATTATCGTTTTATATATTTTAAGCTTCAAATTCCTCGACAGAATTCGCGACGACAAGAGATTTTGAACCGAATAGTAACACGAATTCCCTGCTTTTAGTCGACATTTAATTTCTTCGTGAATATGATTTTCGTCTGTTAATATTGATCCTAAATATTTGAAAGTATCCACTTTATCAAAAGTATTATTTAATATTTTAACGCATCCACAATTTGCCGTATTACGGTCCCGACGCACTTCCATGTATTTAGTTTTCTCTGCATTTACTTGTAAACCCATGTCCCTGCAAGCGTTTAATAATATCTCTGCATTTATTTCTACTGTTCTCCTATCATCCCCTATTAAATTTACATCATCAGCATATGCCATAACCTGGTGAATGCCGTTCAACTCTAGGCCCTGGTTGCTATCTTTGATTTTCCTTATGCCTTAGCGCCTTAGCGAAGTTGATATTCCTAAGGTTGGTGGTGGTCCCAAACCCACCACGCCCACCACCACTATCCCTAAGGTTCCTTAACATCATTTTCCTTGACACCTCGCGCCAAGTTCCAGTGTTCGTTTCAGATGCAGGGCCAAGGAACTTGGTTCATCCATCCTCATCTCAACACTTTTTGAGGCTGACGAACTTGGCTGCACTTTTTGTACCTTTGGTATTTTTGTTCATATTTCACTTCTTTTTGTAGTTCACCATGTCAATATCGTATATCTTAATTGTAGCATATTGGATCATTGGGGAGTACCATATCAATTTGATGAGTGAGTGAGTGAAACGATTTCTTGCTTAGCTAAGGACAGTTTTTTGCCCATGAAAAATTTCCCATAGCACATTCATTAGATTTTGGACTTTTTCTATACTCAAGTCATTATAAGGTACCTTTGTGCTAAGTTTCACGTCTCTGTCTCATTGGAAGTACCTAATCAATTTGATGAGTGAGTCAGTGAGTCAGTGAGCCTGAAAACTGCATATTTTACGGGTCCAGTACTCAAATATGGTTGAAGGTAGGAATGTGAGATTTGGTATATGAGCACATCTCTCGGATATCTCCTTAAATTCTAAATTTCATGTTTCTTTCCGTCACTAGAATCGGTTTTACAGAGCCTCGAAATCGGTGATTTTACCCAAAACTCTTGTTCGTGTATAATATGTTTACGGCAGTGCAGGCCAGTTTTCATTTTCTTCGCGGAACTTGGCTGCCATGCAGTGCCGTACATGTTGACTTGTTTAAACGTTGATACTGATGGATTATAAATAATAATAATAATAATAATAATAATAATAATAATAATAATAATAATAATAATAATAATAATAATAATAATAATAATAATAATAATAAATAACAGTAGTAGCAGTAGAATAATAATAAGAAGAAGAATACAAATTCTTCTTGAATCATTAACTTTAATTTCTATTCATACGCTAGTTATATTACTTCCTTCTTTGTATTTTCAATTGCATTTGCATCTAAAATGCCAGAACCATTACGTTTATTGACTTTCTGTACTGTCAAACTGGACTTTCTAAAACAGGAATATTGGCAAACACTTGTGGACAAATGGGTTTATAGCTTACTGTTTACCAATTGTTAACAAGAAGCAGAAATCAGTTTTGAGAAGGAACAGATAGCTCAAAATATTGCATCTTGAAAAGAAAGAGGAGAAGCAGCCACCTACATTTACGGAAGTGGGCATTTTCTGAGCAAGAACTCCAATGCAAGTAATTTATTGAGATGTATTGATTCATTTAACTCCTGCAATTGAATACTTACTTATTTTAGTTTTTATTCTACAATTATAATACAAAGTTTTAAAAAAAATCAAGAGCTACAACTTTGTAATGGGTTTTATTTTTTTTTAATCCTATTCTTGGGGTTGCGATCGCCCCCGATCGCTATCTTGGATTCAGCCCCTGTGTTTGTTTTACAAAATTAGATTTCGAGATTTTTAGGGAACATGCTGTTTGAGTACTAAAAATGACTTAAAAGGAATAAAGTATAATATTTGGAATACATATTTGTGATGAGAGAGGAGCTAACTTCAGGAAGTTACAATTAATAGGGATCAGGTCCCTGTATTTCACCCCCTACAGTCCCCGCTCTGTTCTAGTGGTTAGCGAGCGTGATGTAAGAGGCTCCGAGTTCGATTCTTGATCAGCTTTAAAATTTGAACTCATTAGCGTAGATCTGATTCGATCTTAAGGTATGGATTCACTTATACGAAAACCTCGGTGGCTCAGTGATAGAGCACCAACCTACTTCTTAGGATATGTGGCCCCAGCTTCGGTCCTGGTTCTCGCCAAGCCGGTTTCATTAAGAATGAAAACTATGTGCACGGGTTCTCTCGAAGATCTTCCATTACCTCCCGCTTTTTATATCGCCAAGATTTTACCATCATTTGTTTGTTTCATTCGCTACCATATCCTTCAGCCTTGGAGCATAATTTTGTGGCACTAAACTCAGAGATTTCATTTTCATGCAGTGATTATTTCAGAGAGTGACAGGGAGCCCCTTGGAGCTATTGAATTCCTCCTGAGCATGTTAAATGTGGATTTCCTACCATTTCAACAATATTACATTTTACACATAGTGTATTAAAATCCTCACTCCTGAGGGAAAATCTAAAACCATTACTGTTTTCAAGCAACGTATAGCTTCGGTACTAGAAAGAGGTTATAAATAAACTCATTTATTCATTGGTAAATCCTTTAGTAAAGATGATGCTGAAATTATAACAAAGCAAAGTTTTTATAAAATGCATTACAAAGAAGAAACTATTTTTGAGAAGGTAAAATGAAGAAATTAAAAACATTGAGTGCGGTTTACTCGAATATCAGGGAAGTAGTTTAGTTTATAAAAACATTTAATCTCGCAAATGCTTTTAGTGTTAATTTCATTTCTTCAATTTACCACCACAAAAACTATTTTCTCCCAAAATTATTGTTTTCAAAATTTCTTGATGTTATTAACTATATTATTTGAATACCACTCATTCTAGCATTGGAGCTTCTTGTATAAATTAAAACACAAATTCTGACCAAAGCATATATATACTAATAAATAATAGCGTTACAGTTTCGGCAAATTAATTTGCCGAAACTGTAATGCTATTATTTATTAGTTAATATATGCTTTGGTCAGAGTTGAGTTGATTTTTGTTTAGCGTCCCTTTCAGCAGCGAGGCTATATGAGACGTGGACCTACTGATTAACGTGGAATCCGAACCACATGAGCTCCCGCCGGGAATCGAACCCGGGTCTCCCACGCCAAAGGCGTGTACGCTAACCGCTTAACCACAAAGAAGCTCATGCTTTGTTCAGAATTTGTCTTTTAATTTAAACTTTATTATTATTATTATTATTATTATTATTATTATTGTTATTATTATTATTATTATTATTATTATTATTATTATTATTATTATTATTATTATTATTATTATTATTATGAGTATCTACATAGATAAGCGATTAGCGTACGCGTCTTTGACGTGGGGTACCTGGGTTCGATTCCCAGTAGGAGCTCATGTGTTTCGGATTCCACGTTAATCAGTACGTCCACTTCTCATACAGCGTAGCAGCTGAAACGGACGTTAAACTCAAAATCAACTCAACTCACTAATAATGTAATAATAATAATAATAATAAACGACACAATGTAAGGAGTGAAAGGCAAGAAACCATATAAAAAAACTGCACGAGATCAGATGAAGTCGGAACCTCTCTTTTCAGTGTAATTACCAGTGAGACACTAAACCATAAATAAAACAATATAACGGTCTTATTGATGGTGTTCCTGAAAATATGGGATATATTGTAGAGTGGTGTTACATTGGATTATTTAATTATCATTGAGTAACATGTATTTCTTATTCTATATGCATGTATTGTAGTTATATATTATAATATTTCAAATGGTGTGTGTCTTTTAGTCTAGGGCTTCTACATATTTTCTCAGCTTTAAATATGTTTGTGTAGAGCACAGCCTATACAATTGTTATTGAAATCTGTAACCAGTCTTTCTTGTTCGCTTTACTGTTTTATAACCAGCGGAAGAAAACAGCTATAAAGGAACTTCAGGTGTCAATCAACTATTCAGCTGCTGCGTGACGCACGTGGGGAGGGCTCCTCCTCTACATATTTCCCCCCTTCTCAATACTGTTTGTTATGAGCGAACGGTGATGCGACTTTCTCCGAAGCAATTGTGTATGGCGATGATGTTCCATCTGAAATGTTGGTAGACACTGTTTTTGTCAATTTTCCATCCTAATTTCTGTGAACTGTTTAAACAGAATAGTTTATGAAATGAGAAATGCTTGAGAAGAGACGTTTTAAAGAATACGCTCACAGTTGCCGACATTTTCTTACACATTCTGTTGAGAGTTGGATACCTGGAAATAACCAAAAATCGTCCCGAAAAAACCCCTTGACCATAAAAAATATCGTCATATCAATCAACGTTATTTCTATCTAATTACTGACACATCTCGGGAAAACGTTTCTTATGCTACTTAGATTGAATTATGTCAGATTCATTGCAATAAGATGTAAAATATTGTTGTTATTTTAAAAAAATCCAAATTATTGGAAACATTTCGTCCCGTTTAAACCCCTCAAAATTATAGATATGTATAAATATTTTATTTATTAAAATTAATTAACAAAACTTTCTATAACGATGTTTCTCACAGTCCTTTACCACTCTCGACAAAATTTATTGGAAAATATAAACTTTTTTGTCCTTCGACTTTTTCGCCTCACAGAAAGATGCCTTGGTGGTATGTAATGAACAAAATACATTTTGTTTCTTAAAAAACAACAAAATATTTATTTGTGAATAGATAATAGGGTCGATAAAGCTTTTTATACTTATTTCTTTGTAAAACGGTGACATCAAAAGTCATTTCTACAAAAATAGTGATATTTTAGGAAAAATATCATGACATTCCGAAAACTAAATTAGAACAAAACGTGTTGATGGCAATAGCATATTCATAGTTTTATTGCTACACGCATTTCTTCAGATCAAGATTTAGTCAATATAGTATAGAGAGGAGCAAATAAATCAAAGTTAGAAAATTTAGAATATATCTATTGTTTCGTCCTTTTTAGACCCCTAGCAGCTAAAGATAGATAGATAGATATAGATATAGATATAGATATAGATATATGCATATATATGTGTGTGTTTCTGACTAGTTCATTCGATTCTTACAAAACATTCTAGAGTTACTGGCAATAAAACAGAGTATTTTTAGAAAGTAATCAAAATTTCATGGACTTATTTCTTTTGTAGAGCCAGGGGCCAAAATAATGAGAAAAATGAATTTGTGTCCTAAATTTCCCTCAATTTCAGCTCAACTGCTTTCTTATATAGAAGTTAACGTGACAATATTTTTGGTCCAATTATAAGAAATTAAATCATTTATAATTCAAAGATGGGCAATTACGTGAAAATACCTGCTTCTAATGAAAGTATCGCAGTATGAAATGGATTTTAATAACTTACTTTAAAATGGAATATTTTCATGCCGATATTCAACCATAGCACATGGAAGTGAATTACGTGGAAGTCTCCCTGTTTTCTGCTGTGTAGCAAATAAGAAAAAACTTGTTCATTAGTGTTATTGTTTAATTATTTACATGTTTGAATTGTTAGTTAAGTTAGTTAGAAACACGTTTTTAAAATTACGCATTGCTGTAAAGTAATTTTGAAACTATTGAAACAACAACATCTGGAACTTTCAAAAAAAAATTATTTCAAATTAATTTATTTTAACTACAGCCTTGCTAAAAAAAATCTAGCAACCAATCTTTTAATTTAATGTAATCTATGCTGTAAATATTTGTTTAAGCGAGCGTTGAATATGACGAACATTATAGTAACATATTAAAGGGTAGAAAATACTACAACGTGCCCAGTTACGTATTTCAGTTGAACGTAGTTCTTTAAGTTGTCCAAGTTCTTATCTAGTTTCGTTCTTGTACTTCATATTCACCCATTTTGTTCTTTACTTATGATCCTGGATTATCATGTTCACATCTCTGTCTGTCTATTATTGAGCAAAAGCGTGAATAGCTGTACCTTACTATATAGATGTGAAGCGTAAGCTTACTTCTGCAATTGAAGAGAGAAACCTGAAAGTTTTAAAAATTTGTTTTATGTGTTGTAGAGAGTAAGACCCCTTTTTTGATTAACTTGCATTTTAATGTCAAAAAATGCCAGATCTAAGCCTGGAATTTTACTAATGCATTTTAACTTTCGTTATTCATCACAGTATGTCTTCTAAAACCTTCTACTTTCTGCCTTTGAATTTAGGACCTTTGGATTGTAAACGTGTTAACATACAATTGAATATATAAGCCCTTAATTCTAATTACAACAATCTAGACATACTTTTCCCTTGAAACAGAATGTGTTAAGATTATCAGGGTCACGGAATCTCGGTTTATAGAAAGATTAAAATGTATAATGCATAATGTGTGAAAATGAAATGAAATTTTTGAGTTTTACGTCCCACGTTATGCCGGCTATGCTAAAGGAGACGGTGAAGATGAGAAATGAATGAAAGGGTTGAATGAAGAAAGTGGGAGGAAACGAGAGGAACCCGAGGAAACCCACGCACAAGGTGTTTGCACACCACAAAGTTCGCTTGGCAGGAGCAGGGTTTGAACCCGGGACTGCATAATTTATGAAAAGAAGGGATTTCTTTACAAAACGATGCAATAATAATGTCTGAGAACCTCGGTCGCTCAGTGGTAAAGCGTTCACCTCTGGTGCTTGGGGTCCCGGGTTCGATCCCAGCCCGCACCAAGTGACTTTGTGGTGGACAAATACCGTGTACGTGGGTTCCCTCGGGGTTCTCCCGTTTCCTCCCACTTTCTTCATTCTACCATTTCATTCATTACTTATCGTCACCGTCTCCTTTAGCCTAATCGGCATAGTTGTGGGACGTAAAATTCAAAGATTTTATTTCATTTTTCAACCAGGTACATGTTACACAAATGTTAATATTTTGTAATATTGAGACATTATAATAACACAGATTTTCGTAATGGAGAGATTAAAACTTAAAAATTGAATATAATAAAATATAAGAATATTTACAGCATTTTCTATATAGTTAAGAGAACATTGTTTTATAAACTCTAGGATGAGTATCCGATTACTTTTTTCGGAAAAAAGGTATAGCATATCCTGTATAGCTTTATTTGCTCTCTATACTTAAGACTATTCAGGTCAATAGTAGATAAGAACTATCCGTGACTACTACTACTAGGAAAGCGCGTGTGTTTTAAGCGCACCGCAGAGCCGTAGCTAGAAATTTCAGCGACTCGGGCGCTGAAATTTGGTGCCCCTGCACTCATCTCATCAAGCTTTTCTTTTTTTTACATATACGAAAAACAACTTTCGTTGCTATGCAATACTGACTTTTTAGCAAGCTACGTGGACAGGCCATTTCAACATCTAAAAACCGATAATTATGTATTCTTTTATAAATAAGAGCCGTTTCTAAGAGGCTTTTTGTGTACAATTTGCTAAACTTGATAAAACTACCTTTGGTTGATTAACAGATCTATTTGGAAAACAGTTATGAAAACGCTTTTAAAATGTTCAAATTGATGACAGCATTAATTTGCAGTAATAATGGTTAACTTCTAATTCTAGATGTGACCACACAAATAGCATTTTTATTTCGATTCTTTTACGGTAGAAAATATTTTGTGAAATGTTATGGAAATTCAGAAGAAACTTTCATTACCAATTTCTCAATATTCATCGATGGAGTTGGATATGTTTAATGTTTACATTTAAAATTCAAAATATAGTTTGGCTCTTCCATATCTTTGAAATTACAGTAATTACTTATTTTCTTGATGAATGAAAGTTTTGAATTTAATGTTACTTATTACTAATTAATAGTAAAAATATACTAACACTGTACAAACACATATAATACATAATGTGTGTGTGTGTCTATATGTTTTGTATGTATGGAGATAGATAAAAATATCACACTTTAGATACGAATGCACAAAAATATCCTAGCGATACTGGTAGTTGATGGAGAAATGATCTCAATAAATTCCTTCTACTTGGAACCATTTCACATACCAATGGAATAAAAAATCAGTAGAGAAAGACGAAATTCGTAAGGTTAAGATCTGACCTTTTAAGCCCCTATTCTACAACTTTTTCAAGTTCTAAAATGTTATTATTCCATTTGTTTACCTTTACATTCATAATTCCTTGCAAACAGCAGCTTGTGTATGTTTCATCCCTCTCATTTTCATGCCTTTATTTTCACCGTTATGATTAATCCGATTGCGTAGAAAAGTGAGATTAACTAACCAAAGTCATCACAATCAAAATACCAAACATGTATTTCAGACTATGAAAATGCTCCTGTGTACACTATAAGTCATTATTCGACACCTCGTGTATCACATTGTTATTAACAAATCATGTATAATACTTTTTCAAGTAATATGTAAAATCTTGTTGTGATTCTAATTGAAGAGTTTGGGTTGCGAGCGTAACAGGCAAGAAAACTTTTATCAAATCTATTTCTTTACAAACCGATAACAACATTAATTTAACAGGACGTCAATACTTTTACGAGGCGCCGCGTCGTTTACTCCTTTCATACATTCTCTTGTCGCTCTTTGAGCATTCTCTTACTATCAGCACCCGGGACGATGGCCCAGCTTGCCGCCCCGTAGCTACGGCTCTGAGCGCAGTACACCTGGCTTCGATTTCCATTGAATCCAACGTTGAGCTCCTTCTTCACGTCTCCTGCTGAAAGGGACGTGAAACCATAAATCAATCAATTCAATAGTAGACCAATACCTTTACTTACCTTTACTATAACTCTTCTCCCTGGCCTAGCAATTAACTGTTCTCGATCTTTCATGTCATTATTGTACGTCGGTATAGCCGAGTAGTCTGAAGAGTTTGGCTTTGGATCGTGAAATGGAATCCATTGAGTTCGACTTCCTCTAAAGAGCATGGTCGAATTTTTAACTGTCCTTGGTATTTCCGTGATGGTGATCTTATCGTGTTTCATTAGGCAAATTTGAAACAAAAATATGTCTATGGAGATTAGTTTCCCGGTTTGGGGCGATTTTTTTAATGATTGGTAGTGTACCGTATATACCATGGTGTACATGGTCATGGATTCGATTCCAAGTGGAAGAGCACATAACTTTAGTTTCACAATCATTCACTTTTACTAAACAATTAACCATTTTTAACCTGAAAGGCGTTACTGTGGATCGTTAAACTAAAAACAAGCATTTCATTTCATCTTTACTTTACGAAAGTATTAGTTCAGCTAATTCTTTTCTTACAACAGAAAATAACACATTCAAATAGCTTTTCTCCACTTTCAGGATAAACTTTACATCAAACGATATCTTCCATCTTACCAGTATTGATGCTCTTTTATTCAAAGGTGCAGTAAAATTGTTCATTCGACAGGTTGAATGTTAAAATACGCCATTTTTCCTCCTTTAAGTATCATCTTTCCGCCATTCCAGGAAACTAATAATTAAGAACTTTAGAATCTAATATCACTACATAATTAGAAATGTTTGCTTGTTAAAAATATTAATGAGTTTGAATATATTGAGTCTATTATATTTTTAATGTTCTTGCTTCTAATAAAACAAAAGCTTCTTGTCTTTGCTTTGATCTTATGGAAGTTAGCGTGTAATTAGCTTGCAAAAACTTGTACATTTATTTTCCGTTATTTACTTCTCAAGAATATCTACGGAACTTCCTCAATCTATGTAAAATGAATGGAACGCTTGTATTTTGAAATATTTTTCCTAGTTTTATCTAACTATGAAAACCTCAACTTCCTGTGAGTTCAGAACATTTAATACATATATATATATATATATATATATATATATATATATATATATATATATATATATATATTAAATAATAAAAGATTGTAGGTCTATGCCTATCATCTCTCAGATGCAAAATACGTACATATCGAATAAATGTATACCGGTATAACTATTTCAGGATAACTAACTAACTCTATGGCCTATAGAACCCGGAGGTTCAATGCCGCGTTCACAAAAGCTCTCTACTGACCTCTATCCTTAGCCAACTGGATCCAGTTTCTACTTTGTATTCCTATCTCTGCGAGATCCATCTTAATATTTCCATCCCATCTGCGCCTAGGTCTTCCTAATGGTTGTTTTCCGATTGGTCTTCCAGTCAAGACTTTGAAAGCATTTCTCCTTTCTTCCATTCTAGCTACATGACCTGTCCACCTAAGCCTCCTAGACTTGACGACCCTAACAATGTTGGGTAAGCCATATAAATTATGTAGTTCCTCGTTATGATGTTTCCGCCATTCCCCATTCCCGTTCCTCTTGGGTCCAAATATTCGTGTCAGGATCTTGTTCTCAAATACTTTCAGTCTATGCTCTTCCCTCAGAGTAAGTGACCATGTTTCGCAACCATACAGAACAACAGGCATGATTATCGTTTTGTATATTTTAAGCTTCAAATTCCTCGACAGAATTCGCGACGACAAGAGATTTTGAACCGAATAGTAACACGATTTCCCTGCTATTAGTCGACTTCCTTTGTTAATATTGATCCTAGATATTTGAAACTACCCACTTTATCAAAAATATTATTTAATATTTTAACGCATCTATAACTTGCTGTATTCCTGTCCCGACGCACTTTCATGTATTTAGTTTTCTCAGCATTTACTTCTAAACCCATATCCCTGCAAGCGTTTAATAAGATCTCTCCATTTTTTATATTGTTCTTCTATCATCCCCTATTAAATGTACATAATCAGCATATGCCATAACCTGGTGAATACCGTTCAACTCTAGGCCCTGGTTGCTATCTTTGATTTTCCTTATAGCGTATTCCAGAACAAAGTTAAATAATAATGGCGACAACGCATCTCCTTGTTTCAGCCCATTTCGACGTGAAAGCTCATGAACAAAAATTTCCTACCCGGACTTTCCTTTGGGATTCATTTAAACATCTTAATTAATCTAATTAGCTTTCTCGGTATTCCAAGTTCTGTAAGAACGTTGTATAATGTTTCTCTCCTAACCGAGTCGTACGCCTTTCTAAAATCAATAAATAGTTGATGTACCGGGGTATTGTATTCCCACTTTTTTTCGAGTATTTGGCGAATGGTAAATATTTGGTCGATAGTTGATTTATTTCGTCTAAATCAGCACTGATAATCAACAATAATTTCACCTGCGTATGGGGTCAGTCTTGCTAATAGAATATTTGAAAGAATTTTATAGGATGTTGACAAAAGAGAAATGCCTCGATAATTATTACAGTCAGTTTTGTCGCCTTTCTTGTGAATTGGAACAATGATTGATTCTTTCCACTCTTGTGGCAATTTTTCCTTGTTCCAGATAAGAAGAATGAGTTTGTGTATCTTGTTCCACAATTTTTTGCCTCCAGCTAAAATTAACTCAGCTGGAATTTCATCTACACCCCGAAATTTGTGTTTCTTTAATTTCTTTATAGCGGTTTCTACTTCTATTCGGTTGGGTTCTGGAAGACACGGTTCTGTGGTGTGTATTTCCTTTTCTCCACGCACACTAGTTTTTGGTTGCATGTTAACCAAATCGTCAAAGAAATCTTTCCATCTATTAAGATGCTATCCGTGTCAGTGAGAATTGTCCTGTCAGATTTATTTAATATGTAAGCATGAGGTTCATAGCCTTTTTAAAATTTCTTTGATTCCCTTATACATGTACCGGATGTTTTTATTTTTACTATTATCTTCAAGTTCCTTAATTTTAGTTTTCAGAAAATCGCATTTCTTTGTTCTAAAAGTTTTGGAAGTTTTCCACCTGACATCTGCGAAATTTTGTGTAGTTATTTCATTCGGATTTTGTAGCCAGCGTAATTTTACCCGTTTTCTCTTCTTTGCTAGTTTTGTGCACTCCTGGTCGAACCATGGTTTGTTCCTACGTATTTCCGCGTGTCTCAATTTTTCTTTTGTTGAAATTTTAGTACTGTCTTTAATTTCAATTCAGGTATCCTCAACACTAGTCCACTCCGAATCTTCTAAAGCCGAGAATCTATTCGAAACTTCAATCTGGTATTTCTCTCTTACCTGACTCTCTTCTAATTTCTTTAAATTGAATCTCTCCGTTTTCGGACAATGAATATTACCTTTATTTAACGATAACCTCTCTCGTATTAACGCTGGTACCAAGTAGTGGTCAGTGTCACAATCAGCCCCTCTAAACAACCGGACATCAATTTTGTTAGATTGCCTTCTTCTATTTACTAAAACGTGATCAATTTGATTGTGTTTTTCCGTCTGGTGATATCCAAGTGTATTTATGAACGTCGCGATGTGGGAATTTTGTACTCTTCACGATTAGGTTTTTGGATGTTGCAAAGTTCACGAGTCTAACAACGTTGACATTACTTTCCTTATGCAGACTTTCGTTCCCTTCGGTTTGAAAATATCCTCTCGTCCTACCTTCGCATTGAAATCCCCTAATAGAATTTTCATATGGTATCGCGGGAGTTGGTCAAATATCCGTCTTTTATATTGTCATACTTATCTTCAGTTGGTGCATGTACATTTAAAACAATATCACACCACCGTCCCTTAAGAGTAATAAAAGAAAGTCTGTCTGTAACAAGTTCAACCCGTTTAATTACTGGTAATATACGTTTGTGAACGAAAAACCCTGTTCCTAACGGGTGATTTTCATTTCCTTCCCCGTAAAAGAACGTAAAATTTCCGGAATTCACAGATCCATTTCCTTCCCACCTAACTTCCTGAAATCCTTCTACGTGCATCCTGTATTTCTCTAACTCACTCGTTACGGATTTCAACGCGCCTGCCCTATAAAGACTCCTAATATTCCATGTTCCAAATCTCATGTTCATTTTCTTTTACTGAGGTAGTGCCAAGTTATCAGTCCTTGTCCGAGGCTTTTGTGAATATTTCTGAACAGGTGCTTTTTTACAGGATGAGGTTCTTAGCCCTACCCAAACCCCCAAGCTGGAGGACCACTTCTAGTCGTCTGTCCGCGACTGCTTATTCAGTATATTCGCAGCTAACCTCTATATCTAGAGGCCTTCTCCTCGATCCGCAATCTGAGGACGCGCCATGCCGTGGTGACAGGAGCCCACGTTGTACGGCAACTATTTCAGGATAAATTATATTATTAAGTATTCTGCCTTTGCGAAGTCCTGGGACTAACGAGAGTTTTTATTTTTCAGTTCTAGTTTTAGACCTGGAACTGTTTCTTCCACATTTCTCAAGCTTGAGTCCCTCTTTTAAATCCTAATATTTTCTGCTATTTTTCAAATCATCGATCTCTTCTATTCTTCCTCTTCCTATTCCTTGCTTTCATACTACCTTTCCTTCTATAGCAGTATGAGGAAGACAATTTCTTCTCAAGATGTGGCCAATCCAATTAGTCTTCCTACAAAGGATGCTGGCTAGAAGTGTTCACTTCTCTCTATCCGTTTTAAAATTCTTCTAATTTGTTACTCCCTTTGTCCATATTATCTTTTCCGTCTTCCTCTAACATCACATTTCGAAGCGCTCTAAATTTTCTCTGTTTGTCGTAATGTCCAAGTCTTTGAACCATACAGTCCTATAGACCAACTTCTTCCTTAGTACAATACTTTCCAGATACTTCAAGTGGTCGACCTCTTCAAGCTTTCTTTGTTTTACTCTGACCCGTGAGGGAGCATTTCCACGGAATATTTTCATAAGAATGAATACAGAGTTTAATGGTATTATTAGATGGAATTGGTACAATATTACCTCGTTTTAATTCAACTTTCACTTACACGAAACACATTTTTGTAAGAGAAAGACAACGTGGAAAACTTACCTAACTTATTTATTATTGTAGACATTGATGACGCTACAGCAATGTTTACTATTTGTTTTCCATCCATTTACATTCCTCCAGTGTGGCAAGCTTCAGTGCCTTGCGACCTAAGTCTAAAATTGAGATTTTGCAGGAGAGAAATCTAAGTCCAACATCTCATGAACAATTCATGTTTTGTTTTCTGTTGGCAATTAAAAAATAACTGAGCAGTTAAAGGTCTTAGAAGTTGCTGTTTACAAAAATATTTTTAAAAAGATGTCCATGTGTAGAAGTGAATGAAGACATTAGTCCATTTTTCTAGTTTTTGGCCATAGGTCACTTGGTATCCAAGTGAGCCATATGTTACTAGAGAAAACAACTAGAACGACCTTAGCACAGAACATTAATCGTCTACCAAGTACCACAAAGCAAGAAACCTAACAACCTTAATTACACAAAATCTCTACAATTTCATGGGCAAATGTCAACCTGATAATGTTTTATTTTAGTGCTAACCAAGGGCGCCGATTTCTATGTAACTTTGGATGGACCCACTCAGATGTGTGTTTGGGTCCAGACAAGAGTCTAAGAAGGCGTATATGAGGATTGAATTCAAATTACGCTATATATGGTATATTCATAAAATGCAAATAATAATAAAAATTACATATAGAAATGAACATTCATAAAAATACATGGAGCCTCACAGGATCGGTGCCCTTACGGCTAATCCAAATAAGTTTTCCACATGATTCTGATCGACCACCATCTGTAGAATCTATATAAGAGACTCATTACCAATAACTGAGCTAGACTTGAATTTTATCCATTCGCATCAATGACGTACTTCGAGTCCTACTAGAGTTTAAGATTGAAAGCATTAAAATTCCAGATTCGGCTTATTAGAGTGATGCCGTATCAGTCAGAACATACTAAATGTTAATATCTTCATAGTAATGTGGTTCCATTGAGATTTAACATGACATTAAATTTAATGATAATTTTATTTTATACGTCTCACGATTATTCCCTTTAAGATAAAAGGGGGTTGATTACAAAGTGAGTGATTATGAAATAAAAAGCCCGAGAAAACCCACGGACAGGACGATCACCACCGCATATTCACATATTCAGGGATCAAACTAGGGATCCTTCTAAATAGAATTGAGTTCAATTGTTGAACCATCGTGTTTCCGCATAGTAGAAGGGGAAATCTATGTACGTATTTAATAACGTAATCAATATATTGTACCTAGGTATAGTCTACAGCTTAGAGAAGTACTTAAATGAAGAGATAAAAATATCCAAGAGATAGGAATAAAAGATAGAAATAACTTAGATTATAACTTCTGTGATTATCACGTATTAGTTAGTTTAACGTCCGCCATTCTTGATCACGATAACAGTTCTTGAACTCTAATGTCAAATCGTTTACGGTTGTTTAAAACAAGACTTTCTTTTTCCTTAAAATATAGCTTTAGTAAACGTGTGCGACCAAATATATTCATTATTCAAATAAACTTGAGAAATACACGTTGTGTTTCAAACGTTTTGAAATTAATATTAGACATACCGATAAGACGCATATATTACAGCATTTAGGATACGATTTTCCACACAAAACATATATATAGCTCAAAATTTTAGAAGTGGATTCTTAAGTTATAGTTAAGAGAAGTAGCTACTTATGTAAACACTGTTTCAGTGTAGTTCTGTAAAACAATGAGCTAGATATAATTTCGTATGTGCAAAATATAACGGCTACCCGAGAAATATATGACTATGATACTGAGAAAATAATACACCCTCTCGTGGCATTTGTAATCTTAATTCCCTTCAACGTAATTCTCTCTTGTGTTCACAGGTCATGTCCAGCTGATCTTCCACTGCCGAAAACAGGTTTTAGGAAACCATCTCTGGAACTAATGTCAAAGCACCCATCACATTTAGTTCGATAACTTTTGTGTACGAAATCGTGCCCTTATCAGGTGCCTTTTAACTTTTTTCAATAGCGAAAAGTTTCGCAATGTCATATCCAAAGAGTGGCGTGCTATACCAAAAAAAAAAGAAAGAAAGAAAAGAAAAGAAAAGAAAAGAAAAGAAAAGAAAAGAAAAAGAAAATTGAATCACATCAACCCATGCAGAAGGGCAATATTCCGGCATATTTATCAGGCTTTAGGCTTTGAGTTCCAAACATTAGGTCGTTTTCGACAAACATCGTCACAAACACGGCTGAGGAAGAATATTCAGGTATAGTCATTTGTGCTTTTACTTCGAGGTCATACCTGTACACTAAACTTGGCAGAAGAAAAAATCTTTTTATTATTATTTTGGAAGATGAGTCGTGTGCAAATTGTGTCATTGATAGCACTAAGTTGACGCGTAAAATTTGAGATTTTTAAAGACAGCTCCTTGATTCCAAAAATGCCTTAATGTTTCGCTAAAACGCTGATTTCTTAAAACGAATTAAACAACATGTCAGGTTTACTTTCTATCTACGTATGCACGTGCATATTCATGTTTAGAGCGCCAATTGCCTAAATAAGCCTGATTTAGTATTACGGGTTTCCTCTAAATTAACTGATTTTTTATCGTCTCATCGCTTATAAATAGGCAAAAGTTGTTAAGGTTTGCTTCGTTCTCAGGCCGGTTTCTTTCCTTTCTCTGGTTATGTTCCTTTCAATTATTCATTACTTTTGTTTTGCCTGATGTGTAGATGCATCCTATTTTCGGTGACATCACGCAGAATGCGTTGAATAAAGGTTCGGACATAGAGTATGAAACTGGATGTAGCAGTGTTTCCCGATATACATTGTCAAGCGAGGTGCTTTTCTGCATTCAGTTAAACACTGAAATATCCTAGTGTTTATGTGAAAGCTTTCTTCGTGCAATATTGAGCTTTTGTGGATTGTTTAACTATAAACGATCAATTACTTTGTTTTGTTTGTAGTTACTAAGACAATTTTAAGAATGGTTAGCACAAAGAGCCACTGCAATGTAAAGATACACAGTAACGTGAAAACAAGCCGTTCTGCTCTATGTATCTTTCTTGGAGCAAGTATGAAAGTTAAAGCTACAATTTCGGAGAGAAGTCTTCGCATTTCGTACGAATTTTTCACAAGCTGTCTTCTGCTTTACTTCTGTATGCTAAAGTTATTCTTTATGACAAATAGAAGAAATATGTTGGAAGAGCGACAACAAACTTACAATTTTGGTCTATTTATACGAGGTGAGGCAATAACAGATTAGCTGATTTACAAGACATACAGCTCCTCAAAAGTACTTAATCAGAACTTACTTAGGCATTTGGAACATTGGCAAGAAAACTAGAACCAAGATAACGAAAATACGCCTTGCACAGTAAAACTTACTTTAGGCAATGATAGATGTTGTCGTGTTCTTTTGCCACTTTTCTCACTTTTCAAATTTTGGAATTCAATAAATTCCCTGGGTGAACGTTCGATGGTTACTCCCTGTAGATTAACAAGACGGATGATTACTGAAAGTAAATGATCTCAGTATAATTAGTGATGACAGTATTTCCGGCATATAGTTCCTTTTCATGTAGCATTTATTTTAGAATTCATTGTTGTATGGATGCCACTTTCATCTCTTACTAGCTTTTTCACACCTACCAGTAATTATTTACCTATAGGGCTGCTATATTCTCTTTCTCTCTCTCTCTTGAGATCTCTCGTAGCTTGTAGTTAGCGTACGCGTCTTCGACTCGGGAGACACATATTTGATTCATGGCGGAAGTTTATGTAGTTTAAATTCCATGCTAGGCTGCAGATCCTAGTATCACATAGCCCCGTTACTGAAAGCTGCACAAAACTCCAAACAACTAAGCAATCGACCCCCCTTCTATATTTGACTTACTTTTAATATTTCACCTTCAAGAAAAACAATAACAGATTAATTATATTTCAATCTAAATATGAAGAATTTGAGCTTGTTTCACAAAGGTCAGTTAACAAATGCAAAACTAAACTTATAAAAAAGAGCAAGAAGAATGAAGTAAAGACAGAGAGAGAGAGAGAGTGATTTATCAAACAGTTGAAACCATGAAATGTTGGTTTCGTTTACCTTTCGTGCTTCAGGAAAAAAGAATAGACGATTTGAGAAATACTGGGTGTCCAGTTGAAGTATATAGAGATAGATACATGTATACATAACATACATCGGTAAAATTTGTCTTGCGGTTAACCCAGTTTCATGTCTTGAGTTTGTAATGCAAACTGTAACCCTTATATCCAAGCATTCTTGTCTATTGATCGTCGTAGAACTGTACCCTCAAATTCCCTTGTCACATCTGCCACCCAACTAACTATAAAGTTAATTGGGTTGCATACATTCCAGGTGGTTTAGACGTTTTCTATTCGCGTTTCATCTGTTCTATTTTTCTGCTAACTACAATTAATTACATTCCAGTATTTCCGTGTTCGGTCTGATTTCGAATACCATTCCTGCATTCCACTTCCCTTCTGTTAGTCAACCTATGAACAAACTCGTATATAAAATTAGTATTCGATTCTCCCCTCAAATCAGGTCGTAAACCACCAGATGAAAATTTATTCAAAGTGGAAACGATTTTTATACTTCTTACTATATATATATATATATATATATATATATATATATATATATATATATATATATATATATATATATATTTGGTCTAGGAATTAATTCGTGCGGGTGGACAAGAGATGGCGCAACGAACGGAGCGTCCCACAGTTCCGTGTATCCACACATGTGTTGCAAACCCCTGTCATCGCGTATCGTTCGTAGTATAGGGCAGTGGATTAAAGCGTCAACAACACCAGTTTGTAGTTAAGTGAACATGGCGCAATTTGTGCCTGATAAAGTGTTTTTGCGGGGTGTCCTGCTGCATTACTTTAACATGCAGAAAAGTGCGACTGAAAGTCATCGTATTTTGGTGGAAGTGTATGGTGACCATGCTCTAGCTGAGCGAACGTGTCAGAAGTGGTTTGCACGGTTTAGAAGTGGTGATTTCGGCTTGGCAGACCAAGAGCGAGCTGGACAGCCAAAAAAATTTCAAGACGAAGAATTGACAGCATTGCTCGAGCAGGATTCGTGTCAAACGGAGGAACAACTTGCAGCAGCATTAGGCGTTGATCAAACAACAGTCTCCAAACGCTTGAAAGCCATGGGAATGATTCAAAAGATGTCACATTGGGTTCCACATGAATTGAAAGACAGAGATGTTGAAAGACGAAAAACCATTTGCGAATTGCTGCTTCAACGACAGAGCAGAAAGGGGTTTCTGCATCGAATTATTACGGGTGATGAGAAGTGGATCCATTACGAGAACCCTAAACGAAAAAAGGCCTAGGTGAAACCAGGTGAACCAGGTCCATCACAACTAAAACGAGATATTCACTGTGCAAAGGTTATGCTGTACATATGGTGGGATATGAAAGGTGTGGTGTACTATGAGCTGCTGCAACCGGGTGAAACTATGAATGGAGAACGTTATCGACGACAATTAATGCGTTTGAAGCAAGCTCTGGCCAGAACACGACCAGAATGGGAGAACAGACATGATAAACTTATTGTTCAACATGATAACGCTCGCCCACATGTCGCAAAACCGGTCAAAACCTATTTAGAAAATGTCGGATGGGAAGTTTTACCCCACCCGCCGTATTCATCAGACGTTGCTCCTTCGGACTACTACTTGTTTGATTGCATGAACAACGATTTGATTGGACAGCGGTTTACTTCTTCAGAAGATATCGAAACATGGGTCTCTGACTGGATCGCTTCCAAGGATGAGGACTTCTTTCGCCACGGAATCCGTACATTGCCTGACAGATGGGCGAAAGTGGTGGCTAGCGATGGACAATACTTTTCTTAAGGTATTTATGTATTTTGTGTTTGTACTACAGCTTCAATGTGTGCGTACTAACCGCACGAATTAATCCCTAGACCAATATATATATATATATATATATATATATATATCGGGTGTTTCAAAAGAACACCGACAATGTTTGAGAGGTGATTGCTGATGCGAAGATAAGAAAACAGTATAGACCAACGTAGGTGCACAAATGCTTCCTTTCGGATTTATAGGCTGCCGAAATCATGAAAAAATTAACTTTAAAGGTCCATAGCTGCAAAACTATGGGAACTACCTTGGTCATGTCAAGACTTTCTTGTGCCCTTTTCAAATATCAATGTTTCAGAATCCTGCGGTACATCCGCAACAATTTTTATAGAGGTAGTTGGTGAGTGCATACTGAGAATTTTAGTAAGTGAGTGGTGAGTGAGAATTTTATGCCCATAGCCAAACTCCCTCTACAACAATTGTTGCGTGAGTACCTTAGGATTCTGAGACATGTATTTTTGGATAGCTCATATACGTATTATTTCTTAAATGAAGTCTTCACCCGACTACAGTAGGTCCCATAGTTTTGGAGCTATCGACCTTCAAAGTTCATTTTTTTTCATGTTTTCAGCAGCCTATAACTCTGAATGGTAGCATTTTATACTTTTGTCTTATCTTGGTGTCAGGAATCACCTCCTAAACTTTGTTGGTGTTGTTTTGAAACACCTTATATATATATATATATATATATATATATATATATATATATATATATATATATATATATATATATATATATATATATATATAGGAAGAGAGATAGATAGAGAGAGAGAGAGAGAATCAAAGGCCAATAAATTAAGAAAGAGGAAAGAAATAATTCGTATATTCGTATTGGGAAATGTTTTAAAATTCCTTTTGTTATTTCAATGTTTTTCGGAAGTATTAAACTAGATTTGCACTAAAGGAAAGCGAACTTAATTGCAATTCAATCGAGATTGTGTCTCCACTCCAATTTTAAAGGCATAAATCAATATGATATAATATTTTGTTATTCAATTTACTAAATGCAACTTTTTCTTACAAGTGAAATGCACTGTATTTTTCTCAGACACTGGAACAATGTACACAATTCTTGCAGAGTATCAATGAAATATATTGTAGCAAGCTTCAATTCTTATTTTGCTTTTTTTCCAAGCAAGGGTGTGAAGTATTTTGCGAATAAATTAATAAAAGGAACATATTTTTTAGAAAGAAAACTTTCGAAACTGCCCTCGTTTTGGGTATTCAGGCTAGACTTATAGCAAAGAAAGACCACTTTATAGCAATTGAAACAAGGTGTAAATCGACTTTGTCAGATGGTTAAAATGTTAGAAATACACTTGTGTGTGCGTTATAAATCCATTTTGCTGTCAATCTGATGGAGTTCAAGTTACGAAAACTCGTCTGAGAATTTATATTCACATACAGAATACAACCAAAACAGAATTAAAAATGTTTGCCCCCGTCCCAAGGTTTTCTTGTGAGTTTATAATGGTAGAAAACCTGGCCCTATCCTATTCCTATGTTATGTTGCTAAGGTGCCAGACATTAAAGGGACATTTCCTTCGTACTAACGTAAAACATTACAACAACTCTAATATGAACTATTTTGTGTTATCGTCTAGTAGTTATTCATTAAATCTTACCCTTTGTTTTGTTTTCATTTATATACACATGGGCACTATAAAAGCACCGATAATGAGTTACAAAAAAGAACAAACGATCAATACAGCTAATCAATTACGTTGTTTGTTATGAGGAGTTTTACGACATTAACACCCGTAAACCTTATGTTAATGGAAAGAGAACAATTTTCGTAGTTCAGGTTTCACAAACAGCGTATCTAAGAGAAATTGGCGAAGTGTAACGTTACTTCAAATGACTTCAATTGTCTTGGAAAATAACACTTATTTAACCATTTGTAAGAATAAATGCAAAACTCATCATTGCCTTATATGTAGCATTTAAGGTTTCTTGTATCTTTTGTATTATACATTTGTTTGCCTCTGATAGCTGTGAATAAATATCAAAAGTATACAGATATGTCTCTCTATCTGACAACGCTTATCAGAGGAAGAATGGTAAGAGATATTAAGAAATGGTTGTTTGATATCAATTCTGAGTCTCAGAAAAATATTCATCACTGTTTTTATCCCTTTCTTAATGTGCCTACTCTTAACCTAACCTACTACCTAATCTAACGTTATCTAAACTACCTCATCTAATAGAAACATGTTACATAAATATGGATACAGAAGATTATAATTATAAAGTTTCCGTTTATCAACATAAGTATAACTAACATGAGTTAATGGTACTGTTCGGAAGGATTTCACCACCATATTGTCCTGTAACAGAAATGATTTTCTTTAATACAACGAATCAGTTGTGATTACCGTCTTTGCATGGCTGTACTTCGGTAGACCTTGTTTTATATTACCTTGCAGAGAAAGTTTTTGGTCTACCTTGGGGCATATTCTTTGAATTTGTTCCAATAAAATTAAAGAATCTACTGTTCAACTCTAGTTTTGTGAAACAATACACTATACAATTTATAAAATAATTATATTCTCTACTTTATGTGATGTGTTCTATGGAATATTTGCTTCAGTAAAGAAATATGTTCAACAGAATCAGGATAAAATGAAATCAATCTGACAGACAAATAGTGTTATATGCATCCTTGAACTAGGGGATGAAACAGGACCACAGTAAATACCGTAGTAATCACCTTATTTTTACGCTCTGGTCTAGTGACTAGTGGGTGCTGCTTTAGTCCAAGGTTTGTTGGGTTCGATTCTGGTACGAAAGCAATAAAATAATTGACATATTATATCTATTCCTCATAAGGCTTTATAATATAGTTTTACGTTTCCTACAGCCCTGGCACAAAAGTGTCACTAAGCTTCTGCAAAGGAAAACACAACCTAAGGTGTGATAATTTCATAATTATATTTTTAGAATTCCAAACTATGCTATGCATAAGAGTCGGAAGTGTTATATATACAACGACATTTTCCGTTCGTCCATCTATTGATAGATATCAGAGCAAAAACGGAAAGAGAAATAGGGAAGTATTTTGTTTCCAGTCGTTCCAGCGTCTCAAGAATAAGTTCCATGTCCTTCGTTAACTCTCCATTTAAACTGGAACTGGTTCAAATTATCCATTTCTAACTTCAAGGCTTATAATCATTGAACGAAAACAGTTACAAATAGCGATAAGTGGATTTTGTACAAACAATTCAGCGTTTTAAGACAAGTATCATCCACAACAATCTACCAAAATCGGAAGTTGTTTCAAATATACTGTTACTAACAGTTTCAGTACTGGTTTAATTAGAGCGAAAACTATAAAAGTTATCAAGAAACGATTTTAGTAATCAGTCGAGAGTCCCAAGAATAGATTTTATCTCCTCTGTTGAAATCCTATTCAAACCGGAAGTAATTTAAAATTAAGCCACTTCCGATTTCAATGCTTATCACCACAGAACAAACATCGGTAACAGATAGCGATAAGGTTTTTCTGAAAATGATTCAGCGTGTCCTCAACAATCTAACAAACCTGAAAATAACCCAAATATATCATTATTTCCGGTTTCGATACTGAGTTCTATAAAGCAAAAAGGTTAAGAAATATTGTGATGCAATTCTTTGCAATCGATTCAGTTTTCAAGGAATACGTTCAGTCTTTTTCATTAAGCTTCTATTAAAATCGGAAGTGATTTAAATTAACTATTTCCGGTTTCAACATTTATCAGCATAGAACTAAAATGATAACAGATAGGACAAACACTTTTCTGTAATTAATTTAAGGTCACAAGGAAACATATTATCACTAAGACACTAGAAATGACTGAAATATACTATTATATCCTGTTTCAATAGAGATTTCCATAGAAACTAATGGTAAAAGTTATCGAGTTGTCATTTTTCGCAATCGATTCAGCTGTTCAAGAATACCGTATGTTCCGTCTTTTCCGTTAACCCTAAATTCAAGCCGAAAGTTCTCAAAATTAAACATTTCCAGTTTCAACATATATCATTATAGAATATAAATGGTAACATACATTGATACACGTTTTTTAAAATCGATACACCTTCTCAAGAATGTAATGTATCACCATAATTTGTAACACACTATCGAAACCGGAAGTTGGTTTCCGGTTTCAAATCAACTATTTCTAGTTTGAACATTTATCGCCGTAAAAGAGAAACGGTAGTATATAGCGACAAACCTTTTTTGCAATCGATACAATTTCTGAGGACGTTTAACCCTCTACTAAAGCCAGAAGTGGTTCAATTTAACGAATTTTGGTTTCAACGTTTGTCTCCATAGAGAGAAACAGTAAGGGAAAGCGACTAATGGCTTTCTTTAATATAGATTCAATGTTCACGAAACAGGTACTATCTTTGATCTTATTACTTTGTTGAACCAGTAATTGTAGATGCATTACTTCAGGTTGATTGGCGTAGTTTAGAAGCGTACCTTATTTTTACATTATGAAACGAAATTCACTTGTTAATATTGTAAAAGCAAACAACATTTCACATTCTGAATATCAGATTGACGATAATTGGAGAGAGTGGTTCAGGATTTTATACCTAAACCTAGACTTTCTCAAAATATTAATTGTTTTAGGTAACGGAACAGATAGCTCTATCCTCTATACATTTTTTAGAAAGATCTAATGGTTGGATGGACTAGACTTTAGTGTTCCTTTAAGCAATGCAGCTATATGAAACGTGTGCCTGGACAGTAAAGTGAGATGCGAGACAAAAAAAACTTGCCCTGATAACCGAATTCAGGTCTTCGACACCAAAGGCTTATACATGAACTACGGAGAAATCCACGAAAGCGGATAGCCAGAGAAACATCAGAACTTCAAAGCTATAATCGCAATAGAACAGAACTTATCCTATTTTGTAGAAATTGTTTTTCAGAAGATGTAAATTCATGTATAGATATAAACGAAAAGAAGGGCTTAATAATAATAATAATAATAATAATAATAATAATAATAATAATAATAATAATAATAATAATAATAATAATAATAATAATAATAATAATACTTTATATTAAACTTCACTATTGTGTTTACTTAAACTTTCTATGCAAAGATTTTGAACGAAATCGAGTTGTGCCGTAGTGATGTTTACATTGGTATTATAGAGTAAAATAAATGAAAAAGGGATTTAATTTAAGATTAGAAACAGCGCTGTTTCCTTCTATACTGTTTCCTTCTTTATTATTATTATTATTATTATTATTATTATTATTATTTTGGTAACCTATTCACCTTCCTTTTTCCTCCCTGTATTCCACTACAGTATATTTTTGCGATAGAGAGTTTGGTGTTTTCTTAATTTAAATCATCTGGTATTATGGTTAGTCTTTTGTCAATGTCATGTGATTGATATATTTAAATTTGATTGGTTGTTTACCCTTCCGATGAAGGAGCTTTAGAAAATAAGTGATTGGGCCCGTCACTTGTTCTCTTCGCGAGGTATGTGTTATACCATATTTAATATTGTGTATAGTATATTTTATTTTGTGAATTTAAAATCTATTCTGGGTTTTTCCGTGAGTATATATATATATAAAAAAAACATGTAGATAGAAAATTGATAAATATTCTAATTGAACCTTTAGTTCAAATATTGGTATTGAATTCCTATAATATAAATATGTGTATTTCAAATATGGTTTATGCTGAATATGTCTTGTAATAAGGCAGGAGCCATCTTGGACTTTTACTTCATGCAACATGTGCCTGATAAATTTTTCAGTAATTATAAATTTCTTGTGGTTTTTGCATGAATCGAAATTGTTTAAATCTACTAGTAGTTGAAAATATTTTTCAAAATCGGACAAACTTTTTACGAACTTTACAAATTCGTTGTTAGATTCAACATTACGTTTATTTTTTTATAATAAAATTTGTTAATGTTATCTGATTTTTTTGTGTTGTTTATCAAGTAGAGTTATGTTCCTGCAACCTTTGAAGACTTATTATTATTTGTTGAACTTTAGCATACCATTTTCTTTCAGTAGCTTACATTTTTACGTGCGTTAAGCGGCGTTGTAAACCACATACCTGGCCCGGGAAACTCTTCTCGGAGGGGCTACTTGTTTGAGTAGAGGGAAGGGAACGTAAAACTTTCTTTCCTGATTTTCAAAGATTTAGTTTTTCTGGGAAGGGACGGTAATGGCAACATTACCCGCCTTGGCTGTTACAAAAGAAGAGAACAAGTCATTTATTTTTTTATGGTATGCTTTGAAAGTTTAAAGTCAGTTATAGTCTTCGTTGGTAATATAAAGCAGGCGGGGTTGAACCCAATTCTTGGCACATGTTAGTCAATATCCTTGCTTACTTGTTTATATTCATCATGGCTTTTGGTGGTGATAGTTCCTTTTTTATGGATGAGATACCACTTTTTAAGGAAAATGAAAATGTAGAACACGTAGAGCAAAGAAAGGTCGAATCAATATTTTTGAAAGAAATTGCTACAATGAATCCAATTGACCAAAGACAGGTCGTAGAAACGTTATCAGAAGGAGAAGCAAAATCACTACTCTATAGATTCCTTGCAAATAAAACAGCTGACCCACAGTTGTCTGTTGACCTTGATAAGCAGGAGGTAGTTAACGTAGCAGCTGTGAGTAATACAAACACGGTGCCTGTTGTACCAAGTGTTCATTCACCTTTTGCTGGCTCGCTAGTTGATAAGAAAGTGCAAGGTCAGGAATGTAACTTAACTTCTTCTTCGAATACTTGTTTTTCAAAACTAGAACAGAATTCCGCAGCTTTGGTACTTCGATCTTTCTTTGATAATTTACCAAGTTGTGACGGATCTAACCCTATAGTATTATATGAATTTGTTAAACAAATAGACGAGTTTTATAATGTAGACCGTTTTCCTTTCTCGGCATTACTGTATTCTTTAAGAGGAAAAGTATCAGGTCCTTTAAAAAATGTATTACTGGAATTGCCTAGTCAGCTTCGTACCTGGGAGCTCACACGAGACTATATTTTTCATAATTTATTATCAGAATGTGCTATACAATCCATAGTTGTTGAATATATGTATAAGCCCCAAGGCCAGGCAGAGAACTTGAAAGACTTTGTTAAACGTTTAGTCACAGTGGATCGCTTGCTTAAATTAAATTCTGGTGATGAGAGATTAATAAGTTTCATTACCAGTGGCGTTCTGCCTCGAATTAAAGGGAGGTTATTTTATAACCAGAAACCTAAAACTATGAGTGAACTACACCGATTAGTTAACGATTACACCTTTCATGAACTCTATTCTAAACAATTTGATTTTAAGGTGCGCTCTCAAGTAGGGTTGCCAGTTGTGAATAAGAACTTTACAAATAAACAAAAACAAAAAAATGTTGCGTGCTTTCTTTGTGGCGGTCCGCATTTAAAACAGAACTGTAGTTTAAATAAAAATTCGTCTTCATCTATGTCGTTTGTTGGAAATAATGAAAAGAAAGTGTGCTCTGTAGAAGATAGTGGGGGCGTTGCCTTGATGAACCTTAAAGTTGGGGATTTTTCAGTCGTCTCTGCCTTAGATTGTGGGTGCACGGCTAATTTAATTAGTTTGGACCTTTTTAATAAAGTTAAGAACTTAGATGAAGTCCGTGTTAATTATAAAGACTGTTTTCGTGGAAAAACTATTAACAGAGAAGCATTAGTGTTACGTCCTTCAGTGTTGCTACCCTTGGTTATAGATGGATATAAGTTTCAGTGCAAGTTTTATGTGAGGAAAATCTTGAATATCCAATTCTTTTGGGACTCGATTGTTTTCGTCGAGAGGGATTATGTATTGACTTTGATAAAAACACGTTATATTGGACCAAGTCAAAAATAGAAGTTCCCTTAGTAAAACCTTCTCTCCCCTCCCCTCTTACTTATAACAAAAGGAAGTCTGTTGCTGGTTTTTATCCTTCCAGGGAGGGGAGTGTGAGCGAAGCTGCCGCCAAACTTTTCTTGGGAGATTCTTCGCCTCATTCCCGTAGGCCCTGGACTTGTAAGAGAAATTTTGACAACGGAAGTAAACATCCTAGTAGGGAAGATTTGGATGCGACCAGGGCACCGCAGATAAGGAGCCGTAAGCCTTCTAAGCCGACCAGGAGCGACACAGTGGGACTACATGGTTACAGGTACTCTTGCAGCAAAATGTTTTCTTCCAGGACATTTCATTTGCCTTCATCAAATTTAAAAAGAAAAACAAATGTTACTTCGGACTCTAATTTTGAGAAAAATAATATTTCAATGTTAGAAAATGAGCCCGTGCCTGGGCCTTCTTCGCGACCTGATACTTGTAATGTAGTAAATGAAGTTAACGTCTGTGGGAAACGTGTGAATTTTGATGTCAATAATGTCGATTATAATAATGAAATAGGGGGCGATCCGTTGTTATGTATATTACAGTCGGGTGATGAGAGTAAGTGGGATATTACTGTAGAAGAGAGAAAGAACATCATTGATGGTATAGATAAAAAGTTATTGGAACAAGATAAGAGTTTAGGGGCTTATGTAGATAGGTTATTGAGTAAATATGATAATGTGATCACTCATCGTATAGGCTGCATTAGTGATTTTGTATACCATATCCAAAGAAAATCAGATGAAGTGATACGTGAGAGACAGTACCCTTTTTCGAGAACTCAGCAGAAGGAATTATCCCATATTATTGAACAATTATTGGAAAATAATGTTATTCGTCCTTCACTCTCTGAGTTTAGATCTCCTTGTTTTCTTGTTAAGAATAGGGATTCTTCTTCCAGGCTAGTAGTAAATTTCGCTCGGGTGAACAATATCATTTGTGGAGATGGGGTCCCGTGTCCGAACCTCGACGAGTGTATTAGTTCGCTTTCTGATGCAAAAATTATGTCAATATTCGCTGCCCGTCGAGCTTTCTTCCAGGTCCAGCTGTCCCCTGAGAGTAGACAGCTCACCGCCTTCGCTGTACAAGACAAATTATATGAGTACGATAGAGTACCGATGGGAATCTGCATTGGGACACAGGCTTTAATGAGGGCTCTTAACGATTGGGAGACTTGAGAGGAAAGGGGGTTGAATTCTACGCGGACGACATTGTCGTATATGGACGTTCTATTGAGGAACACAATTCCATGCTTGAACAAGTTCTCTCTCGTTTTTCGAACAGAGGCCTCACTCTCTCTCCCGACAAATGTAAGATATTGAGGACAAAAATTGAATTTTTAGGCTTCTTGATCGAGGATGGTGAGATTAAGATGTTACCCGAAAGGCTACAAGCAATTAGGGATATTAAACCCCCTCAAAACCGACGTGGCCTTGTGAAGATTTTGAGCTTTTTAAATTTCTATTCTCGTTTTTGTAATGACTTCGCGGGCCTTATCGAACCCTTATCGAAAATGCGTTCTCCACGTGAGAAATTTGTTTGGGGTCCCAGAGAGGACTCTTGTTTGGAACAAATAAAGCGAGCTTTTGAAGAACAGATTATTTTGTCCATCCCCAATTTAAATAAAAGATTTTATTTACATGTAGATTCGACGTTAAGATCTCAAGAGGCAATTTTGTCTCAGAAAACGGACGAGGGCTTGTTGAAACCAGTTTGGTTTTTCAGTAAGACTTTAAAAGCCGCTGATTTTAATAGAACAATATATCAATTGGAATTACTTGCCATATATAATGCGGTGATGCGCTTTCGTTCATTCTTGAGTAACGAATTTACTATATTTACAGATAATAATGCTCTCGTACACATGTTACGTAATCCGAAGAATTTAGGTCGTTATGGTAATATAGTACAGAATTTATTTGAATTTAAATTCAAAATTGTGCACATTTCGAGTGCGAAGAATTTTCAAGTGGACTTTTTGACGCGGATTTATGAAATCAATCCCACGGATGTAGATGTTGATCCTTGTTCCATTAATTCCGCGGAGAATTGTATGTTTAGTCTATGGAGTTTACCTTTGTCATATACAGATATTGTACAACATCGACGAACAGAAGCTGATACTAAAGATATTTATCGGGAGGTGGTTGGACATGGTGGGGAATACCAAGATTATAAGATTGTGAAAGATATCTTGTATCAACATACTAAGGCGAAATATTCACCTTATAAGGTTTTGGTTCCCCGTTTACTTGTCCCTATGTTATTAAGTTATTATCATTCGATGTTACCCAATGGGGCTCACCTTGGGATTTTGAAGAGTTATAAAAAAATTTCCAAGTATTTTACTTGGAAGAACATGTACGACGAAGTTCGAGAGTATGTGAGAGGGTGCCATGAGTGCCAACTCTCGAAGGCTCGAAATTATCTTCCTCAAGGGCAGTTGATCTCAGAATATTGTTCTGAGGTGAATGGCCATAACTACGTAGATTTGGCTGGGCCTCTCCCGTGTAGTTATGGATACCGGTACATTCTACTTTGTCTCGATAATGCGTCTCGATTCCTTCATTTGGTTCCTTTACGTAATGCAACGAGCAAGCTTGTTATCAAAGCCTTGAATGATATTTTTTGTCGTTTCGGATTTTGTCGTTCTCTTACGAGCGATAGGGGCCCGTGTTTTTCTTCCGTGGAATTCAAGAATTTCCTCTTTGGACATGGAATAAAACATATTAGGAGCTCTCCTTACTTTCCTGGTGGAAATGCAGTCGAGAAATACGTGAGATTAGTAAAAACTAGCCTCAAATCCTATTTGAATGGAAAACAGGAGAAATGGGCATATTTTATAAACCAACTGCAGTTTTCTCTGAATACTGCTGAACATTCAGAGTTGAAATTTTCTCCATTTAGATTGTTTCTTGGGAGAGATCCTATTGATACCTTGATGGTTAAGTGGAAAATTTCCTCTGAAGATATTGATGGCCCTAATAATGCCACTATATGGGAGCAAGCTTTAGAAAACATGCACAAAGCTTGGGAAGAGAGACGAAGGATATATAATAAGCGTACTGTTCCTGTCACCTTTGCTGTCGGTGATCGTGTTTTGATCAAATCACAGCAAAAGTCATCCCTACAGGATAAGGTTACAAAATCATTAGCCTTTAATTGGTGGGGTCCTGTTACTGTGATTGCTAAACCTACGGCAAATACATTAAAATGCAAAACAAATGATAATAAAATAGTCGTGACACATACTACTTTAGCTAAGCTCTACAGAGAGCCCAGAAATGTGTGTGGTGGAATCATGTAAGGAAAATTGTTGTTTCTTGAATTGTATATTTATTGTTCATGTTCATCATTCATTCGCTACTAACCCTTTTCATCATCATTTCATCTCATGCTCATTACTATATTGTATTGTATATATGTGTTTTGGTTTAAAATGAAAAATATTCTGAATTTTTTTTTTTTTTTTTGGAGGGGGATGTTGTGCCGTAGTGATGTTTACATTGGTATTATAGAGTAAAATAAATGAAAAAGGGATTTAATTTAAGATTAGAAACAGCGCTGTTTCCTTCTATACTGTTTCCTTCTTTATTATTATTATTATTATTATTATTATTATTTTGGTAACCTATTCGCCTTCCTTTTTCCTCCCTGTATTCCACTACAGTATATTTTTGCGATAGAGAGTTTGGTGTTTTCTTAATTTAAATCATCTGGTATTATGGTTAGTCTTTTGTCAATGTCATGTGATTGATATTTTTAATTTGATTGGTTGTTTACCCTTCCGATGAAGGAGCTTTAGAAAATAAGTGATTGGGCCCGTCACTTGTTCTCTTCGCGAGGTATGTGTTATACCATATTTAATATTGTGTATAGTATATTTTATTTTGTGAATTTAAAATCTATTCTGGGTTTTTCCGTGAGTATATATATATATAAAAAAACATGTAGATAGAAAATTGATAAATATTCTAATTGAACCTTCAGTTCAAATATTGGTATTGAATTCCTATAATATAAATATGTGTATTTCAAATATGGTTTATGCTGAATATGTCTTGTAATAAGGCAGGAGCCATCTTGGACTTTTACTTCATGCAACATGTGCCTGATAAATTTTTCAGTAATTATAAATTTCTTGTGGTTTTTGCATGAATCGAAATTGTTTAAATCTACTAGTAGTTGAAAATATTTTTCAAAATCGGACAAACTTTTTACGAACTTTACAAATTCGTTGTTAGATTCAACATTACGTTTATTTTTTTTATAATAAAATTTGTTAATGTTATCTGATTTTTTTGTGTTGTTTATCAAGTAGAGTTATGTTCCTGCAACCTTTGAAGACTTATTATTATTTGTTGAACTTTAGCATACCATTTTCTTTCAGTAGCTGACATTTTTACGTGCGTTAAGCGGCGTTGTAAACCACATACCTGGCCCGGGAAACTCTTCTCGGAGGGGCTACTTGTTTGAGTAGAGGGAAGGGAACGTAAAACTTTCTTTCCTGATTTTCAAAGATTTAGTTTTTCTGGGAAGGGACGGTAATGGCAACATTACCCGCCTTGGCTGTTACAGAGTCACAGGTTGGATCAGGTGATCCCCTAATTATCACAGAGTCATGATTGATACACGATTGGAAAGCTTATAAAACACAAATTCCAACGAGGTAATATTTGTGCGATACCTCCATTATTTGAAAAAGAAGAAGAAAAAAATGTTCTAAAAGTATAAAAAAATAAAATTAGGGAGGACGTGGCAACCGTTGCAATCGCACTGTGTTAGTTACTCTTTTCTTTCTACAATAAATTATTGTGTGTGTGTGTGTGTGCCAAAGAAAATTGAATTTTTGTTTTACCAAACAGAAACGTAATGAGTTCGTTTTATGTAGGAAATATTCTCACAAAAATGTTACACGTAGAAGAAAAAATCATTGAATATGACATACGCCCCTCCTGTCATAGTACCACGTTATATACACATTATTTCTGCTGCACACATCGTATACAGCAACAAGAATTATGCTTCTGGACCAATTTAGTGAAACGACATCCCTTCTTATATGGAACTGTCCTGAAAATAAATATAATTTACAACCAAAAAACTGAGGTTCAAAAAATTTGCCAACTTTCTCCCACTCCTTTTTCCCCATAAATGCAAGAAAGTACAAATACAGTTATTACCATGTACTGAACTAGTTCATTGCTTCACATAACAATTTTTATGAGTGTACTACCAAGGAGGATGTCCCTTCAAAAAAAAAAAAAAAAAAAAAAACCTGATTCAAAACACAAAAAATCACGAACTTTTCCTTCCCGTCAGCTGTGGAATCCTCAACATACATAAAATGCATATCGGCGAAAGCTGTATCCTTCAGAAATACACTGATATGAAAATTATCTTCGTAGCTTAAGTAGGGGCTGAGATACTGAGGTTTAAAACCTTGGCTCAGCAGTTGAGTCAATGGGCATTTGAAGTTTACAGAAGTTACTTTTTTAAAAAAACTTTCTTTTCTTCCTCATTATATGAAGCCTATTAGTGGCGAATCTAACTAAATGAACTCAAGTTGCTTAACAAAAGACAATAATCAAGAAATCTTTTAAACATAAGATATTGTATTTTTTGCCTTATAAACGAAAGGATACAAAGGTGTAACTACTATGTAGTGAGCACACTTATATGACAAAAACTTTAAATGATAAAACAAGAAAATTAGACAATTCTTAGGTCTCCCTACCGGTCCAGCAGGTAGCACGTGCTTTTTATTTGGCACACGTGGTCTCGCATTCCATTTCCAGAGGGCAAACACTAAAAACATAATTTCCAATCATTCACTCTCATTAATCATCCGTCTTCTATACCCTAAAGTACGTATAAAAATAAGACGTTAAAAAATAAAGCAATTTATTTTTACGTTATGAAGTTATTATTGCCTTCCCTGTTATTGCAGTGACTACTGCACATGTCTATAGTGTACAGGGTTCCGGGCTTGATTTACGAATAGCCTTTTAGAGTTTCTTCACGGGCGTCCGGTTAATGTACATGCGTCGGTTGTGGGAGACTCAGGTATTATTCTGGCGAGAGTTGTTCGGATCCTATGTTAAGCTGTAGGTCCAAATCTCATACACCATCACTACTAAAAGAGACACTAAAAAAATCAAATTAAGCCAAATCGAAACCGAATAGGCTTTTAAAAAATGAACACATTCTAGTGTTTTGTGTTTCACCTCAAACGGTAGTTCAAGATTTCATACAGCTTCGATGCTGAAAGAGGCGCTAAAATTCAATAAGCAAACAACAAATTTTTAATAATAAGTAAACTCAAGATTTCCCCACTGCTCCTTTGCCTAGCATGGGCGCCTATGATGAACGGAATCCAGTTCGATTCCTGGTTTAAATTCAACATTAAGCGGCAGTGTCATGTCTCTTATAGCTTCGTTGCTAACAATCGCATTGACACTCAAACCAAACAGTCGCAAATATTTTTTTAATGTAACGAATGAAGGAGGGGAAAGAACAAGAACTATATAATAATATTTTCATTAAGAGCAATACTCTTGTAAAATGCATATATCAAAGCGACTAATTCCGACTATTTTTGAAGGGGGTCATTGAAGATACAAATTCACAGGTAATTTAAAATACATACCAGGAAGTGTTATCATTACATAAATATTAGCTCATTCATAGGCTATATAAAATACCTAATCTCATAAGTTTTCGGAGAGTAAGGCGCCCTGGTATATATCCAAAGAAATCTTGCTAACAACGTATATGATTTAACAGGAATTCCTCTTGACTATATGGCTGGCGTACTCGCTTTTGACGCAGAAGATGGTCTAGGTCAAAACCCCCACAGCCAAAACCCCCACACTCAAGAAATGTCAAAACGCCCACAAAATCGGTCAAAACTCCCACACAAATGGACAAAACAGCCACACGTAGCAACGGTCATAATCCCCACATAAATGGACAAAAACCCCATACAAATGGTCAAAACTCCCACCTGCAGAAATTGTCACAACTGCCACAGAAATGGACAAAAACCCCACACAATCGGACAAATTCCCCACACTCTGAAATGATCGTGATTGCACGTCTTTGTTGCGGCTCTTTATGACGCCCACTTTAGTGTTTCTGTCATTAGAAAACAGTGCAAGAAGAATAGTTGCAACATCAGTTTAAGTGGAATAAAAAATGTTATTAAAAAGTACAAGGGCAAGACATGCAACCAGGATCATTTCAGAGTGTGGGAAATTTGTCCGATTGTGTGGCTGTTTTGTCCATTTGTGTGGGAGTTATGACCGTTGGAGGTTATGACCGATTACCAGTGTGGGGGTTTTGGCTGTGGGGGTTATGACCGTTCGTGTATTTGGGAGATTTGTCCATTTGTGTGGGGGTTATGACCGATCGTGTGGGTGTTTTGACATTTCTTGAGTGTGGGGGTTTTGGCTGTGGGGGTTATGACCGTTCGTATATTTGGGAGATTTGTCCATTTGTGTGGGGGTTATGACCGTTTGTGTGCGCGTTTTGACATTTCTTGAGTGTGGGTGTTTTGGCTGTGGGGGTTTTGACCGGTTTCCTAATTTTGGACCCAATCCAAGTAGGTTTCTCAGGTGATCAAACCAGGGTCAACGGGTTGCTAAATTCCAAAATAATGAATCAACCAACATTTGTTATTTACAATGTATATATTTCCATGTAATTCCAAGAGCTTTTATTTTCGTTTTCAGGAAATGTTCCTGATTTGATTCCTATTACAAGTATTTCGCTTTTCAATTAGAAATAATGTCTAAGCTCTACCAGTGAGCTTCTTCCTTTGCTGATCACTTAACGCTTTTCACTTGGCATGTAAGAAGTTAATGGCAACCTCTATATGAACAAGAGAAAATTAAAGAAAAGTTACATGCATTTTTACGTCTTCTGGATGTAATTGCAATAACATCGTGTTCGGCATCGTCCAACGAGAATCGCGCTGTTTATCAACTGTGGTCCCAGTGGCCGAGCTAGCCCGGGACCGGGAGGGCATAAGGCCTGCAGTTTTTGGATGGTAAAAGTAAGTTCTTATTTATATATTTTTTGTAATTTTATATTAGACTCATGATGTATCGATCATAGTCTGGGTTCTGCCTGGGTCCTAGTTTTTCCCTTCTAGATCCACCACTGGATGGTTCACAAAATATTCTTTCGAAAATACAATTATATAGACGTACATTGAAGTAAAATGAGAGGAAACTTGTCAGTTTTACGTCCCACGTTTATGCCCTTTAGATTAAGGGAGACGATGATGGGAGGAAGTGAATGATGATGGAAGAACTGATGGAATGAGCTGAAAAATCCCATGGACACCACACTGTTAAAAATAATTTCTTAAATTTAAGAAACCGTTTCTTATCTGTGCACCGAGACAATACTTTCTTAAAATAAGATTTGGCAATTCTCATTCATAAGGAAAGTAACAGTATATTTCCTCGTTTCGCTTTATACAACCTCATCTACTTTTCCTCATTTCTCATTAATGAGAGTTTCAAACTTATTTCTAAGAAAATATATTCTCGGTGCACAGATTAGCAAGGGTTTCTCAGATTTCAGAAAGTATTTTTAACATTGCATGTTGTCCACTACACACTTACTTGTCTCTGGGATCAAACTGGGATCCCACGCACCAGAGGTAAGCACTCTACTACTAAGTCACTCTGCTTCCAATTCTATTCACTGAAAGTAAATTAGAAAGGGTATTTTCAAGTAAGATAGTGAAATCGGCCCTTGATCCAAATTGAGTCGCTATTAACCCAAAAGTTTACCCTTGACCGACTTCAACCAACTCTCGCACAACAAAGTTACACAGCTCGTGGTAGAGAGCGCTACCGATAGAGAGCGCCACTGTTTTCGGCCAGTGAAGCAAGCATTGATAGATACGAGGAGCCGAAGCGAGGTGTGTATAACTTCGTTGTGCAAGAGTCGGTTGCAGTGGGAGCACTGTTACGAAGATATATTTGATATTTTTATTCCGAAACGCACACAATCGAAGCAGCCGAAGAACGATAGATTCGGGAGGGACGCAAGAGAAAGGAAAATTGTGAACTCTGGCAAAGGATTGTTTGAAAGGGCTCTCACCTTGAGGGCTCTAAAATGGTGAGAAAACTGTGCGAAAAAACACGTTTGTTTTCAGTTTCATTTCTTTTTTATAATGTTGCCATCAGTTTTAGGCCCCGAAAAAAATATATGCTGTAATTAAGGGTATAACAAATTGTTAACCAAAAAAAATCAGCGACGTTTCCTCCCCAAAAATTCTACAATTTTTTGAAATTTTCAACACGCAAAAAAGTAAAGAAAAAACGCATCGATGGTTATGAAAAAATACACATTTACACCTAAATAGTGTCTACAAACTGTGAAACTTTCAAATTTTTTCAACCACCTCCACCAAAATTTAAAAATATTCACTTTTTATCATATATGATACGATAATTCAGTAATGGGAGAGGGTAGGGGTCAACTTTTTGGAGGTAGTTCTATGTCAACTGTAACCTTTTGGATCAATAGCGACCCAATTTGGATCAAGGGTCGATTTCACTATCTTACCAGGAAAGACCCTTTGTGTAACGCACTTCGATGTTACTGTTCATCCTTCAGCTATCAAGAGAGATTTAAAAGTCGTATTTCAGATTTATAATAATAATAATAATAATAATAATAATAATAATAATAATAATAATAATAATAATAATAATAATAATAATAGAAGAAGAAGAAGAAGAAGAAGACGCAGCTAAATGGAATTGGCCTTATAATTTAACCTTAATCCTCTCATTGGCATTATGAGTTGAATAGTGTTGCTTGATATACAACTTCTTTGTACAACCTGTTAATGTTTTCTTAACCTATTTAAGTTTTATTGCTATTAGTTCCTCCTATAAGAAAAATAGAAGTCCTCCCAAGAGGGATTATATGAACGTTTCATTGCTGACTTACATTTTGCTGCTTGTTCCATGGTTTTATTAGCTTTACTATAACTGTTTTGTTGTGTGTCATGCATCCACCTCGACGAAATTGTCAAGCTTTCTAATACGCACCCTATGTGGCTCAAATCTGTAGCAAAATGTCTCCAGTTGAACCGTTACTTATAAAACGAAATGGTAAATCCATTACTCTGAGACTGTTTGATGTTATCATTTGATGATATCTCGCATACCTATTAAGTCTTCTTCTTTTTTTGCATTACTATTCTCGAATGGGAAAAGCAAACCTAAGTGGCAAAAAAGAAGTTTATGCGAGCAAAACGCGAACTCTAATGTGCCACATGGGAATTCGGCACGCTAATCACCAAAATACGTGAGAACTAACAAAAGCAGTTAATTTTAATGACTTCTCATTCCTTCTTTCTGGTATGGTTTTGTGATGTTTTTTTTTTTTTTGTTTAATTCACTGTGGTAATGAACAATTTTTATGCTTGCAATATGAGAAATATGTTGTATTAGTTCGGAAACTAACACGTTCGGAATATTTTTCTTAAAACAAATATTCAAAAATAATATTACATTTTGACAACACTGTTGATACAGTGTACACATTTTTCTACTTGAGGCAATCCTCTTTGGAATTTCTTTCGTCCGAAAAACATTATTTGAGAACTACGCTTCAAAACTGCAGCAATAAACCTCCTCAAGTAACTGTTAAGTTTGCAACACTCTTACATATTAGCCATATATTTTTCTTTATCGTTATACAATCCTTTTTATACGTAATAATATGACGTACATCCATTTGAAAATAAATAGTGTATACCAGTTTGGCGGGGATGAATAATGTTACTTTTTCTATACATATATTTCTAAACTATGTTTACAGTTCTTAAAATTTATCTTTGTTTTTTTTTTGTTTTTTTTTACTATTGTGTGGGTTCACTTTCTCAAATTTTTTATAGTGCTTTAACTTCAGTATTTATGCCCATTAGCACCTATAAGTTCGGAATATGTTTTGTATTTGGAGAGGATATCTTAATCTATTTCCAGGTTATCTTAATCTTTTTCCAGATTATCCAAAATCTGTTTTATGTTCGGAAACATTCCTGACTAGGTTAAACATTGAACTCGCTCGTTAGTTTTTGGTTCGATTTTCTGATTGGAGCTAATGTAATTTGCATCCCACGTGAATCTTAAGCTCACGTCTAACATGGCCTCGTTGTTAAGTGGGACACAAACTCGAACATAGTCAAAAAGACACAGGAAAAATAAATTGGAAATGAATTATATATCATACACTACAGTTGAAAATTCCAACATTTGGAACTTATACATGCAAACGTCTTTCAGTTACTCTACCGATATTCAATTATACAAGCAAAAGAATGAATTATTTCATAAATTTGATCGAACACAAAATTACATTTAATATATATTACCTTAATTTCTTTCACTGGCATTATTTCTACCCTTTCTACCCTATACACAAAAATGCTTTTAGTCTTTGCTTTTGTCTGGATTCGCCACTTTCCTCACCCAGACAAACTTGTTTTTTTTCACTGCCTTTTGGATGCTAATATGTAGGCAATTACATCTAATTGTTCTCTAATGCTGTTTTTTCTAGATTTTAGATTTCAGGATTGCAAAGTCATTTTCATTATTCCAATGCGTATAACTTCTTGTGGCAACTGCACCAGCACGTTAGCAAACTTATATTACTGCTTATAAATTGCAAGACGATAATAGGGTAAATTAATAGATATAGTCTTGACACAGCTTTGCGAATTACAAAGTAACGTCTGCCATATTTTCTTCTTCCAAAGCCGCGAGGCTATTATTATTATTATTATTATTATTATTATTATTATTATTATTATTATTATTATTATTATTATTATTATTATTGTGGTGGATACATTAATAATTGACAGGTGAAACAGTATAAGAGTATACGGAAATTAACTTAAGAATATCTTGCATTGTTTAAAGCCATACTTCCGTGTAAAGAAATCTGTATATGCACATTACTTCATAGACTTCACAATCAAGGAAATATGTAAAAACATCTAGAGTCAGGTATAAGGAAATCTTACTATAGGGAAGACAATTGAGTCACCTGCGAAGTAATTGTAGCGGTAGGAATTTAAAATATTCCAATAAACACGGAAGGTAGTTTTCAACCTGCACGTAGAACGCAAGTAGAGCAGTCTCAAATTCTCGTTTCGGGAAGATCCCGCGATTCAGCACCTAAGTTTTTATATCTCTAGTGATTGTAATTTCAACATTTCTACACCAGGAGTGGAATACATCAACAGCAATCAGGTCAGTAGTTTCTCTTGAGATGTCTAAATTAAGCAATTATTAACAAAACCAAACGATCATTAGCTTCAGTGAAGCCATATCTAGCATCTTGGTGCTAAATCTAGCATAATTCACATGCATTTAGCATCTAGCATCTTGACTTTAGCATCTTGGCCGAATCTAGCATAATTTCACTCTTACTTCTGGAGAACAAAAAAGGAGCGAAAATTTAGATGGTTCAAGGACCATCGGGAATTATTCATTTTAGTTAAAGCGATGGTTGGAGCAATGAAACCAGTTAGTATTTCCGCGGTTGTAATTTATTGTTGAATTCAGAGAAATGTTCAAAAATAACAAAACGTGATTCAGCGAAACATGTTTACTTACCCATAGTTTTATTACTGTCAACTAAAACCTGAATGTGTGGTTATCTGAGATGTTTCTGTCCCTTTCAATTTACTGCTTGAGAGGACAGGGATATGAGCGTCAGAGGGCTGTGTCGGAAGCGGCATATTTTGTGTATATTTCTTAAAATGTTATCCATTCACAAAATATAAATTCGACCTTCCTCTCCGGACGGCACCCCTCAAAACGTGAAAGGCTAAATGGCCTTAGATGCCGAAAGCCCAAAAATCTAAATCCTATAATGTGCCATTTACCAATTTATTTCATAATTACTCCTAACAACGTCATATTAGCTTTGTATATACATGAATACAGTTAAAACACTTCATTAAAATAATGAAGATAAGCAGAGGTGGGTCTTTAAAATTAGTTGAGAAAAATAGTTTGAAAATCTGGCATAATTTAAAAAAATCTAGCATAATTCAGACCCGTGTTTGGCATCATCGCGAATCTCGAGTGTGGCAACCCTGATTAGCTTCAACTAAAACCAATTAAATAATCTTGCGTTCAAACTGTAAATCTAAGATTTTATGAAAGAAATAGGAAAGTAGTTAGTGGCCACACTGCCCAAGCAAGGCCCTAAGTCATTAACAATGTAATTGTTATGAGAATTATGAATGAACTATTTAATAACATACGTTAAGTGTAGTCATTTAGTTGGTCGTCTGGTTCGCTATCATCGAACCCAGACTGAGATTATGATAACATTAGCAGCCATTGATTAACCTTGATTATAAATCATAAACACCAAACCAGACACCACATGGTGGCCAGTGACGGGATAGAACCGGTGCTGGTTCGGTGTCTGGTTCGATTGACAATTTCTTCCTTAGCCCAATATTAAGGCTGCTAGTTAAGATTGACCATTTATTGTTGAATGCTTCTCTGGCTATGGCAATTCTGGACCTGATCTCTGTGGTGTAGTACGCGTCTTTCATCAAACTTCTTTCTAGATGTTTGAAATGGTCGATCTCTTCAAGTACTCTTTGTTCTACTGTGACCAGTAAGGGCGCATTTCCACGGGATATTCTCATGATTTTCGGTTTTTCGATGTTGATTTCCATTCCATATATTTTCCCAGTGTCAACTATTTTGTCAATCATCTTCTGTAATCCTTCTTCGGTTCTAGCTATAATAACCGTATCATTTTCATACCTGATCTTGTTAATGATCTGCCCTCCAATCTTGAAATATTCAATTCCCATTAACGCTCCCTTCATTAACCATTAACTATAAATGTTGAATAATTGGGCAACATACTTCATCCTTCTCTGACTCGTCTTCCACAATCTACACTATTGATTTCTCATTCATTCAAGCGCATCTTGACTAATATTAAAATCTCATTGTTAACGTCAACAACGTTTAGATACATGTCCACATCTGAGAAAGGTCTATTCAAACTGTTTTTGAGTTGAAGAAGAAAAGTAGGAGTAATTCAACTAATGATTGACTTTTCATACATGTCTTAGTGTGTAGATTGATTTTACATGAAAAGTTTTCATCTAACTATAGGAATATTTTCATAAAACATCAAATAAGTTATCGCCGTAGTTAAATGGTTATCGTCCCATTAGATTCTTACCCACGCGGCCTGGTTCAAATTCGCCAGGTCTGAAATTTTAATCATGCTTCATTTACAAAAAAAATTAGTGTGATATGCACGATTATCTGTGGTTAAGGAACGAGATCTTCGAATGATTAGGTTAATAGGGATGAATTAGAACGTCGTGATTGGGAAGACACTCTAGGTTGTTGCCATCTTGAAATCCTGAATACTTAACATCAGATATGTCAATTTGAGAAACAGAATAATCCAATTGCTAAATTTAATATTTTAGATGTATTTCTTTAATGGATATTCAATATCGGACTTCTGAAGATAAAAGGGATTGAATTTATTAACCGCGTCTATAGCGACAACTCCCAGTCACGACTTTCCTTCAGTTTTAATTTAAAATAGAGAAAGTGAGAGAGACAGACAGAGAGAGAGAGAGAGAGAGACAGAGAGAGAAAGAGAGAGAGATGAAAGCCAAAAGGAAAGTAAAAGAAAGCAGAAGAAGAAGTCGAAGAGGGGGTCTGTAAGGTAAAAAAAAGTATTAAAAAAATTCACTTTTATATTACTATTATGATTATTATTATGCTCTCAGAATGATCTGATCCGATCGCTTCGCTTTATCTCTATTGGAAACGATAAACCTATTCGATATTCTTTAACACACCACTCTTACGAGTCTGCCATTTTTACCTTACAACAAAAAAGAAAGAAATTCCAAAAGAAATAATTCGTCCTCTCGCTGTTGTCTAGGTAACAGATTCAAAATTACGATTGAGTTAAAAATAACGAGTCTAAAGATTTACGGAGAATAACTAGATTTATTAAGATGAATGTTTCTCTAATTAAGGTAAGGAGAATGACTAGAAATCTGTGATTCAAAAGACGTTACTTCGCCCTTGTTTTCGCTCCTTTCTGAATCCACTGCTTGCAAGTCTGTTGGTTTACAAGACATATAAACGAGCCACTATCAAGATAACAGTCCTTTATCTGTCCATAGAAACGCCCAAAAATATAAGGTGGAACGTTTTTTCCCTTAGCAATTCACCTAGGGAATTTCATTACAGACGCAGTGATCTGGTGCTTATTTTCGTGGTTTACAGCCTTTTTCCTGCTCGGGCATTCAAACCGTTTGTGACCAAATCCCGCACAAGCATCGTATTTAATTACAGGTTTTTCCTTCTTTCCTGCCTAATTTCACTCTGTTCTTTTGTCCTCCTATTAAAATACGCTGGATTTAATGTCTGGGGTTTTATCTCCGGTTCTGCTTCTACTTCTAAAGGACTCCTTTTAATCGCGGCAATCTGAACGCTATCTCCCTTCCCAGCATAATGCTGTCTTGTGTAATGATAATTTTCTAACAAAAATGCTTGCACTTTCAAAGCGTGTTCTTCAAGCTCCCTCAGATTTCTGAATTCCTTTTCATGCAAATACTGCTTGAATTTCGGATGCGCTTTACTAACTATCTTTTGAATTTGTTCAGCTTCCGGAATGTGCCTTCTTAGACGGGAAAAAAGTAACGCCATTTCCCTTATAAATTTCGATAGGGATTCGCCAGGTTGCTGAATCCTATCTGCCAATTGACTTTCTATCTCACTCTCATAATTGAAACTAAAATATTCCTGTAAAAGACTGTTTCTAAATTCTGCAAAACTAGAGAACGTCTCCTTGAAATTAAACCATTTCTTCGCATCTGCCTGCAATAGCTTATGAATTACCTTCTCTAACATTTCCTCTAATGAAATATTCTTACTTTTTGCATAGTCCACTACATTTTCAAGGAAATCAAAAGGATTCTCTGGTACCTCACCGGAAAATGAAGGAAGCGTTAATTTAACTTCGTCTTAGCTCCTACAGTTACAACTTTGCTGACTGTTTTCTCCTTGATTTGCCCCTCTGAGATTTCTTATCTTTTGTATTGTATCTTCCACACCTATCTGCGCTTCCAACCCTATTCCCAGAGCTGTCTTTAGCACATTCAAATCCACCATATTCTCCATGTTTCCCCTATGCCTTGCTCTCATTTTTTAACTCAATCCCGGACGGCCACCCACTATGTAAGGTAAAAAAAAAGTATTTAAAAAAATCAATTTTATGTTACTATTATGATTATTATTATGCTCTCAGTATGATCTGATCTGATCGCTTCGCTTTATCTCTATTGGAAACGATAAATCTATTCAATATTCTTTATCACACTACTCTTACGAGTCTGCCATTTTTACCTTACAACAAAAAAAAAAAGAAATTCCAAAAGAAATAATTTCTCCGCTCGCTGTTGTCTAGGTAACAGGTTCAAAATTACAATTGAGTTAAAAATAACAAGTCAAAAGATTTACGGAGAATAACTAGATTTATTAAGCTTAATGTTTCTCTAATTAAGGTAAGGTGAGTGACTAGAAATCTGTGATTCAAAAGACGTTACTTCACCCTTGTAAATTTAATCTTTAATATTTTGCTCGGCTTCCAAAAAACTCATCATGAGAGTTCAAGGAGCACAAACTCTAATTTAAATATCACTAAACGTAAAACAAAAAACTTCTCTAATAATTGTTTGGGAACTGCGGTAATATGGAAACTAGTACTCTCTCTACTCTGGATCCATATTCCTTACTTTCAAAGACTGCTTAACTTCACTTAGTAACAGTCTGGCCTACACCTGGTTTGGACTCTCAACATTCTGAGAAATCCAGAAAAGGAAACTAGCTAAAATCTTACGGATAGGTAAACTTAGGGAATTAGGAGTAGCAGCCGTCACTCATGGCCCAGCTATATTACGTCTTCCATTCAAGACTCTAGATTAAAAGGTGAACACACACTCTAATACTTTCAAACACGAAAGTCGCAATGTGAAAACAAAAACACCAGCCAAGCCTCACTATTGCCTGACTGTACAGGGAAATGAAACCAAATCGCAACTTGGATTCTATTTTAAATGGGAAAAACCTCCAGCACCTGGAGAGTTTCAAAACCTAAGTGCCCTGGGTTCACTCTCTCCCTAGGGTCACCCCAGGAGCAAATTACTTTTCACTCCTTCTAACCTTTAACTAGAGCCCAGTTAAGTCATTACTCTGACGTAGAGATCAAAAATCCTACTTCATTCTTTAATTCCTATTCCTAACTCTGGAATTCACCTAAGTTACGGCCAGAGACCACTTTCTCTAGCGGGACTGGAAGCCACGGACTAACATATCCTCTGGACAATCAGTAACTAATCTAAAGGACAAACTCCCAGGAAAAAGCTCTCTTGCTAATTCCCTTCGGACTGAACAGCCACCAGCATTAGCCCTCTACTTTACAGGCCTCCTTAGCTGAAACAGCAAAAGCAATAAAAAAAAAATCCGCCTTTTTATATATTTTGCCGGGGACAGAAAAATGAAGAAAAAATTTAAGTATTAACGGTTCTAGAAACTTCTACAGCAGTGGAAAATTACTGGAAAAGTATGAAAGAAAAGAGAAATCTTCAAAAAACTAGCCTCTCTACCAGGTCAATAATAAAGTGGGAGCGAGAGTAATACTCGATCTAACTAACGGAATCTTAACCTTAAAAGAAAATTTGGCTTATATAAATGATTGGGATAATGCACTAATTGATATTTACATACATTTACATACATTTACATACATTAGACATAGTAATATTATATATTATGCTATACTTATTAAATAGATAGAACCAAATAAATGCATTAGATAAATACGTGTCAGGCCTGACTTATTAATTAATACTCACAACTTAATTATGTATAGATAGATTTAATATTAAAATATATAATCTGAAATATCAAAGCAAGGTAACGAAGTGCCCCTTGCAGGTCAGAAAATCTTTGATAGGACTATATTATCTCGGAGATAATGGATGAGAAAAAGAATTTTATGGGATAGTTATATTGGATGATCTATGGTGGAAACAGAAGATAAAAGAAAGAGAAGAAGAAATAGGAACAACAGAAAATTTCGGGACAGTAAAGAGATTCAAATGAGTAATAAACGTTCTTAATATCCCAATTCTATTGCTCGAGAATCAAGTTTGAACTGTTCATGGTAAGACACATATTTCCTCATACACCCTGACCTCGATGCAGGCAACTGTATAAGTTAGACTTACCCTGACACAGCCCAGATGGTGAGAAGTATTAAATTAATTGTTTTATTTGTCGTTTCTTATCATTAAATAATTTCCACCCATTTACTGACTCTTATGCAATAAACCAAACACACATTTGGTTAGCCAGAAAAGAAAAAAAAACAGGTAATAAGCATATCTTGTATAAATCGGAGTTCTTGACGTTTTAGACAAAACTGTTATTAACTCTAGTTTCATTCCGTTGCTTCGGCTTGCCTTTCAGAGCTAATTTGAATTAATCAGGGATTAGTCACTTTCATGACCTAGGTCATGACTCACATGTAAACACATTTTCCAGTTAAGCATATACATAACGAAGATTATTAATTCACATTAAACTTTAGAATTCACTACTTAAAACTAAAATTACCATTCACTCAGCCACACATTCATACCGTATTTGACGATGTATTAATACAGGTAAATTAATGGTAGAATTCAACAAGGTTACAACCAAATCGAATCTCGTTAGTTTTTTAAAGAAAAAATAAAAGGAAAGAAAAGATTTTACTGTGCGAGTCCATTTTCTCGACGTTTTAAATTATATCATTTGTTTTGCGATTCCATATTTCACTCATTGAGCGTCCATGCACGCAGTGTCTCCTTTGCAATGTACACATACGATGATACTTATTCATTTCATAGTAGCACATACTAAATTTACTTAGTCATTATGTTATGTTCGTGTTTAAAACTTTTTAAAATTTCACTGTTCAGTTCTGGATGAACTGAATCTTTATTCTTATCACTTAAATATGAGCATAGTCCAGACTGAGATTTACTGAATATGTCAGAATTAGAATTACACTGATACAACTTAGAAGCACGTTGAATTAGTAGAACTATTTATTACGATATATGTCGTGGGTGAACTTGCCAGAGAAACTTGGAACTATATTGTAAACATTCTTTATCACTGTTGCGATGTAATCAGAATCACTTAGATGGATAACACTATTCGAAGTTGGAGATTCATAAGCAGAGGAAAGGGAAATACGGATACTACTGTATAGGGGAATCCTCGGTCACAATGTTTATGGATACATTTGGTATTAATTATGAATCACGATAACCTGCCTCTTCATTACATGTACTATGCAATTGGTAACGTAATACATATGTGTTAAATACATATATAGGTTGAATTACATCAGAAGGAAAAAGGATGATATTTAAGTGCAAGCGGTATACTCTGCATCTACATATTATCTTCTGTCGAATTCATGAAAATTATAGCAACGAACATATTGGTTCTATCGCAACCGATCGGGGAAAGCAATGAAACAGTTTATCTATGTCCAAAAGACGTCTCTTAATATCATAAATGACTCTTCAATATAAAGTGTATATTTATTACATATTTCTAATCCAATATACATATATTTACTCATCTTTTACAATTTGAAGTTAACAACTCCGTTTACTATAATCTCAAGGTTGCGCAATATCACATACAACAACGAAATTCGACAAATGAAATGAGTAACCGCACGAAACCACAAAAACATGTATATATCTTACTGAATCCTTAATGATTCAGAAATAGTGGGTATTGACAATAACAGGCAGGCGTGACCGCGAAATATTATACACTGTACAAGGTAATAATAATTAAATACTGCAAATCGTTTTATAGTATTGAGAATTTGGCAGTTTACAGAACAGAATAAACAATCTAAAATAATTTAGTAATAAATTCGTGGGCCCACTCACACATAATCAGTAGATATTCATCTCTAGTATAAAATTAAACGCAAGGTCCACGACAACGGTGGTGGTCGAAATATGTCATATTAATATGTCGAGGTAATAAAAAATTGTGTAAAGTATTTTGACGTTATTTCATGCTGGGAAAGTGAAATCATAATTAAACCATTCACCGGACAATTGTCCACGACTACAGTGGGTTAAACTAGCAATGGTAAACTGTCCCTTGATATACGAGAGAGGTATATATATATATATATATATATATATATATATATATATCGTATATCAAGGGACAGTTTACCATCGCTAGTTTAACCCACTATAGTCGTGGACGATATATATATAACCCTACGAATTATAACTTACGACATCTAGTGCAAATTCAAAGAAATATCTAGATAGTATCTCTAAGTTTGCATCAGTTACCGGTATGCTAAGTGGTTATGTTAAAACATTTAAGTTAAAATTATTATATTAAATGTTTTATTTAATAAAACATTTAAGTAAAAATTTTTAAGTTAAAATACAAAGGTGGCAGATTGAAGAAAACATCTACGGAAAGGAGACAAGAGGATAGGCAGACAGAAAGAAGATAAAGCTATACAGAGGAAGATAGAACAAAGAAGTAGTCGGACTATAAAAAATGTACAACCATTGTGTATATTTCAAGCCAAAAATATTTCTATGCCAAAAAATTGTCGGCCTTCACCATACAGGTCAGAAATGTCCACTCTAAGCCCGGAACGAGCCTGTGTCCTGGGATATGTTACAAAAAGAGTAGTTATAAAAACTCCCCCTTTCCCTCATGCCCTACTGTCGTCGTATCCCGTTGAACGTCCTCCGAGGTCCTCGTTTACACCGGGGTAGTCTTAGGGTTCTTAATTTAGAGGTTTCTAGCAAACAAATCCGACTCGTTAGAAACAACTAAGGAATAATTGTTAAGATATGGAGAGAAATAGTTTTGAAGTCAGTAAGTAAAGAAATATCTAAAACGGGGATAACCAAAATTAAAAAAAAAAAGTAATTTTGTAATGGCAAGTTTGTGTAAGTCAAGTATTGCCAGTTACTCCCAGTCTGCAAGACCTGTGAGGTCTTGAGGTGCCAATTAATTTCAATTACTATAACTTTTGAAGTAAAGGAAATGAAGATTCATTAGCTTGGGATGCCTGGCACCCTAGTATGGGAAAATAAACTTTTACCGTAGTAAACATAATGTATTATTCACCTTTATCCACCCCGGTACCTATGTAAATAATAACTGACTTAATTCCGTAAAGGTAACACTGAAAAAAAATTTACAGCACACCAGTACTATCACGTGTCGAAAATAAGGTTCACACTTTAACTGCACAACCAATTCACTAACTAGATTATACGTTTTGTAATTCCCTTTAAATGTACGAAAATGTTTAATAAATAAACAGTATCACATCATTAGAACGAGTATACCATTAATGCATACAAATGTTCACAGATCAGGTTCACTTGAGTCACTAAAATACGTAATTGGGGGATACTTTTAAGAAATTTACGAAATACTAATCGTTTCCCACAACACTATTCTTTTCATTACTCGACAGGTTCATTTCACTCGCGAAGCTTTCATCCCAATTTAACTAATTGCGATTACACAGACAAGTTTCAGGTTGTAAATATAGGCAAGCATGTGTACAACGTTACAACGTTCCCTTCCGTACGGATTTTCAATGTCGATGCCACTGTTTGAACATTTACTATCAAACATAAGCAGTCACAGAACTGTTTTAAGTCACGACCCTAACCAGTACCAAAAAAGAGTAAACTTGGCTCATATCTATTATAAGGTGTCTTATTATTCAATTACACTTACTATATTCTCATATATAATTACTTATTTATATTTAATTATTTATAATTCGTATCGTAAAAGCTCATACTCAAGACACCCGATTCTTAAATAAGTCCAATATTGTTTATAGCAGTCACATTCTATAAACTCAAATTCATACGCCACTATCAATAAATACCTAAGCTACTCGTTATAACCCATATTCATATTATTCAATAAGAATGATGGAGTAGGGGCATAAACTTAAATAAAAATTCTCAAACACTGACCATTATACCGAAAATTCGCACGAACCAAAATTCACTTTTCCCAATACGAACAACACCCTATGTTTACACTCTGCAGCTTATAATGAGTATATATGGAAACAAAATTTAGTGTTATTTACTAATTTACATTTCGAAGATGCACATTACTGTGTGAAACGATTCATATTTCTGTACTGTACTCATTTATGAATGCATATGTTCTGAAAAACATCCAGTTGAGTATTCGAAGAAAGAAAAAAATGGAAGACTTTAAAGCTCTCAAATAGCAACAATTCCGATCTCGGACGACGGGAGTAGAGGTCTGAATAACTGATCATAGTTAAGAATATATGCAAAGTTTAATTTATTTATTTTATTTTTATTTATTTATTTAAAGAAGAAAATTAATATATTGGATGTATCCAATATATTAAAGAATATACATAAAAATACATAAACATATTAAATTATAAAATAACAATATACAAAATATTAATGAAATAAAATAAAAGAATAAGAAAAATAACTGCTACAGAAATTAACAAGTAAATTTTCTACTTATAAGTGCTATTACTTCTCTAAAGGAAATCGGACTTCCTGATTCCCTTTATTGGTAGAGTTTAACGTACCCGGTATTCAGAGATAACAGGACTTCGGACTTCCAGAAGTCATGTCTATCTCACAGTGTCGGGTAACTTAATTCAATGCACTTATTTCAATATTGCGATTTTTTCTTTTTGTATTTTTTATGCAAAGAATAAAAAAGAAAACGGCTCACATAAGCAAATGCTTGTGTGTGAGCCTGATTCTCGTGTTTTATTTATTTTCTTATCGTAACATATGAGGTTTATTCTTACTTTTAACTGACAATAGTTTTTTTAAACACTTTTTAATTCTTTTAACCATTGTAAAATTAACCTTTTATATGTTTTGAAATTACTTTCTTCTTTGATTCGGAGTGGGAGTTCATTATAGATCTTCGATGCTCTGTAATATGTTTGGTGTTGAGTTATAGATTTAGTCGTTGCTCTAATTTCTAAATTTTTGTTTGCCACATTTCTGGTTATATACGCATGTTTTATTACTTCCCATTTGTTTCTGTTCTTTTTAACATATATTAATACCTTCTGCAAATATAATTTTGAAAGTGGTAATACTGAGAATTGGTCATAGATTCTATCTAGTCTACTCTCAAGTCCCTTTTTTAAACATATTCTTACAATATTATTTTGCTGAACAATCAGAGGTTTTAAATGAGTAGGGTAAGCAGCTCCCCAAATTAATATACCATATGTAAGTATACTATTTACAAGAGCATAATATACAGTTCGTAATATTTTTATGCTTAAAATGTTTCGTAATTGAACAAATTTATATAATAATTTTCTTAGTATCGTGGCGATATGTGTAATATGAGAAGACCATTTTAGATGCTTGTCAATAAATATACCTAGGTATTTTACTTTGTTTTCACTAATAAGAGGACTACAGTTACATTTTTCAATATTTTGACAATGATGCAATTTAAGTGACATGTTTTCTGGCAGTCCTGTTAAAGTTGGTGAAAACGTTATATACCTGGTTTTTTCAGCATTTAATACTAACTGATTATAATCAAGCCATTGTTTTACTTTCTTCATTTCTGCTTCAGTTTTTTTAAATACATCTGTTCATGTTTTACCAGTAAATATAAGTGAGGTGTCATCAGCAAATGATTGTATATGCCCGTCCATTTTTAAATTACACAAATCATTTATATAAATTAAAAATAATATTGGGCCTAATACAGTTCCTTGAGGAACTCCTTGTTTTACATATAAATAATTGCTTTGAAAATTACCTATTTGGACGGCCTGTTTTCTGTCTTTCAAATAACTGTTAAACCAAGATAGCGATATACCCCTTATTCTACATCTTTCTAGTTTATTTAAGAGAATTTTGTGTGATATTGTGTCGAATGCTTTGGCTAGGTCTAGGAAAGCTGCAATTACTTTTTCAGCTTTATCAACATTTTTACAAACAATAACAATTTTATTTACTATTCGTTTATTTGACTACAGAATGTATAATAATTTTTAGGATAGGTCATCAGTAAGGCACTTTATCAATTTATTTGTCACGGAAATTATAGTTGTCGAATAATTCCAAACATACTTAGAAAACAGTCGTTTTAAAGGTTACATAGCTTCTTAACAGTTTCAGCAAACAAAAAGACTTGCGTTGTGCGATTGTTTCCTACCATCAGATGGCGCTGTCAAGTGAAGATTAATATTTGCACTGCAGAAAATGCGCATAAATATGCAAAATCACGACAGATCTGATTTATAAATGAATTGCTTTTTAGGTGAAGCCGAAAGAAATGAATAATTGGGGATTCAGTAATACATTGTCATTAAATAAGATACTAAATATTCTCACACATACCTTACATCTACTCACGACACACATATAAATAAATATTACTACCCAAAATAAAATTCTACACATCTACACTAACTACGGATACACTTTTCTGTAAATCAATGCATCTTCCAACCAGCTCGGACGTAAAAGAAAGGGGGCGATAATTAGGACCTTATGGTATTTGTACCAAACTAACCCATGTTCTAAATTATATTGCTAAAATTAATCACAGTGGGATAGATTAAGGAAGATCCCCGTTTGGAAGGAAAGGAACCTTCACGTTCTTATTCAACCCATACTGAGTTTTAGAAGCTAGGCCAAACGAGAGTAAATAGGAGTCCTTACTTGAGTTAACTCGGACATTTTAATGTTTAATTTCAGGAATTCAAAAGCTAAGTGCACTGTCATGTTACCCTTAAATTACAAATACACTACATATATACATACACAGCTATATCAAGGACAGGTCATCGGACCTAATTACACTGCGAATGGAAATGGGAAAAATTCCGGCGCTGAATCTCCAAATGTTAATTTATAATGTTCACAAGACTGGAATTCAGATTTCATTGACACTATGAATCTGTCCTGGAATGGTTTCACTTTCCAACATGGCGATGCGAAGAGATTCCATATTACATATCTGTCTATTAAATTCGCAGATGAAATTCACCTATTCAGGACTCCATAAACTTCCAAATTGTTCTTTTCGTGATTTAAACTATTATTACCTGTATATTCAGCTGTTTTCCTGTAAAATTGATCAAAGTTGTTACTGCGGCTATATATACTGTTTACTCCACGATGGTTACCGAACAAACACGAGATACGGACGCGCCAATTTACTGGGGTTGCTTCTAGTTCCCAATCACAACGCAGAAATTTTGCGCGGCGGGATTACAAAACCAATAAAAAATTGTAAAAACCGGATCAATGCAGATCTTTTAGCAGAATATAGGTATCTCATAGGGACGAAGGGGGTCCAAAGTGTCCTACCAAATATCGGATTGATAGGAAAATTCAGAAAATTCTATCCAAGTACTAACCTATAAATTATCTTGAAATAATAATGCATATTTTATAATTATTCAATGAGATTGCCATACACGAAAAGGTAGGGAAGAAAAGAACATGTAAATAAAAGAAATTATTTTCCGAAAACCTATATTGTTAATTATTCTGGAATTACTTAATTATACTTCTAAATTGATTTTATATGGACAAAAACAAAAGCTGATTTCGTATGTGAACTAAAAAGTTATACAGTAAAACATAATCATATATACTATTGCTATACAGTCTGGTTGAAAATTATTCTAACCGAAAAAAAATGATACTATCTGAACTGTAATTGAAGGTTACAGGGAATTGGAGTAGGCCCATGAATGGAGACAAAGATTTACAAATTTATTTCCTTTAATTGTTAATTGTTCCAGATTTTATATTTTAATTAAACTATTTCTAACTCATATAAGATCAATGTCTTTTTCTTTTTTCTCACATGTAGTATGTAGTGAAATAATGGATTATACAAATATCGCATTATAATATCTACGGAATATGGTATTCATTAAACAACACGCTCCAAATTACAGATTAATCTTAGATTGACGATATTGTCATTAGTTAATGCAAAGGAAAAACTTGTCAGTGCGCCAGAGTCTTACTAACTGTCGCCTCCTGAATGAAAAGGGTGTATGTGTAAATCTGGTTGCACATATTCAGGCGTTTTTAATACAGTTAATATTACTGGATTTGACATAATGGAGTTACATCACTCAAAGGGAAGGAGTAAATAGTTTTGATTTGATTGTACATGACAGTGTAAGACTAGTCTTGTGAAGGCCTGAAAAAAAAAATGGAAATTTTGGGTAAAAAGCCAGTTTTTTACCGTTTTTCCCGAGTTTGGAAAAAAACGGAAATTTTAGGGAAAATTGAAATTTTCGAATATTTTACTACATTATGCTTTTAAAATGAAAAATATTTTATACTTACTAGTTTACAGTAAATACCATTGAGTACTTATGTTTCTTGTATTAGAATAGGGAAAATTTGTGTCAACAAATACATGTGCACTCCTTTTAAGTTAATAATACTCCTTTTAAGTTAGCACCGTGATAAAATGCAGTTAGGGCTACAAAAGATTCTAAAATAAAATTAAGATAGATGCATTTAAATTATCTTAAGAAATCTTATGAAGTTTCCGCTTTATGGCAGGGAGGTGTTAAAATAACTAAGCCATAATTATTCTAATTAATACCGGTATGTTTAAATCAAATATATATTTTATGGAGACACGTATCTTACTTGCGCTGTATAAAATTTCCGGAAATTTTGAACCCATTATATTATATTTTGAACCGGAAAATGTAATATAACAACTATTTGTTGGCCATATGTTAATCTTATTTGCTGTAACGTGTCTGCAGCGTATATAAAATGCATTTCGCTACCAGGAAAAATACTTAAAGCAATAGGTTTTAATCTTACTTTTTGGTTTTCTAATTTCTGGTAAAAATTCCTCTTTATTATTTGTATATATTTCGACAAAATCAGAAAGAGAGATGATCTTATTTACACATAGAGCTCTACATATACATCACACAAGTGTAAATTTGAGCAGCGAGAAATATATAAAGAATTTAACATGTGAAACTGCCGTTCGTTATTATTAAATACTAGCAAAATACCCGTTCTTCGCACGGGGAGAATACGTTCCATTTTGGATATAAAGGACACCAAAACTGTCACCAATGAACTGGGACCTTAAAAACTATGAATTCGACACTAGTATCAGTCATTTTCAATTACTTTTACTTGTCACCCTCCTCCTTTAGGAGACTGATGGGGGTTAATTTGGATTTAAACGGCATCGGAAGTGTCACTGTACATCTGAATGGCCCCGAAAACTATGGATTCGGCACTAGTATCAGCCAATTTCGATCATTTTTATCTACCTATCCCTTCTCCCTCCCCCAAGTTGCAGCGCTGAATTTGGATTTAGATGGCATCTGGACTGTCAACGTTCATCTCAGCGACCCCAAAAATTATGGATTCGATACTATCGGTCATTTGCTTATGTCAATTTGCGGGCATGAATTTGGATTTAAACGGCATCGGAAGTGTCACTGTTCACCTCAGCAACTCCAAAAACTATGGATTCGACACTAATATCGGCTATTTTCAATATTTTTTTATATATCTCCCCTTCTCTCTCCCCTATTTTGCGGTGTTGTTTATTTAAACGGCATTAGAAGTACCATCGTTCATCTCAGCGACCCTGAAAACTATATTGTCAACACTAATATCGAGTCATTTTTGATCGTTATATATCTAGAAAACTATGGATTCGACACTAATATCGGTCATTTTCAATATATATTCCTCCTCCTTTCCTCCAAGTTGCACCTTCAAAGTGAAATCATGGAAACCATCCTAGGCTCGAATCCCATCTATGTTGAAAATTTTATCAAGACCAGTCTGCTGGTTCAAAAGTTAAGTTACAAATATAGCCACTTTCATTTTTATATAATTTATCACACTAGAGAATAGGTATTTGTTCACATACAAAATTTTGTGCATAAAGTTTATATAAAACTCTAGAATAGAATATTAAATAATAGTAATTATATATTTTAGTGCACGAGTATAAGTGAAATTTGCCTACCGCTGTCTCTTTTAAGAAACAATTTCGTTAAAATAAATAAAACTTCACCAGACCAAAAAACACATTAAGAACTCAGTTTCATTCAAGACCTCTGTTGCAACAGAAACGCTTCATGATGGTAGATGTGTATGCAGCTGTTAAAGTTCTGTAATTAATGCACAGCCACGAATAAACAACTAAAAAGCATATAAATGAAATGAGTGCAGAATATTAATAATTACAACAGTTTTATTTTCGATTGCTTGTTTTTTTAAATATTCGCAATATTGAAGTTTCTAAACTTACACTTTCACACATTGGAGAAAAGCGGTTCCATTACTAGTAAAATTAATGTAATACAAAGACTTTTGTCATTTTCCCAATTTTTCCGGAAAGAAACCGGAAAAAAACGGCTTTTTATTAACAGGTTCAACATTTCCCAAAATTTTACAACACTATGTAAGACCCTCAAATCTCCTCTTAAAAATCCTTCTGAAACGCTTTTGAGTACATCACTTAGAACGAGGAAAAAGAAACAAATAGAACGAAACGCCTACGAAATCGTATTCACGTAAAAAGTAGAAGTTAATCTGGCTTACTGAAAGCTTCTTAAATTTCATCAATGTCAACTTCAGGAAAATAAAAAATAATGCTTGTTTTTGAAACAAAATCGATATGAATTACTCATGTAGTTTCTGTACAAAAAAGTATGTTTTTAAAGTATGCTTTTCATGATTATACATTTATAATCAGTGTATTACTGTATGTTTGCTTATTATAGCGAAAGGAGAAATGCTATTTAGTAAGTTTAAACGTAGGGATTATTTTTTAATGATGAGATGTATGGTAAATTGAACGATAACACAATCATGAAATGTTAGTAAGGATGAACATCTGTATCTTAAATGCCTATTTATTCTTTGTAAAATCAGTGAAGTTCAACCTACCTCTTTTTGTTTGCTATTGTGTTCTTTTCTGTTGAATGGAAGTTCTGAAGTGGTAGACTGAGTTTCCTGTTTCAATTCAAGTCATTAATTGGTTAATTGATAATTTTGTTCCTACACGTTGCTATCCTTGGAAAATGAAGTAAAATTAAATATTTAAAGAGTTTCCGGGACAGGTTTGAAGCCACATTAAACTCTTTCCTCATCTCCTTTCTTATTGTATTTAAGTTTTCACTTAGAAATCAACTAAGATCCATGATTAAATTATAACGACTCACCAAGGGTAGTCGTCAACCTGGTCCGTCTAAGTAAGATATACAAATATTGAGTGGTAGTATTAATTTGCACGTAAATATTATCTTTAATAATTATATAGCATTATTCTCACCTTTTCTATTAGAATGATAACGTCGATGAACGTTGCTAAAATGATTTATTAGCTGATATACTTTATAATATATTTTCCTTCAAACTGTCAAGCACACAAACTTGCTGACTAGGTATCCATAAAAACATTTACATAGCAACAACTATCCCATAATAATAATTTGTATATCTCAAAAACATTCTTCTTTTGTTATTATCAAATTAACATTCTATTAAGTATAGTGCACATGTATTAGCACTTTCTGCCCAAGGTACAGGTAATTATTAATCTATCCAAAGTATTTTGTTATATAAAATGTCTCCCGACAATTGGACTGAATATAAAAGTCATGAGTGAGCTTGGCTTTTATCTTCAAGAACCACTGGTCCGTTTACAATAGTGCTCTTACATTATATATGTTCTTCATATTTTGATCACACCTCGTATATATCTTTATTACATTTCATATATATATATATATATTTATAACAAATCGTACACTTCAATAATACTTATCTTTTATTACATTAATTATATTTATTTCATTATTATCAAAAACATCGTCGCTGATTAATATAATTAACGAGGGTGAAACACAAATTACTATGATTAATAGTTTTGATCATTATTAAAACAGTGAAGTTATAAATAATGTTTAATCTTTCAGGGCGCTTTGAATAACAAATAAGTTAGATGTTGCATTCTAATGTATACATCGTGGCACTAAGAGATCATAATAAAGAAGAATCTTGTTCGGATAATATATAGGATAGCTCATAAAAACAGTCGTCGAATAATTAATTTTATAGAATAGATCTTCTTCTTGACATAATCTTTGACAGTTAAATTTTCAACATAAAATCAATCTAATATAAATAACGTTCGCTTTTAATCATTTATGAATCGAATTATAATTCTTCACATTAACAAGAGAGAATTAAAATCATTGGAAAATTAACTTTCCAGTCTATCTAAAACTATATCTAAGCACTTCAAGTATTCACAAGAGTCGTTTTCATTATCAACATTAACTCATAAAATTGAAAATAAAAGTTCACAAGAATCTATAACTGATATATGTTTAACCTAATTTCATTAACGGTAATCAGGTTACGTTCGTACTTGCATATGAATTTAATAAAGTACATTGTACTGCACAATCATTATTATGTCCCGTATTATTGTTCTGTACAGGAATTACTTCAATACCTGGATCTTGATGCGAAGTGCCATCTCTTGTCCTTCCATTACGTCTATCCACGTAGTTCGCTGTATTCCGAGAATTTCGCCATACATTTCGTCTATTTTTAAACCTATTTTGATTATATGGTCTAACATATGGATTACTACGATTAATTGGGTTAGGCGGATTCCCTACATAACTTTGTCTATTTTGCTCATTTTGATTGCTAGAGTATAGTCGGCTTAGGTTATGTTCCGTATTATTCACACTTCGGATATTTAAATTCCGAACAGGCACCAAATGATCTGAATTATTCTTATTTTTACCCATTCCTGCTTGTTGATTCATGGCATGGTATTGAGTTTCATAGCATTGGAAAAGGTATTAACAAATGGTTGAAACTCATACACTGTGTGGAAAATAAGATCTGTTGCAATTTAAATGGAAGCAAATTTCGAATCGATGCTATTATTCTCGATTCCGATTGCAATGGATTAACGACCTTTAATTCGTTGTATGTATTTACAACAAACTCTACAATAGATTTATGCAATCGAGGATTGAAGTGTTGATTTCTAATGGTAGCATCTCTATTCGCAAGCAAAAAGTCATTTTCATAATTTGCGATTAGTGCCGCTTTGAATTCATCATATGTATTGATGTGATCACGTACAGCTTTAAACCATAATGAACAAGGTGGGAGTAATACATGAGGAATTAATTTCATATATTGTGATCTATCTATACACATAATATTGCATTCGTCCTGGAATTTCTCTAAGAAAGAAGTAGCATTCTCGTTACACTTACCACTGAATTTGCTCATAGCTCGAATTTCACTCATCTTAACACTTAATTTTACCTTCCTTTTATCATTCCGTGTACTTATTGGGTGATAGTTCTTATCCATAACATGATGTGTCGTTACACCATCTATGTTTCGCCCATCTGTACTCTTTGGATGTATTTCTTCCAATATAATATCATCATCAGACACCGGCGAAGGCGAGTTCATCTCTGGTGAGTGGGGAAACTCCAAGCGATCACTACACATGTTATTACGGTATGTGTTGTCCTTAACCTGTAGCATTCTAATTTCTTCCTGTAACGTAGCTATCGACTGCGTATTTGCTCGCATGTTGTTAGCATTATTTATGACCTGGATCTTTTGTTGTTGAACAGAAGATTCGGTTACTTCCAAATCCTTTTTTATATCACTGATTTCTTGGCTCAGGTGGTTGTGATTACCCTGGCATTCCTCCGATATTCCTTTTAACTTTTCCTCGAATTGCGAGGTAATATCGCTCATCGTCTGAATAATTAATTGTTTCGTTTCATCCGACTTCTGTTCCATCTTCTGTTCTATCGTCTGTTTCAATTCTTCGTATTGCTTGTTAGATTCATCAGACTTCTGCTCTATTCGTCTACTTAATTCTTCGTATTGCTTGTTGGATTCATCAGACTTCTGTTCTATCGTCTGCTTCAATTCGGTAGACATCTGACTCAATTGCCGCTGTAAGACTAGCAAGATTCGGTCTTCCGATGTCATTCTTGATGTTACACTAGGTTCACCGTTGTCACTATTAGTGGATTCATTCTGCATTATTTCAGTGTCCATTTTCCTTATGATTATTCTACCACTTCTCAATATGGTCAAATTTGTATTCATTAAATTAATTGTAAAAGTAAATTCACCCTTACTTTACTTCGGGGTATAGAATTTATGAAAGGTCCCTGGTTCGTTCCCGGGTGAGGTAAACCAAAATTTTTATAACGACTCACCAAGGGTAGTCGTCAACCTGGTCCGTCTAAGTAAGATATACAAATATTGAGTGGTAGTATTAATTTGCACGTAAATATTATCTTTAATAATTATATAGCATTATTCTCACCTTTTCTATTAGAATGATAACGTCGATGAACGTAGCTAAAATGATTTATTAGCTGATATACTTTATAATATATTTTCCTTCAAACTGTCAAGCACACAAACTTGCTGACTAGGTATCCATAAAAACATTTACATAGCAACAACTATCCCATAATAATAATTTACGTATCTCAAAAACATTCTTCTTTTGTTATTATCAAATTAACATTCTATTAAGTATAGTGCACATGTATTAGCACTTTCTGCCCAAGGTACAGGTAATTATTAATCTATCCAAAGTATTTTGTTATAAAATAGAGCTATAATTAAAGAAGAATTTTAACGTTTCTGTCTAGTTTTGAAAACAGAAGTAAAATAAAAAGGAAGAAATCAGATGCCATGCCGCAATTTTACACTCTGTTCTTCCAAATACTCCAAATTATACATAAATTGAAATCATTTGTTTCATATCTAATAATTACGGCTTTTAGACTTAAAAAGATGGACTGTAAGTGCTAAACGTCATGTGGATTTGACCTACTTCAAATTTTAGATTCACTAATTAACTCGCCGCCACTTACTTACATCTGGGACATACGTGGACTCCACAATATCTAAAAGGGTAAATATGTTTCATTTGGAGGTGTTAGGGGACTGTCGGTAATGTGCACAGTATCCTACTGTATCTAAGAGTAGTTTCTCTATTTTCTGCTATGTAGTGATAGGTAATATCTTTCCAAAAGAACTCATGCTTCAGAGAAATGAAATGATTTAATATCTTGAAAGGACCTGCATTGAATTTGCCGGAATGAAAGTACGGGCTCATTTAGGAGAATAAGGAAATGAATCCATTCAGATTCATTCACTGTTGCTGACAGATTGAGGCAGTGAATTCGGTTGATGGAACCAGATAAGGATACCAAACTACAGACAGCAGGGCCCAGTTGATGATTTTATATGGATATATGCAAACAAAGCAACATTTCAGAACAGTTAAACATTGTAAGGGTAAGAACATATGATGAACCTACTGCACGTGCCCTGGATAAAAAAAAAATTGTGCCCATTCTTTCATAATACTAGTAAGAGCAAGAAATCAGGAAGAAATAGAACTTTCTGTGCAGTTCTCGAAATATGACAATCCTTTCTCGTACAATTCTGCTTATTCCCCTCCTTCCCTTCCGAAACCAACTTCTGCAATAGCTTATCACTTGGTAAAAGTAGTTTTACTATTTTAGGTGAAAGAAGTAATCATCTTAAAGACTCATATAGGAACTTGGGGAATTATTCATTCATCAGAACCACAAAACTCGACTTAGAGGAAGAATCTAGTTCTTGTTTGTAGGAATCAAATAAGAAAACCAAAGAAGTCGAAATCAACCAACTTACAGGAAGTAAAGAATTCGATACGGAGGAACGACTCCTTGGTTCGAGTGGATTTAGAGAAATCGATTCCGGAAAACACTCAAACAACCTACCACTTGTCCATACTAGGTACTAGTATTATGCACTAATATAAATCATATATAATGTAGTAGCTACGTTAAGATGGAGATGGATGGTTCATACATGAAGCATGATTTACACTATATAAAGATGAAAATAAGTCTGCTATGTAAATCTAAATTCCCAAGGAAGATATGAACGCTTTAATAAGATATCTTAATAAAAGGATACTAGAAAATCAATTTTAAAGTATGTTTCGTCTGCATAAGTTTGAATCATTGATTTAATGCAAAATTAGTTAAAAAAGGAAGAAGAGGAAGAAGTAAACAAGTTCAAGGTGAATTAACTAAGAATATATTACATTCCTGCAAGGCAATATTTTTGTATCAAACATTCTACATTTCCTTAAAGTTTTCAAGTAGTGTGATTTTTAGTATATCTTGATTTACAGGGTGCCCATAATTATGTGTGTAATGTTTCAAAAACTGTGGTAAAGAAAACTAGCAACATAACGAGCATAAAATTGAAAATAAACATATTACTCTCATACCTTTCCTTACAAGACTTTTAATCTCTATTATCCATGGCATGGTTCACCAATACACCATCCAAATCAATACATGCCTGGAGACGAAAATCAACCTTGTCACAAGTAGCTTCACAGACCCGTATCCTGTGAAACTCTTCTGTGATGGCTTTCGGTAGTTCGACCAAGTTGTGTATGTGATGCTAATAACTTTGACCTTTAAATACCCCATAAGAAAACGTCAGGTGCTGTGAAGGTGGGAGATCAAGCTGGCCATTCCACAGACCGATGTCGACGGTCCAGCGGTTCGGGAATGTTTCATTCGGCTACTCTCGTACTTGTATGACATAGAGACGGTTTTAAATCCAGTTACCGTTACCCCCACTCTCAGGCTACACAGTGCTGTCATATCAGAGAGAATTACAAATACGGGCAATCAAAAAAATCATACATAATTATGAACCACCCTGTATATTAATGTTGCTAATTTACTTTCAGTCTGCAATTGACTGAGGAAAATAACCGTACATATATAATTAATGATTAAGATTGTCGTATAATAGTTGATTCTATTTAATTCTCAGATTTATTATCGTCAAATTATTGCTTAAATTGACTCCTTTAGCTTTTTCTGTCGTTTGCTTAACTTCGTGGATGTGTCCCTTCATGTATGTTACTCAACTTGAACTTCATTTAATTTTATGTCAGTTTTTGTTTTAAATTGTAACTAGTTTACTTGCCTAAATAAACTAAATGGGTGCTATCGAGAAACTAGCCAAACGCTGATTGATATGTTTCTCAAGCTTGTTGAAAGTCACAGTGAACTTAAATTATTATTACTGGACATGAGAATCATGATGAACGGGTTATTACCTTACTTAAAATAACCTGGCGAACACTGTGATCTCAATAAAGCATGGAAAGGAATCAGAATTTAACTTTCAAACCACTTTGTACCCCGACATATATTAGATGGTAATTTAAGTTCACAAATTAAAGTTTTTAAGCAGGTAATTAATAAAATCGTATAATATGAAATATGAAATACAATTAAGAAATTCTTATTGTTTTAGATTTCAAAGTAAATTATAAATTCATATGCTTTATCCACGCAATACAATGTTACCAATATTGAATTGAATTGGTGAAAAAGATAATTTCAAATTGAGTCCTATTAAATTTGATTTAAATAAAATGTCGTATAAATAGTAAACAAAGAACAAACTGTATTATAGTTTTATTTGCTTTGAAGTTATTTTGTAATAACGTGTGTACTAATTTAAGTTAAATCTGCAAAAAGTATTTCAGTTTCAAAGAAGGACAAAAAATGACAAGAAAATAAGAACTGAAAATTATTGAGGAGGAAGAAATGGAATATATGGAAGAAATATGTCATGGAATAAAAAGCTGGTAGAAGCAAACCGAGGAGTCTGGATACTGAGTATGAAAAGTGATTATATGTAGATTACAAATGTTTCTCATGTAAAGGGATAGATTTGTAAAAACATTCTGGGGAGCGAGAATTAAGACGCAACTGGGTACATAATACACTTGTTGAGTTTATAAAGACGTTGAGAGAAAGAGGTATCAAGGAAACTTTCCATTATAACATGAAATATATAAAGAGGAAGAATTAACACATGATTAGTTAGACAAATGTATGATTTTTACTTTGAAAAGAAAACGTGCGGAGAAGTGTGGAAGGAACGCATAATATTTATTTCACTGTCGTATGCAGTGATAACTGTAATTTATTATTGAAAGGACAAGTTAAAGTTAGCACAAGTTTAAATGAGGAAGTGTAAACTAGCAGTATAAGCCCAGAAAGGAAAACGAAGAGGAGATGCCACCATTGGTTTACTTAAGAAAATCACTTAAAAATTTATCAAAGAAAACGGAGGACGTGCATAGGTTACGTATTGGTATGGAAAACACTTGTGACCGAGAGAATTGGGATATCTTAGCGGAAGTGGTAAAATTGGTTGGATTAAAGTGAGAGGATCGAAGACTCGTAAAAATGTATATGTACACAAGGAATAGATTTAGAAACGAGGAAATGCCGGAATAAAATGTAATTGGAAGGAAAGTTCGAGAGTTCTTGCTTTCTCCAACATAAATTATTTCACATGGTAAGCAAAAGATTTCAGGAGAAAAACATACTATTTAAACAGGGAATAAGAAACATAAATTTACTTTCACGTTGATTATAAAGCTCTAGTAGTGAAATCTAGAACGAAAATTAATTTAATGTTACTAAATCTGAAGAAAAAGTATGAAATCTATTCTGTGGATATAACTATTAGAAGAACAAGGACAATATTAATTGTAACGAGAAAAACAAGTACAAGTATAGAAGTTACGAAGGTAAAATATATGACATCACAAATTTCCATTACCTCAGCAGTATAATTAGAAAAGTTACGAAATCTATGGAAAGAGAAGAAAGCAATGGCAAGAATACATAAATAGCAAAACTGTGTGTTTTGTAAGTTATGAAAATAAGGCGAGAGAGATAAGAAGAATCAAATATTTCTTGTGTAGTATTAAAATGGGATATTATATTCAGTTTTACGTCCTCACGTTTATGTTCTGATTAAACGAGAATGGTGACTAATGGAAACTAATGACTAATGAGAACTAAGAATGATTTAAAATAATGAGGACATATCGAGAAACGGGAGAATCCAAAAAAAAAATTATCGTAACTATTTATCAGAAACTTACATGGTCGGAATCGAACAAGTGGTCCATTGCATCTAATCTGATTGCTCTACCACTCTTTCTTTTAAATAACCAAACCTAGATCACTTGTTCTCATATTCTTCGAATTAATCGATTCAAATACTGCTTAAGACAATTCGGCAGTTACACAAATACGGAAACTTTAAAAACTCTTATAATCGCCCATACTTTTCAGGGAGCTCGAACACAGAATATTTTTTGCTCAACTACTTCAAACTGACTCATCTGAGTCACAGAGCTTCTTCCCGGTTTGCGTAATACAGAGTTGATCTTTGCTAAACATACATAGTAAGATAACAGACGAGATATAAAATAAGGGACTAGAAGTGATGAAAATGTAGATTTAAAGAAATAAAAACATGTGAAGACTAGCTGAATTGGACCAAAACCCAATCTCACAGCATTAACGAAAATGGAAAGTTATACCAGAAATAACGGAAAATAGGAAAAGAAACTGATTAAACGTAATTTAAAAAGTTCTTTCACTAAAGATGTAAGCAAAATTATGAGGAAGAGGCGAATAGGGTCATAATTAAGTAAACAATTATGACGATACAAAATGTTAGCTGAGGAACGAAGTACAATACATGGAAACTCCCAATTTCCGGTACATAACCTGTCAATTAACTCTCATGATTGATTGATTTGCCATTTATTGAGATTGCGTTAGTGGTGAGGATATTTGTTTCCATCACTAAATACCCAATGACTAACATATGCTGCTCATAAAAAAAGTGCTTTCAAAATAGAAGCAATGGATTTTCGAAAACGCAAGGAAAAAGGAATAAAGCAGAAGGAAAGTCTCAAAAACAAAACAAAAATAGTGGCCAAGGAAACACAAATGTATTAAACTAATTAAATAAGTAAAGAGAAAATCAGATACCTAAATCAATATTAATTCTAAAGTAAAACATATAAAGGTAACAAGTAAAACCTTTACAGAATATTAATTGCTTCATAAATGAATAATTAAAGTGAGAACCTGATCACTAAAAACGCATTATCTTGCAAAACCACAGAGCCCTTATTAGGCAGTTAGAAACATTTTCTAAAATTTGAATATCCCGTTGATTTTCCAATAATTTGCCAATTATTCAGTGGGAAAATGTACTCCTTAAAATATGAACATCATGCAATAAATATGAATATATGAGATAAGAATGTTCGATACATACGCATGGAGATATTAGTTCATCTTGACAAATACAATCTCAATATTCACTAGTCAAAAATGAAGGACTTCGAAAAGTTGTCAGGATTATGTAGTTTGAAATTTCAGTCTAAAATCTCTTGATATCATGGACAGAACGATAACCATTTGCTATAATTGGCTGTATTGATTGTTTTAATATTAGTTACATGAAAGTACTGAAAATTCTCAGCTTCATCATAATAGAGAAACAGCTCTACGAACCTGTCCTTCTCTACATTTTCACTTCATATTGCCTTACATTTCTCTAAAGTTCCATCGTGGCTAAGCGGTTACCACACTCATCTTTGACGTGGAAGACCTGAGTTCGATTCCTGGCAGGAGCTCACGTAGTTCGGATCCTATGTTAAACTGTAGGTCCACATCTCATATAGCCTAGCTTTTGAAAGGTACACTAAACAGAAAATCAATCAAATCAAACATTACATTTCTCACATCTATGGATCTGCTCGATAAAACCACATATATAAAATTCTGTGAAGTTGGAGACTTCCAGTATATAAGTACCTAGTAATCATCTGCAAATATCTAATCCGTAAATGTTTCTTCATGCTTGGAAAGATTAAGTAATTCAATGGATCAAGATAAGGTAAATATGGTGCGAAGGGCAAACATTAATAGCCACATTGGCCCATAAGTGTGACGGTTTCTGATACTCGATGTGCAGATAAATAGACAGAAGCACGCCTTTCGAGAACAAATTGTCATTCCTTTGATAGGATCCCGTAATTTTATCAACAAATTCTTGTAATACATTTCCGTGATGGTATACGGTTTTCTGTAATTAATTAATTTAAATCACACCTCTATGGTCCAAAAACACAGAAAACATGACCTTGATGAACGAATTAGCTGCACATTAGCTTTTTTGGGTTTGGGAAACATATATTTCCACGTTTTACTAATTTGTTTGGTTTCAGGGTCACGAATGTTACGAATGTGTTTACACAAGCATCTTTGTTGTTGTGATATAGTCCTGATCGCTTCGTTCACATTTTACACTTTCCTATTTTTGAAAATTTGTCAACAATCTGGGAATCCATATTGCTGCCACTTCACTCATATCCATAATGACATGCAAAATGATGTGAATGGACTTCCTACTAATATTAACCTCCCTGGATACGTTTATCAGTTGTTAGTCACATATTTATTTTTAAGCACTAATTGTTCAAGTTTTGCCACTTCAATTAGATCTGTAGCTGTTGAGGGATAACCTTCTCTTGGGACACTCTTTAGACTTGTGCAGCTGAATTTGAACTTTCACTTCCAGTTTTTCACTGTATCATATGATGGACGTTCCTCACCATACATAGCTGTCATCTTCATACGTACATTTAGGAACATGTAAGCAACGAGTGACTTATCGTAAATACTTAAATGCTATGTTATATACTTTTTTATTGTAATGCACAATTGACATTTCAAATCTTATTCTTAATGAAATTCACTCGTAGGTTTATCGATGATGAAATGACAGCTTGCCTAGCACTGAATCATATCCTAATCATTGCAATCCAATTAATAGTTTTATTATTCATTTTACTCATCTTTTGTTTCATTATCGATCTTCGTTTGTTTTCGGTTACCAAAGTGCTTTCTCGAATCATTTATTATAAACTCATCCTATATTTCCCATACAAACGACCTATCTCTCATTTTGACCTAAACTGGTGCAAATCTTTAGGTTTCCTGCTGAATTTACGACATATATTGAAACTTACATGTTTTTAGTTCACCATGACTTTTGGATCAATACTTCATGAATGAATGTTGAGAAATAAAAATCTCGATCTTGACACGGAAAGTTACTTTTCCTTCCTCTTTCCTTTTCTGGTTGAAGATAGAGGTCACTTGCCTTTGCTGAGAATAGCTGCTGATGAGACGGAGCGATAATATAGAAAAAAACTCTACGGGAAGTCACGAAATTGAGATTATTTTCTTTTAACATCCTGTTTCTTTGATGATGCTGAATGTAGAATATGACTATTTCCTTCTCCGTTTAGGTAGTTGAATGAGATTTCCTAGAACAGGCAATAATTTTGAGTTGTTTCTAAATGATTCCATTAAACGTAAATTGCTTTTCATCATCCAATGTTGGGATGTAAACAACTTGAGAGAAACATAAATACACAGACTTCCAAGTCCAAGGGCTTAACGGTGAAGGTTACAAGTTTGATAACTTTTGCGAAATTAATGTAACCTAAAGATTTCCTAAGTTTTTCAAGTCTTCTTATACACGTGGCTAGATTGCTAAGTTTGTTCGGGTTTGTATAACAACGTTCACTGTGTATTTTTCTTTCTAATAATCTGAAAACACACTCGATGTTTTAGTGGATATAGTAATTGATTACTTATATAAAGTGATACAAATGTGGATATGATGGTTCAATGCTATGGCATTCACCCTTGATACGAAAGTACCTAATTCTATCCTACGTCGTATGAATTTGTGTTGCACAACATTCAAGAACATCGATCCTGGGTCACCGAAGAGAACCGTGGTCTCTAAAGTATTCTTGTCTCTCCAGGACATTTATAACAGAAAACGAAACACATGTATCTAAATTCCCCCTTTCCCAAGGTTATACTGGAATCAATGTCTCTGACAATATTGTATCCGTAAGTTTTCTCAATATTCTGCAGTTGCTCCCACATTTTCATACCACCATTGTTTTCATAATCACTGATTTTTATTAAACATTCGCCTTCTGCAGACTAAAGGGTATAATCATGGGAAAGTAAATTAAAATTTTCATTTTATTACTATACAGTGGAACTCATCATCATCATAGGTAATCTGTTACTTGCCTCACCTGAAAACTTCCGTACTTCAAGGTCTTCCGCTAACCTTTTCGTCTTCATGTACGATTTTTCTGTTTTTATATCGTCGATCAATTGTAATTTCTCCGCCCCTTCCCTCTCTTTCCTGCCACCATATCCTCTAGTACGTCCCTCATGATATACGTTAGTTCCTTCTTACCCAATGTTTCAACCACTTTCTCTTCCTCTTTTCAATAATATCCAAAATTGTTATTTTCTAGTCCACCATTTCTCAAAGCCCATCATTCGTTTTCTACTCGACCCCGCTAATTCCTCTATTCTTCTCAAAGACCATGTTTCGAAATTTTTCGGTAGTTCGACAGTAATCGCAAATATATTCAGTGATTTATTGAAGGTATTTAGGAAGGGCACAGGAGTTGGAACCTAGGCTCACAGTTTCCTTACCTTTCCTCTATACTTTCTGAGCACTCACCCCTAAAGTAGGATTTTTTCTATGTTTTATATTAAATTGTGTAGGCATTGAGAGGAAATCCTATGAAAAGCCAATTATAATTTATTAATTCATTTTGATTACGGAAATGTTAGAAATGTTGCTAGTTTGGATGATAGAAAAATAAATCATTTGGAATGACTTAAGAGACTTGTCACTATCAGGACAGAACAATACTGGTTAAAATAAATATACAAATCTGATGTTTTGTGTGTGTGTGTGTGAGTTTACCAACGAGAGCGTTAACGCGACCTACTGAAAATGTCCCTGGGAGCTACTAGTATATACGTATAATCGTTTCGATCACTGCTATATATTATCGTTTTTGTTCCAATGCCGATCAACGTTGAAAGGACAGACGGACGGACATAACCTTTCTATACGACTTCCGATATTTATGCATAGTATAGTTTGGATGTCTTTGTTAACCAGGAAAATGTAAACCTGAGTAGTGGTTCGGATCCCACTAAGGTCCCATCTCACATATATCGTCAGTGCTGAAAAGAGAAGTTAAACTTTCAATCGGACTAAGAAACAGAACATAAAAGTCTAACTTGAACGGTAATACATTTGTATACTTGTATAAACTATTCCCAATGGTCAGTATTAAGAAAATTAAAGAAGGAATATAATACGTGTAATTGTGCCTTTATATACCTCATTACCTGCGAGATGGAACCAGTATTTTGAAAACGAACTAGTTAGTGATTTCCTGTTATTTTTAATGTTTGAAAAGGAATCACTTAGGAAAACTCTGATCGAAAGATAACGAGGGGTGTTGGGTCCACGGCTGAGTGGACACCTGCAAAATTTCTTATCTGATTTCTTCCAAAGACATTTCTCGGTTGGATGAGCACAGGGAAGACCTTTTGCTCTCTTATTGAAGATTGAAATGTATGATAAAATGTACCCCATTCAGGTGAACCAAACCCCAACAGAAAATAAAATAAATAAGAAATATCGTCTCTCACATGTATGATGTGCCCTACAAAGTGCTAACAATTATCCACACTACAGATTGTTAACTGTAATCACAATATCTGTTTCATCATGAAATTTGTCTATCAGTTCGAGAAAGAAATCCGGAAAATTACTATAAATATTGGTTTCAACTTTTTCACCTGCAACATAGTTATGCAATATAAAAAATCAATACTGCTGGTCAACATTGTCTACTCTAGGCTTTCCCGTTTGCTTCCTCATTCGCATTCTATCAATTTCTTTCATGATCATTCACTTTCGTTACATATTCATATTTTACAGCCTACGGGGCATAGGGAATAAAACTCAGTTTTAATCTATTACTTTTAATAATAATCAAGACCATTCTCACTTATCTAGTGGAGAGCGAGCGCGACTTTCCATGTACGTAGATCTGGGTTCAATTTCGTGTGGGAAATCATTGAACGCAATACAATGATTTAAAATTCACCTTAACACTGCAATGCGAATATGTCATTTTTATCCAATTCATTTTTTCTCCTTTCACGTAGCTCACATATGATTAATACTGCCACAGGAGGACATGATTCATCTAGTACAATAATCAATTTGAATAGAAGTTTAATTAAAAGCAATTTATTTCGTCCGCTAGTGACGGAAATATTCATGGTTATATTAGATCTGCAGGTGGGTCATGTTTTGACCCAAGATATAATGCAAACTAAAAGCAATTCAATACTTGAACAGTTCAAAACTTGAACAGTTCAGTAGTGAAATTGTATCATTTCCACCATAAAGTCGTCCATAAATGTTCGAGTCTAAATCCTTGTTAAAAGCCAATGTTTAGAATTTTGTGCAATCTTGTCTATGACATTGCATCTGTAACTGCTGTTAGTTTTCTGTTATAATATGCAATATTTGTTACATTTCATTTATTTGCCTGTTTCATTACCTTACAAAACACGAGAAATTCTCATATAAGCATTACATTTTCAAAATTAAAAAAAAAAAAAAAACGCACACAATAGTGTCAAGTAGCAGAAGGATACATCACATTGTACCTATACATCTTTCTAAAATACAAAATCTCAAAATAGGATATATCAAATATATAAACATGAACATTCACATCGTAATTAGGTAACCATTTATACTACACCAAACATGTACTCACGAGTAAGTCGCTGTTGCCAATTCTTCCGTTAATGAATTATTTAAACATTCCTTAATACCACAATTGCACTTTACAGCAAGTAGGTTAAATAGCTTCTTACGAAAAGCGGCAATATTAATAATATTCTTAAAGCACATAGGAAGTTTATTATACGACGTAACACAATCCATACACACGGTTTTGCTTCTATTAGCATATTTTTGATGTATCACAAAAATGTCAGTATTTTGTCTTGTATTATGGCTATGAACATTTTTGTTAAAGGTAAAATTATGCATGTTTTTCACAATAAAAAGAATAAATTTATAGATATTTATAAGCTGGGTAGTGTTAAAATTTTTGCTTCTATGAAAACCTTTTTACATGATGACTTTGTGGATGATCCGAAAATTATTCTAGTCGCTTTCTTTTGCAATCGGAAAGTGCTTAAACTATTTTCAGCAATTCCCCCAATGTATTATTCCGAAGCTAATTAGTGAAATAAACGTATCGTAGTGAAAGCTAAAAAGTGCTTCTCTCGATACCGTACCTTGAAGTTTGTATAAGGCAAAGCGCACGCTACTTAGATTCTTTTTGAAAGTGCAGATGGGAGCAGACCATGAGAGATCGCCACTTATGATTACACCTAAAACCTTTGTCTTGCAAGAATATAGGAGGGAATGAGACAATATTTTAATTCTAGGTTATATACGCGGTTTCCCTGGGAAACGAAAATGCAAAAGAATCGATTTCTCATGATTAATAATTAATATTATCGCTGCTAACCACGTTACCAATTTGTCGGTAAAAATCGCATATTTCCTCTCAATTTCTCCTATTGATTTTCCTGTTATTATCATACTGATATCATCAGCGTACAGAATACATTTTGCTGGAAACATATATTCTAAGAAAACATTTACATACAGCAGGAAAAGAATAGGATCCAAAATGGAAACTTGGGGGACACCTTTGATTACACCTGATAAAGAAGAGTTTGAATTCCATCTGCAACCAATTTTGATATCTGTACCGCTTGTTTCTACTGGATAAATAAGAATGAAACCAAGTGTAGGCTACACTTCTAATACCATAAGCATATAACTTACTCATAAAGAATAGCATGACAATGGTACCAATAGCTTTGGATAGGTCGATGAATACGCCAACAACATACTTACTGTTTTTTTTTTTAATTAAAAAGCTATGTTTGACATGAAATGAAATAAGGCTGTTTCAATATTTTCTTATTTTGGAAGCCATGTTGTGATGGTGATAGTAAATTACACGACTTTAAAAAATTGCAGAGTCGTGACTTCATTACATATTCAATATTTTTTGAAAACGTAGAGACAATGGAGACCGGGCGATAATTTCTTATATCATGCATACTGTCCTTTCTATGGAGAGGAATTACTTTTGCCTTTTCAAACATTGAGAGAAAATGTAATATTTCAAGAGTTAGGTTTACTAAATAACAGAGATGATCAACAATACAAGGAAAGCAAAATTTAATAACAGTCGCCGGAACTTCACCGAAATCTAAAGATCGTGAGTTTGACATCTTCACACAGTACTTTCCATAACTCCTCTACTGTTGCTGGAATTAAATAGAAAGTATGTGATCGAATTGAGAGTTTCATTGAGTCATCATAACACGCTTGTGTGGTGTTAGGTAATTGTACGATATTTAAAAAATAATTCTTGAAGTTATTTACGATGTCATGGATGTAGAAAAGAAACATTTGACAACAGGCACAATTCTTGAATCTCAATGGCATAGATAAGAGTAGTAGGGGTCCCGTTATGGCTCGCTGAGTCAGCAAAAATTTTTGTGACGTCATAGGTCAAAGGTCAATGACCTTGGCCCGGGGTCAATGACCTAGGGGTACATAGGACCACCCCCTCTAAATTTTGACAGGGGTACCTTGGCCCACCCCTAAATTTTGGCAGGGGTACATAGGACCACCCCCCTTAAATTTTGGAAATTGCCAAATCTAAAAATTTGGTGTGGTATCCTAGGACTATAGTATGTACCTCTATCAGTATTGGGTGTCTATGTCGTTCCCTTTCATGGGTAAAAAATTGCCAAAAATTCAAATTTCGGGGGTTTTTGACCTAATTTATCCCCTTTGATGATGTATTATTACCCTATATAGTTATATGGGCGTATACAGGGGTTCATTACCTTTCATAAGACATGGGTATATTAATGCACCCCTTGAAAAATTTGGGAGGGGTACCTTGGCCCACCCCTTAAATTTTGGAAATTGACCAATTTAAACATTGGGTATTATAGTACAGGACCCTAATATGTATTATGATAAATTTGGGCGGTCCACCTTGTTTCCTTCTAGGGGTACAAAATTGCCAAAAATATAAACGTAAGCAATACGTTGTACCATGTGTTTGGTATTTTGGCCCAATTTATTTCCTTGGATGAAGTCCTATTACCTTATATGGTTATGTATAGGGGTCTATTCCCTATCATAAGACATAGGTACATTTGTGCACCCCCGGGAGGGGTACCTTGGCCCACCCCTTAAATTTTGGAAATTGCTTAATTTCAGCATGTGGTGTCATAGTACTGGACTCTAACATGTATTATGATAAATTTGGGTGGTCCACCTCGTTTCCTTCTAGGGGTACAAAATTGCCAAAATATAAACGTAAGCAATACGTTATACCGTGTGTTTGGTTTTTGGTCGATTTTATCCCCTTTGATGAGGTGTTATTATCCTATTTAGTTATATGGTCATGTATAGGGGTCCATTACCATTCATAAGATATGGGTATATTTGTGCACCCCCGGGAGGGGTACTTTGGCCCACCCCTTAAATTTTGGAAATTGCCCAATTTAAACATTTGGTATTATAGTACAAGACCGTAATATGTATTATGATAAATTTGGGTGGTCCACCTCGTTCCCTTTTAGGGGTACAAAATTGACAAAATATAAACGTAAGCATTACGTTGTACCACGTGTTTGGTTTTTGACCTAATTTATTCCTTTGGATGAGGTCCTATTACCTTATATGGTAATGTATAGGTGTTCATTCCCTATCATAAGACATAGGTACATTGATGCACCCGGGAGGGGATTCGGTATCATAGTACATGACTCAACATGTATCATGATAAATTTGGGTGGTCCACATCGTTCTCTTTTAGGGGTACAAAATTGGTAAAATATAAACATAAGCAATATGTTGTACCATGTATTTGGTTTCTGGCCCAATTTCTCCCCTTTGATGAGGTTTTATTACCTTATATGGTCATGTATATAAGTTCATTTCCTATCATAAGATATGGGTACATTGATGCATCCTTTAAAAATTTGGGAGGGGTATTTTGGCTCATCCACTCGGTTTTAGAAATTGTTTAATATAAGCATTTGGTATCATAGTACAGGTCTCCAATATGTACCACTATAAATTTGGATGGCCACATCGTTCCCTTTTCATAGGTAAAGAACTACCAAAAATCAAATTTTGGAGGTTATTGACCCCTATTTATCATGTTATATAGTTTATTACCTTTATATGTTTATGTTCCCTTTTAAATTTGGGAATTATCAAATAACAAAATTCGGTAAACGTTTTCTAGGACCCATTGTAGATGTTGATGTTCCTCTTATGGCCAAATATTCAAAATTGAAATGTTATTGACCGGCTTCATTATTGAATAAGTACAGGATTTATTACTTTTTTCATAAGACACAGGTGTATTTGTGTACCAATCTTAAATTTTGGAAGGGGTACATTTCTTATTGTCGTATCAATAATTGGTAATTGTTCTTTGGGTAAATCATTATGATCACGTGATCGGTTATTGACCTATGATGGGATTAGGAGTCCAGAACATTGGTACATTGAAACTTTGTAGGATAATTTGATAATGCGTCATTGGTTTTGATTATTCCCGCCAAATATAAACGTAAGCAAGACGTTGTACCACGTGATTGTCCTTGAGGTAGTGTACAGGGATTCATTTCCTTTGTTGTGGTACTTCTTAAGTTTGAGTACACACACACTTCTAGAAAACAGTTGGTTCTACTCAGGTAAACAATTGACGGACATTATTGACCTTATTGAACATATAACGATATGATTAACTCTAAGACTTAGGTATATCAAGAGAAGTATTCTTTAAATTTGGGAATGGTGATAAACAGAATTTTAACATAAGGTGCGAAAGTTGAAACAATACATTGAACTTTAGTCACAGCTCATAGTCTAAGATCATTGGTGGTGATTGATTTGAAATCTGATAGCTAACCTTATTGAATCTTATGACTCATAGACGAAAGGCAATACATGCTACAACAGTTTAAAATTTAATCATAAGGTGATGTAATCTGACACTAGCAAAGTTATTGTTAATGCAATTTGATTGGATGATCACTATCTTTCCAGCAATCTGATTGGTTGATCACTATCTTTCGTGCAATCTGATTGGTTGATGATTTTCAAATCTTTGCTGTATTCAGCTTTAAGTTTTGTTTAACATTTAAAAATCTTGGTTTCGTTCAACATTTTGCACTCACTGATAAATATGATCAAAACCGTTTATTTGTTAATCGAATAGTTAAAAACCGGATAAAGTTTGACGGTTAACCGTGAAACATAAAATTTTTAGTTTGAAATTTTTTTTGTTTGAAACTTTTTGTTTGAAAATTCTTGCTTTCAAATTTTTGTTTGAAGTTTTTGTTTCAAAATTTTGTTTGACATTTTTTTGACAACTTTTGTTTCAAAATTTTTTTGCTTAAAAATTTTTCGTTTGAAATTTTAAAAAATTTTTTCGTTTCAAATGAGCTGTGACTAAAGTTCAATGTATTGTTTCAAATTTCGCACCTTATGTTAAAATTCTGTTTATCACCATTCCCAAATTTAAAGAATACTTCTCTTGATATACCTAAGTCTTAGAGTTAATCATATCGTTATATGTTCAATAAGGTCAATAATGTCCGTCAATTGTTTACCTGAGTAGAACCAACTGTTTTCTAGAAGTGTGTGTGTACTCAAACTTAAGAAGTACCACAACAAAGGAAATGAATCCCTGTACACTACCTCATCAAGGACAATCACGTGGTACAACGTCTTGCTTACGTTTATATTTGGCGGGAATAATCAAAACCAATGACGCATTATCAAATTATCCTACAAAGTTTCAATGTACCAATGTTCTGGACTCCTAATCCCATCATAGGTCAATAACCGATCACGTGATCATAATGATTTACCCAAAGAACAATTACCAATTATTGATACGACAATAAGAAATGTACCCCTTCCAAAATTTAAGATTGGTACACAAATACACCTGTGTCTTATGGAAAAAGTAATAAATCCTGTACTTATTCAATAATAAGGCTGGTCAATAACATTTCAATTTTGAATATTTGGCCATAAGAGGAACATCAACATCTACAATGGGTCCTAGAAAACGTTTACCGAATTTTGTTATTTGATAATTCCCAAATTTAAAAGGGAACATAAACATATAAAGGTAATAAACTATATAACATGATAAATAGGGGTCAATAACCTCCAAAATTTGATTTTTGGTAGTTCTTTACCTATGAAAAGGGAACGATGTGGCCATCCAAATTTATAGTGGTACATATTGGAGACCTGTACTATGATACCAAATGCTTATATTAAACAATTTCTAAAACCGAGTGGATGAGCCAAAATACCCCTCCCAAATTTTTAAAGGATGCATCAATGTACCCATATCTTATGATAGGAAATGAACTTATATACATGACCATATAAGGTAATAAAACCTCATCAAAGGGGAGAAATTGGGCCAGAAACCAAATACATGGTACAACATATTGCTTATGTTTATATTTTACCAATTTTGTACCCCTAAAAGAGAACGATGTGGACCACCCAAATTTATCATGATACATGTTGAGTCATGTACTATGATACCGAATCCCCTCCCGGGTGCATCAATGTACCTATGTCTTATGATAGGGAATGAACACCTATACATTACCATATAAGGTAATAGGACCTCATCCAAAGGAATAAATTAGGTCAAAACCAAACACGTGGTACAACGTAATGCTTACGTTTATATTTTGTCAATTTTGTACCCCTAAAAGGGAACGAGGTGGACCACCCAAATTTATCATAATACATATTACGGTCTTGTACTATAATACCAAATGTTTAAATTGGGCAATTTCCAAAATTTAAGGGGTGGGCCAAAGTACCCCTCCCGGGGGTGCACAAATATACCCATATCTTATGAATGGTAATGGACCCCTATACATGACCATATAACTAAATAGGATAATAACACCTCATCAAAGGGGATAAAATCGACCAAAAACCAAACACACGGTATAACGTATTGTTTACTTTTATATTTTGGCAATTTTGTACCCCTAGAAGGAAACGAGGTGGACCACCCAAATTTATCATAATACATGTTAGAGTCCAGTACTATGACACCACATGCTGAAATTAAGCAATTTCCAAAATTTAAAGGGTGGGCCAAGGTACCCCTCCCGGGGGTGCACAAATGTACCTATGTCTTATGATAGGGAATAGACCCCTATACATAACCATATAAGGTAATAGGACTTCATCCAAGGAAATAAATTGGGCCAAAATACCAAACACATGGTACAACGTATTGCTTACGTTTATATTTTTGGCAATTTTGTACCCCTAGAAGGAAACAAGGTGGACCGCCCAAATTTATCATAATACATATTAGGGTCCTGTACTATAATACCCAATGTTTAAATTGGTCAATTTCCAAAATTTAAGGGGTGGGCCAAGGTACCCCTCCCAAATTTTTCAAGGGGTGCATTAATATACCCATGTCTTATGAAAGGTAATGAACCCCTGTATACGCCCATATAACTATATAGGGTAATAATACATCATCAAAGGGGATAAATTAGGTCAAAAACCCCCGAAATTTGAATTTTTGGCAATTTTTTACCCATGAAAGGGAACGACATAGACACCCAATACTGATAGAGGTACATACTATGGTCCTAGGATACCACACCAAATTTTTAGATTTGGCAATTTCCAAAATTTAAGGGGGGTGGTCCTATGTACCCCTGCCAAAATTTAGGGGGTGGGCCAATGTACCCATGTCTTATGATAGATAATGAACCACTATACATGACCATATAACTATATAAGGTAATAGGACCTCATCCAAGGAGATAAATTAGGTCGAAAACCAAACACGTGGTACAACGTATTGCTTACGTTTATATTTTTGGCAATTTTGTACCCCTAGAAGGAAACAAGGTGGACCGCCCAAATTTATCATAATACATATTAGGGTCCTGTACTATAATACCCAATGTTTAAATTGGTCAATTTCCAAAATTTAAGTGGTGGGCCAAGGTACCCTTCCCAAATTTTTCAAGGGGTGCATTAATATACCCATGTCTTATGAAAGGTAATGGACCCCTGTATACGCCCATATAACTATATAGGGTAATAACATCTCATCAAAGGGGATAAATTAGGTCAAAAACCCCGAAATTAGAATTTTTGGCAATTTTTTACCCATGAAAGGGAACGACATAGACACCCAATACTGATAGAGGTACATACTATGGTCCTAGGCTACCACACCTAATTTTTAGATGTGGCAATTTCCAAAATTTAAGGGGGGTGGTCCTATGTACCCCTGCCAAAATTTAGGGGTGGGCCAAGGTACCCCTGTCAAAATTTAGAGGGGGTGGTCCTATGTACCCCTAGGTCATTGACCCCGGGCCAAGGTCATTGACCTTTGACCTATGACGTCACAAAAATTTTTGCTGACTCAGCGAGCCATAACGGGACCCCTACTACTATAAGATAGCACATGAAGAAGACTATGAAAGTTAGAAATTGATATTTTGTGGTTATACAAGTGGATAATACACTTTTCCGAAAAAAAAAAGCAGCGTGAAAATTGTAAGAGATTATAAAACTCAATATTTGATTTTAAGTCTTCAACATCAGAAAGATGGAAAATTAATATTTCAAACAGTCAATGCTTGTACATACATTGTGCATACATACATCAGTGGACGAATTATTTATTTCAAAATGTTAGTGCAAATATAAGATATGTATAGCCCGACAAGTAGCTGTGATCAAACAGATTTGTATGACAGAAAATATAGTGAAATATTTCACCAATGCACTTCCATACTCAGGGAAAAGATGATCCACTTACAGACAGTGAACTCCTTGTTTATTATGTGGTGATTCAAACCGATGTCACTTGTGACAATTCAACTTCTTCTGTGTCTCTAACCAAAACCTACAGAAAAAAGCGCCAATCTTGTTGATGTTGTTGATAAGATGGGTGAAAAGTACTGATTTGTATATAGAAATCGCAAGCAAAGTTATAGCAACGTTAACAACATTGCATATATTAGGGACAAAAGCTTTCAAATGTGAAGATAGATACAGCTAAGAAATATAACCCATTAATATTTTTTTTTATTTTATAATAAAGAATTAAACAGCCTTGTAAGAAAGTTATGTTTAATTTGTGTTTAATATTTTTGTATAACACAAATAAATATAGCATAGACATTGTACAGCAAATGTCACGGAAATATATTGTAAAATTACCTTAAATACACTGGTCTGTAATATACTCGATCTTGCCGGCACAATTTCTTCGAATTTGTACAAACCTACAGACAATTCCAATACTTCACGGAGGGATTTTCTACTTCAACTTGGAAAAGAACTTGCGAAAAAATGCATTGAAATCAATTTTTGAATTGCACTGGTAAAGAAGGGGTATTCCGGATTCCCGAAATACTTCGGAATGAAAATATTAATTCCGGAATCAGAATTAAAAATTCAGTTATCCCGGAATTCAGAAATCTCAGAATTCCATACTTTGTGTCTCTCCGAATTCAGAAATTCGGAATATCGGAATCTCGGAATCCCGAAAGTCAACTCCGAAATTTCGTATTTGCGGAATTTCAGAATTCGGAAAGTTGGCCCCAAAATTTCGAATTTCGAAAACTCCGAACTCCGGAATCTCGGAACTTCAGCTAGAAATTCCAGAATATGAGAACTTGAGTTCAGCACTTCCGAATCTTTAAAATTTGGAATGAACAACAACGGTACGTCGATTCAGCATATCGGAATCTCGGAATGCTGAAATGCCGGAGTCCTGACCTGCGAAATTGCAGAACCGAATAACTTCGGATTTTAAAAGTTTAGAATTCCTTGATTTCATAATTATAAAAGTTCAGAATCTGTAATCTTCAAGTAACATGATTATGAGATAGACATCAACACTCAGACAAATGTTATGATGAAACTTACTTCCTTTTACTCATTGTCAGTGGCGGCAATACTCCGTCTTTCTGCGGAACGCAAAATGCTAAGCCAAGGGACCCATTGAACAAAATGTAAACACTTCATTTACTGATTTCTGTAATGTCCTACCCAAAGACAGGTTCTATCATGTTTATACTAGGTACATCTTTGCTAGCTGGGCCACTAGTGCAACAGGAAAAGATTATCGACCAGTTTGTTCCCTGTCTGGCTTCAAAATGGCATATAGAAAATGAAAAATTTAGAACCAGGGTGAAGCCATAGATTACGAGTTTCGAATTCATTACCTACATATTTACTTGCACACTTCAGCCGATATTTCTCTGCTGTTATTCCACCCTTGTACTACTTAATATTTAGAAGCCATGTTCTGGACACTTACTTAAAATGCTCGTTCTGCGCACGGGGAGATTAAGTTTATCTAAAATATTTGAATCCCCAATTGCCCTTAAGATACACATTTCAACAATTGATTTAGCGGTTTCCGCTCTAATGTCGATAGTTTCTAATTATTGTTATATGTCACCTCTTCCCACTTCAACCATAGGTGCTAGGAAGACTTTAGGGCTTAACTTCATTTTAAAAGACATCGAGAGCCTCAGTGTTCATCTCAGCGACCAAAAAGAAACTATGAATTCCAAATTAATATCGATCGTTTTTCATTATTTTTACATGTCATCCTCTTTCAACTTACCTCCTTGTGAAGCTAGGGGATCTTACACACACAATTTGTTTCCAAGTTGTAATCATATGTGTACCATGGTTGAGACTGCTTCAGGCATTTCAGAATTATGCTGGTACAAAGTTACACACATCCATTTTTATATGACAAAGCATCTAGTTCTTCGACCTCATAATTTTCTTAGCTTTTGATCTCTTGTATTTGGAAAATGACAACTTTTCAATAAAAACATGTGGTTCGGAACTCACATACATAGTTGATCCCCTAACTAGCTGATAGCAAATATTTTTTCATAACGTAGGTTTTCCATAATGCTGTGTCGTAACTATGTATTTTTTTGTAAATAGCATGGCACAAAAATTAATTCAATTATGCCATTCTATCTTTTTATATACACAAAATGTAAACTTTCCTTAATGTTAATTCCTTAATTGCATTAATATAAAGAAGAAATAAAAATATAATAGATCTGACCCACGGAGAATTGAAAATAGAATGTAAATAACATTCATATATTTATAATAGCTGTAATTAATATTTGTAAAAAGAGTGTAGAAACGTACAATCAATCTAGATTTCAGCACAAAGAAATAATGAAATATAATTAAAAATAACTTGGGACAACAGCTTTGTTCATGGACAGAAACATTAACTGTTCAGCATGCTGCTTAGCGGTAAGAGTGTTTTATACACAAATATTTTCTCGCTGATTTTGTTAATCTTGGAAGATGGTGGGAGTGATAATTTCATCTAAGGAATGGCTCTTCCTCCAAATCTTCATCGCCAAGGCTTAGGTACCAGTTTAATTCTTCTATTTGATTGACTTCTTTATTGTTTCTGTCACCAAATTCCCTTCATTTTAGGCAACTGTGAAATCGTTTAGTTGCAACATTCCATAGATGATCTTTCTTTGGATTCCCTGCTGGAATAAGTCTCAACTTATTCAATACTCTATCTTTTGTTATCTCAGTATTTTCACCCAAATATCTTCTTTAAACCTGGAATCTAAGAAAGTACAAACTTTCAACAGAATTCTCATTCCTTCATCCTTCTCGAATCAGGATTTCAGCGGAGATAAAATTTCCATTTTAATGCTTCTTTCAACTTCTTTGAGCGCTGCTTCTAACATCTGTTCACTATCTCCCTCTTCAGCTTAGAGTAATATAGCGAAAAATGTGTTTCTTGCGTACTTGCTTTATCTGGTTCTGATATATCTTCTATCTGTTGGGATTCTTCGACTTGAAAATCTTTTGAAATGTTTTCATATAATGGCCATATGTCCGACGCTGTAACCGATGGTTCTGCTGACATAGTGTCACAAAGCATTTGTAAGAACGATAATAGAGACACAATCATATTTAATAATTTTGTATCTTTGTTCTGAAGGATAAGATTGTTGTGTTTTGTTATCCCTTCTTGGTGTGTTAAAACTACCTACATCAATGGAAGAGTAGACAACCATCTTGTTGATGTGCGTGACGGAAGTATTTTACGCGGGAGGCCTAATGCATCTTGCTTTTCTTGCAGTGCATGTCTCATTTTGCTTTTATGACTGTAATTTGTCTAACCTTCTAAAGTTGCCTGTAGCGCAAGGGCTTTGTTTACTTTAATATTCAAACTATGACCGAAACAGCTCAAATGTTGAAGTCGCTCAATTCAACAGTGGCCTTTACAATATTGGAACTCTTGTCTGTTCTTACACCACAAACATTTTCAGATGGTATTTTCCACATATCTATATTAAATTTTAAAGCCTCTAAAAGATTTGATTTCGGAAAATCAGAATTCCGGAACTTCATCGCAAATTTCGGAAGATGAGAATTCCGGAATCTCGAAACATGATCCGAAATTTCGGAAGATCGAAATTCCGGAATCACGGAACACAAAAGGAATTTTGAAAGATAGGAATTCGAAATCCGGAACATTATATGAAATTTCTGAAGATCGGAATTCGAGAATCTCAAAACTTCATTGGTAATTTCGGAAGATCGGAATTCTGGAATCTGAGAACACAGTCCGCTATTCCGGGATCTCGGAATTCCGAAAAATTCCGGAATTATCGACATTGTGAATTCCGGAATTGAAACCGCAACTCCGAACACTTCTAGTGTTCACTATGTTGCACTTTTCATGCTTTCTATTTCATTTTTCCAATTTTTAGTAAGTGCTATTGAGAAACATGATTGTATCATTTTTGATACATATTTGGATATTAGACAAAACTGATTTTTTATTGTGTAAGAATAAAATATTTATTCAATCATCTTAAAATAAGTCACTACATGGTGCCAAAATTTTCCTTCTGGATCTTCAAAAACATGAATTACGTTAATGAAACATTTATTACTGAAGGCGCGTTGGCCAGAGCGCTCACCTCTGACATAACGGTCCTGGTTCCGTCCTAGGCCAAGAGAATTTGCAGTGAGCAACATCATGACCTTAGATTTTCTAGTTCCGTCTCTCATTCTCATTTCACCAGTGGGAAGTCACGGTGGCTTAAAGGTTGAGTACTTACTTCTAATACTTGGGGTTCCTGGTTCCGTCCTAGGCCAAGAGAATTTGCAGTGAGCAACATCATGACCTTCGATTTTCTAGTTCCGTCTCTCATTCTCATTTCACCAGTGGGAAGTCACGGTGGCTTAAAGGTTGAGTACTTACTTCTAATACTTGGGGTTCCTGGTTCCGTCCTAGGCCAAGAGAATTTGCAGTGAGCAACATCATGACCTTCGATTTTCTAGTTCCGTCTCTCATTCTCATCTCACCAGTGGGAAGTCACGGTGGCTTAAAGGTTGAGTACTTACTTCTAATACTTGGGGTTCCTGGTTCCGTCCTAGGCCAAGAGAATTTGCAGTGAGCAACATCATGACCTTCGATTTTCTAGTTCCGTCTCTCATTCTCATTTCACCAGTGGGAAGTCACGGTGGCTTAAAGGTTGAGTACTTACTTCTAATACTTGGGGTTCCTGGTTCCGTCCCTGACCAAGTAAGTTTGTGGTGGAGAATTTCGTGTCCATGGGTTTTCTCCAGGAACTCCCGCTTCCTCCCACAGTCTATTTCCTGCAATTCTTTATTGCCATTTACTTGCCCTAATAATCCGCCTCCTTTAGTCTGAAGGACATAAACGTGGGACGTTAAACTGATTACATTTCACCAATCCTTTCGTAATCATTTACTTTTATACAATTCGTCCCCTTTACCCTAAAATTGTTTAAAACAAACTTATATTCAAGAGTTGATTACTCATTCATGATTTTACCTAGAAAAATAACTTTAATCATATTATATGATTGTTGAAAAATATCTACGAAATGTTAACAAAATCGTGACTTTTATGAGAAATTCTTATTTTTAGTATTTTCATCCTTCGCATTTTTCTATTATTAGAGGAAGGAAGAGAACTCGACAAAATTCTCTGGAAAGTCTTATAAAAAAAACATTAAATTAAAATTGGTCTAAACACACTGAACAATACCTCTAGATGTATATCCGTGCATTGTTACTAACGTGCAGATCAAAGAAGCCATTCGCGTTTTTCACACAAGAGCCATGATATGTGTAAATTCCTTGAAATATAGAATTTTTTCGCGGTCACGGTAATTTGTTTCTTCTTAAAATCGACGCTTGAAGAAAAGGTCAAAACGAAATTGTTCTACTTTTCCTGTAATCTATATATATAAAAGAGAACGTACAATTCTTTGTCCGCTCATCAAGCTAATACGGCTGAACCAATTTCTTTCATTTTTGGGGGGTTATTAGGATTTGGACCCTAGATGGTTTTTATCATATCACTTTAATTTTTAATTACCAGTGTCTTGAGATAATTGACCATTCAGGTGTCCACAAATCCTTTGTTAGTTCATCATAGGTAAAAATAAACGTATTTATATGCAACCCGCATGACCGTGTCACTCGGCGGGTTAACATAAATGACAGGCGATATACAGCGGAAAATAGCTTGAATCTTCTGTTTAAAATTTTTTAATTGATTTGCTTATTTTTACAGACACTTTTACAATATGCCAGCACCGGGATGACCGCAGCGAAGCGGGGCGGGTTAACATAAATGACAGGCGATATAATGTTAAGATTTACTGCAATCTTCTATGGTTTTTATCATATCACTTGAAAGCGAAAAAGTAAAAATTATCTAAGTAACAAAGTTTATTGCGTTCCGGGGTGACCGCAGCGAAGCGGGGTGAACGCTGCTAGTGCCAGATGAAGAAGTAATGAAACTCATATAATCCCTTTATTTAATTTTAAGTTTTTCTCTCTCTTTATATATACACTCAATGGACAAAAAATTAGTCACCCTTGTGCAGAAGGAGAGATGGATTGTAAAGCCTGTACAGATGGCACAGAAGTCGAGTCACGTGCACAACTGTGCGCGCACTGCCTCTACGGAACCATAAGGCAGCTTCAGTCAGTGAGACAAGTGTGTTGCAAGTGGACAGTGTCCGTCAAAATGGGTAAAAGTAACGATGTAACAGAGTGGCAAAAAGGGGCAATCGTGTTTGGTCGTGTCCAAGGCCACACAGTGATAGAAGTTGCCCGATTTGTTGGTGTTTCGCGGCGGACTGTTCAACGTGTCTACAAGCAGTGGTGTAACACACGTGGCAATGAAACACGTCGCCAGAACTGTGGTCGGAAAAAGATCCTCACAGATCGGACCCGAAGACGAGTTGCCAGGCTTGTGAATTGAAATCGCTTCCAGCCCCGCCAGGAATTACTGGAGTCCGTGAATACACGCCTAGTCCAAACTGTCAGCGAGAGAACATTGCGACGGGAAATGCATGCAACGAACATATGGAGTTGGGTACCTCGCAAAAGGCCACTGCTCACACAAGCACATAAAGTTGCTCGTCTGCAGTGGGCCAATAATCATGGACAGTAGCAGACTGGCGCCGTGTCATATGGTCTGACGAATCACGATTTTGCCTGTATGCGAATGACGCCCAGCGTTGTGTCCACCAACGGCCACATGAAGCATTTCATTCGGAATGTGTGGAAGGTCAGGTGCAGGTCGGGGGTGGGTCTCTCACGTTCTGGGGTGTGTTTCGTACTACTGGGTGAGCCCACTCATTGAGGTATCCACGAACATGAACCAGCACGTTTATTTGAACATCCTGGACGAGAAGGTTTTGCCCTTCAGTCACTTTCTTCGCGATGACTTTGCTATAGACACACCCATTATTCAAGAGAGCTGAACCCATATGTGAGTGGTTTGAGGAACACTCAGGTATTATAACGAAATATTGGATAGGTTAATAATTACCTGTACCTTGGGTAGAAAGTGCTCATACATAAGCACTATACCTTATAGAATGTTAATTTAATAATAACAAAAGAAAAAGGTTTTCAATATCTGTAAGATATTAGAGAGTAATATATAGTTCGTTGCTATGTAATTGTTTATGGATACCTAATTCTCGTGTATGTGCACGACAGTGTGAATGACAAATACATTAAGAGTGTATCAACTAATAAACCATTTAAAACCGTTCATCTACTTTATAATTCTGATAGAGAAGGTGAGAATAGTATTATACACATAATTATAAAAAAATATTTTTACATGAAAACAGTTACTACCACTCAAGTTCTTTATATCATCGATCGAACCAGGTTGACGACTACCCTTGGTGAGTCGTTATAGTATCCTACCACAACACGGATGACCCACAAAATCACCGGACCTCAACCCAATTGATGCCTATGGGACCAATTGGAACAGCAGGAGACAATTGGATCAGCATCCCCGACGTTTGGTGGAATTGCGTGATCTTATCCTCCGTGAGTGGGTTCAGCTGGATGCGACGGCCTTGCAGACCCTTGTGGACTCCCTTCCCGACCGCATCCAGGGGTTATCCAGGCCAGGGGCGACGCTACACGGCATTAACGCAAGTGCCAACGGGGGTGACTAATTTTTTGCCCGGTGAGTGTGTGTGTGAGTGTGTGTGTGTACATAATACTAAAAACTCAGAAGCTTAAATTTTGTTCACTCTCTTAGGCATACTGCTAATATTTAGTTTAAATTGTTGATTTTTTCTGATTTTTCCAACTCTTAAATAAAAGTAAATAAATGGAAATTTCCTTATTTTTCGTATTTCTGAAAATTTCATAAATTCATCTACGTAGAAAAAACTGTGTTCATAATTAAATTTTCCTCTCTAGCGGAGATTAGTTCTGATTACTTGCATGAATAGACTAGAATTTCCTTTGTTCATTTTTCTGTATTCACGGGAATATCTTAGAAAGTTTTATTCGGAGGAATGTTTCAATTGTTAAACAAAATTGCCTACATTTCCAGAAAAAAATATAATTGGAGAAAAAATTCGTTACTGTATGTCATTGTCAGTATTGAATAGTTACCATATACATGGAACCACATGTCCGTGAAACGGAAATTTCAATATCAAGCTATCCCTTATGGCTGAATAGACTAATCTATTGTAGAACAGTATTCCCCTGAAATGGATTCCATATTTCTTGTTATTTCCAATATCGCTTTCTTTTTCAAAATATTCTACCAGTGTCTTTTCTATTTTTTTGTATTATCCTCCGTATACAATATCAAATAATTTTTTATCTATTACTATTGCTTTAGTAAACGACGCGGCGTGAGAAATATCATAGGCTTTTCACGGTTTTGCTATATCAAAGTAGGCAGACGCCAGATGTCTTTCTCGGGAATCATCTACCAGGCTTTTTACATATGAGTATAAAATATATTGATATTGTCTGAAAGAAGTCCTGATGACCTTGATTCTCATCAAAACGTTCCCGGGTTCGATCCCAGCCCCCGCCAAGTGAACTTTGTGGTGGACAAACACCGTGTGCGTGGGTTTTCTCGGGGTTCTCCCGTTTCCTCCCACTTTGTTCATTCCACTATTTCATTCATTAATCATCATCACCGTCTCCTTTAGCCTAACCGGCATAACCGTGGGACGTAAAACTCAAAGATTTCATTTCATTTAATTTTCTCATCAAAACGTAATTTGACTTGCGAAAGGTCCGCCTACTCAGCAGGTCAGTAAAAGTAGTCCCCATTCTAGCCTGAGACGTTCACAATCCTGGGTCTATTTGAAACAAGGGGAGGATATAAGTACCATCAGCATAGTGTTCAGCAGATGATCGCCAACACTTGTTGCAGTGATACTAAAGAGATATGGACAGAGCTACATGTTCTGTGAGACATTCAGACAAAAAATCAAGATTTCATAGTCTATTAACCGACCACCGATGTGTACAGCTCTTTCGTACTAATACTTTCACACAAACGTCATTCTTAGGCAACATACTGTGCACGAGAACCAATTCTGTGATGCCACAATCTATCTTCCCGTAGGCCAAGTAAGCGACTTCGTTAGGAAGCAATTGTCTATTCATATTGCGCCCTTTGACGTCGACGAAGAATGGTAATAATTGTTGACAGATATCCTGTTGATTTGTCAATGTTCTGTTTCCAGAATGTAGAGTAAATTACTACTTTGCACCGGACCAAGATCTGTGCTTGGCTTAATCATTCGGCATTCCACTAAAATTATGGTCGTTTGTATATCATACTCTGTAGTATATATCATTTGAAAAAAAATACATGAAATATTTCAGTTCCATGATTAAAAGAGACGATGATAAAGCAAGTGAACGATGATGTAAGAATTAGAGGAATTAGTAGAATGAGAAAGTGGGAGGAGAGGAAATGCTAATACCATGAGAAAACCCACGGACAAGATATTGTTCACTACAAATTTACTTGGTCAGAAATCGAACCAGGGACCCCACGCAACAGAGATAAGCACTATACCAATGAGCCACCTTGGCCCTGTATACATCATTTGTGTTCAAATGTATTTTCCGTCTTTCCTTCTTCATGTTAGAGTTACATGCGAAACAAGACTTGAGACTATTTCGTCTCAAAAATATATTATAAAAAGGATGTCTCGTTTCAGTAAGTGTGTTGATATTCGCATCTCTCTGTCACGAAATGTTATTTCTGTCTCGTCTCAGATGGTGGGCAACCTCGGTTACAATTTTCAGAAAGAGTAGTACATTCTGAATTAGAAATTCATGAAGACAGGGGTGGTTGACGATTGATTTAGTGAATCATCTTATCCTTTTATATACAAATGTTTGCATCATATCCGTACATTTGATTTCTTGATCGAAAAAATCTCCCTACAAAATCATTCGCTTGGTCCACAGTGAAGCAACAAGTAACAAAACAAAATACCAGTGAAAGGAAAATATTTAACATCTGAAAGTTATCACTAGCAGATATTCTTTAGTAACAGGTGTGGCATTACATATGAACATATTTATTGTTATAAAATTTCTTACAGGAATTCCGTTAAAACTGTTAGAATTAAGTCAAATGCTAGTTTTAGTTGAATATCTCACAGTTATGGAGTTCAAACTAAAGAAGACGAATAAATAGTAAAACATATTTTCTTCTTCTTCTTCTTATTATTATTATTATTGTTATTACTATTAGAGAATTGGGTAATGGGAATGTAAGAGGAAACAGGAGAACCTGGAAAAAACCCTCGGACACGCTGCTGTCCACTAAATCTCATATGGTCTGGAAATGAATTGCAGATTTTAGCACCACGTTTAATTAAAGTCTTATATGATAAATGAAGTAACTAACTCTGTGACATGTGAAACCCGGAGGTTCACAATGCCGCGCTCACAAAAGCTCTCCACCAACTTCTGTCCTTAGTCAATTGGATCCAGTTTCCAATTTGTATTCTTATTTATGCGAGATCCATTCTTGATATTGTTCTCCCATCTGCGCCTAGGTGCTTGCATGGACGTTTCCCGATTGGAATTCCAATTAAAATTTTGAAAGTCTTCCTACTTTCTTCCATTGTGCCCACCTGAGCCTCTTAGATTTGATGACTCTAAACAGGTTTTGTATAAATTAAGAAGTTCTTCGTTGCGAAGTTTCCTCCATTCCCCATTCCCGTTCCTTTTGGGTCCGAATATTCGTCTCAGGATCTTGTTTTCAAATACTTTCAGTTTTGGTTCTTCTCTCAGAGTAAGCGACCATGTGTCGAAACCATACAGAACAACAACTATGATAATTGAACAATCAAAATAAAACTATAAAATATCTTTCGAGTTCTATGAACTAAATTTACGTGAAAACAGTAACTTAATTACATCGTTTGTCGTAATAAAGGCTGAAATAATGCTGTTTTTTATTTTATTTATATAGGTTATTATTGAATTAGCAAACTCTTTTTCCCAAATGAGTTTTCGGGTTTGGCAATATATATATATATATATATATATATATATATATATATATATATATATATATATATATATATATATATATATATATATATATATATATATATATACGGGGTGTTTCAGAACAACACCGACAACGTTTGGGAGGTGATTCCTGACACCAAGATAAGACGAAAAGTATAGACAAACCTGGATGCACAAATGCTTCCTTTCGGAATTATAGGCTGCCGAAAAACTAAAAAAAAAAATGAACCTTAAAGGTCCATAACTCCAAAACTATGGAACCTACCGTAGTCGGGTCATAACTTCTCTTAAGAACCAATATGTAAGCTATCCAAAAATACATGTTTCAGAATCCTAAGGTACTGATGCAACAATTTTATATATATATATATAGAAAGAGAGAGAGAGAGAGAGAGAGAGATGTAAGGTAATAACAGTTTTAGAAAAGATGTAAATTACTCTGGAATAGTGTTCTGCAATAAATGCATAATTTCTAGAAGGTGCAAGAACCACTTGTCTTCCATCTTTCCCAAAAAAAAAAAAAAAAAAAAAAAATCAGTCAGAGTAGAACAGAGGGAAATTCTGATGGTGAGTATTTCATAGGAGGATTAATTTTGAGTTTAAAACGAATTGCTGATATAAAGATTTTTGTCTTCCTGAGAATCTCAGCATCTCACATCAGCACTAAATCTTTACGAAGGATGGCTTTTAGTTAATATATTATTCGAGGACTATGTTTTCTTACCACCGTTCAAACAAGAAACTAAACGCATTGTTCTGTCACTGGCAGTTTTACGAAATAAGTAGGCCAAGGTACTAAGGGAAGGGCTAATCAATTTTGATGGAGTACCAATCAATAACTTGTATTCCATTGTCACGAATTGTGTAAAGATGAGTTTATGAAAACTTTTCAGTAATTATATAAATTGTAATTTCTATGTATAACTACAATACGAATTTCACAATACTATTAGCATTTAACGAAATAGAGTCTTCACATATTAGGGATATCCACTATCAATCGATATATCTTATTGAGTTGCACAAGATGATATAGATGAGAGCATATCCTCATGTGCAGTTTTTGAGAAAATCAAGAAAAAGAAATTCTTTGGAATTTTTTTTTAAAAAGAAGTGATGGTATACGATAACCACACCACTATTTAACATAGAACTGCTAATGAAGTATACTATCATAGAGCATTTCATTTTGACGGATGCAAGGCGACAGTACACCGACGATATTTGAAATATAGCTCATAATTGCAGTATGATTAAGTCTTAAACATTAAGTTATTTTTAACTATAGTCCGAGGGCCAGACACAGGTTCTGTTGGAAGGTTCGCGTATAACAATTTGACTTCTGGAATGTGTTCTAGGATGTTAAAGGACAAGATTTGGTTTGGTCACATAATCATCATCATGTGAGTTTTTCAATATGGCCGTCAATAATAGCGCCCGCTAGTAACTTAAAAAATGCAGACCTTGATTTGCACAGCTCTTGTCCAGCTCCTAACTAGCGTAGCACAATGAATGATATACCGTTTGAACTCTGAAGAGACGATTGTTCCAAAATGATAACGTTCATATCCATCAAATCCATTCTACTAAAGAGGCTGACCAAAACATTCGATTTTTTCCATTATTGTGAAAAAGATAAGAATAAGCTATGCTGGCAACACTGTTATTTAGCATATTGCGCCTAGACAACACTAATAAATACGATAAACATCTGTCTACATTATACACAGGAATTAGATAGATTTTTAAAGGATCAAGTGTGCAAAGAATGCGATATCCGATTGTAGTACAACTCAAGCTGTCCCAAAAATATGACCTTAAATACTGGTAGGAGACTATTTTTACTTGCCGCCTCTACTTGATGTAGTGCACAGATGGATGGGGCGCATATCAACCGTAACTTGGTTCCTTTGGAAACACTTCAAGATCTAAATTATTTGTGATCTATCAACAGCTGTTTTTGAAAGTCCCAAAGTTATGTGCGTTTCTCTTTGGGCATCAGAAGATAAATCTACTTACTCAGAAAGGTTAAGCACTCTCTAAAACGGGTAAACTTTGGAAGTATATTATGAAAATAAAAAGAATGTTTAAATATATTGCTGATAATTTTACTAGTATAATGGACACAAAAAGAAATTGACCAAGAAAATAAACTGTTTTATATAAAAATTATCAAATCTTTGGTTTATTACATGCGTACGTGAACTCACCAAAAGCAATGACTATATTACATCCAAGGGGTTGTAAATATTTAATAAGAAAACTCAAACAAAGCTGCTGGGAGAACAGATATCTGAGGCAAATGTTGTGGAATTTTGCCTGGAAGCAATTCTTTTCCGAATTCATGGCCTATTTTTAATTCGTTTTCTTTCTGGAGAAAACCATCCTTTAAGTTCACGTAAGCTCCCAGCAGACCAGTTGATCGACAGAATATATCCTCTTTCACGTGCTATATCAATAATATATCTCTGAGCGTCAATTGTCTCCTCTTGAGCATCGATTGTTCTTCTTTCAGGTTGTATGATACTCTTTCTTAAACTATGTATTGAAGAGAACAGGCTCTTGTTTTTTTTTTTTTTCGATGAAAACTTCGTTTCGAAAATTTAGATAACGTTGTTCTTCCATGTCCAGACAGTTTAGTTTTAAATCTTCCTCAGTTTTAGTAAAATGTTTTGCAGTTATGAGATTCTTCAGGTCTTTGCTTCTTACATCAAATGGATTTTGCCTCTCGTGAATGAAGTGTTGACATCTTATTCTTTCTTCACCTGCAGCTATTTGGGTTTATGTAAATTCATGATGGATCACATATTCATCATTCACTTGTATACCACACATTGCTAAAAATAACTTCTTTATCAGCATTTTTTCATATTGAATAAGATCTCTTTGTGCACTATCTTCTTTACGTCGTGTCATTCCAATAATTTCACCAGGACCTTTCACTGGCTTTTTTATACATCTGTTCAAATGGCTGATCCATGGCTACGCTACTGAAACTTTTTCAGTTGGCTGAACAACAAATTCCCTCCACAAAGTCTTTGTAGATATCGGGATGCTCATCCTTTAGTCTTAGACAGTTCTCAATGTATATACTCCTCCATCTGACTAGTTAACTTTACCAAAAAACAAAGAATAGTGGAAGTGTTCTGAGAAATTAAGGCATATAAAGTTCCCAGTCGCCTTCTCTGTCAGCACGAATAATGCCCTGCAGAACAAGATATATCTTTGTCACAAATACATCCCAACAATTTAATAATTTTGATTCTTGGTAACTTGTACAAGGTGTCCAATATACAATGGAACCCGGAGTTTGGGATAGTAGAACTTTTGAACCGGAAGCGGTACACAAATAATAATTATACCAATATTAAGCTTTGCATATATATGTTTACACTAGGAAGAAACGATTGAAGTCCACCAGAAACCACACAGTATTACCAGATGTAACCGAAGGTTTTTTTTTGTTGCAAAACACGTAAATTCACTCATAACTCAAACGTTTGGATGTTCTGTCGTTAATTTTCAGTTTGTTTAGTTGGAGTAGTTTAGAAACTATGGAGCAGGGGAAAGAATTTTTCATTTCCGGCGATAACTAATCGGATGAGGCCTCTGTAAATCGAGGAACTAAGGAAATCGTGGTTTTCATAAATTAACACTCTGAATTGGCAACACTGCGGATGTTTCAGTGCATCAAAAAGTGTGTTAAGAATTTGTCTACGGTATGCAATTCCTGAAAACAATGAAAAATAAACTTTGATATTATCATGATAAAACTTTTACTTACATGCACCCGGCAACACTAGTTTTGACACGAAATGAATTAACAGCTCTACAACAGATGTTGGAAGTGCCCCTTGTTTTGATTCAAAAATTGGTTCACACGTTTAATCATGTTGGCAGCAACTTTACGAAGATTACAAATGTTAATGTTCTCAAGAACACTGCGAATGTTCGTTTCCAGGTCATGTATAGTTCCAGGATTGTTCTTGTATACCTCTTGCTTTAAGTAGCCCCATAGAAATAAATAGAAGTGTTGCCGGGTGCATGTAAGTAAAACTTTTATCACGATAATTTCAAAGTTTCTTTTTCATTGTTTTCAAAAATTGCATAACGTAGACAGATGTGATCAAACCTTTTGATGTACTGAAACATCAGCAGTGTTGGTAATTCAAAGTGTTAATTAGTGAGAATCCAATTTTTCCTAGTTCCCCATTACACTGGCCTCATCCAGTTAGTTATCGCTGGAAATGAAAGATTATTCTTTCTGTTTCATAGTTTCTAAACTACTCCAACTAAACAAACTGAAAATTAATTACAGAACATTCATACGTATGAGTTATGAGTCAATGTACGTGTTTTGCATATATATATATATATATATATATATATATATATATATATATATATATATATATATATATATAAATTATTACACCTTCGGGTACATCTGGCAACACTATGTGGTTTCTAGTACACTTCAATCGTTGCATCCTATTTTAAAAATATATGCATAAACAAAGCTTCATTTTGGTATAACTATTATTTATGTATCGCTTCAGATTCAAAAGTTCTACTATAACAAACTTAGGGTTGCATTGTATATTGGACACCCTATAGAAGAAACAATCTGAAATCTTCATTCATGTTATTAGGAAGAGTTGTTAATTTTGAAACTTCTAACTTAGTGACATCAACATTTCTACAGCCGCAAGCTTTTTGCAGATTCATCACATGTTGTAATAGAGATGCATATTTCGTTTGATCATCATTTTTGAAAAATTCCTGCCCCTTTAAACGCTCAATGGCTTCTGCTATAATGAAGATTTCCATATAGCCCTCGTTATTACTGATATCCATTCACTACACTTTCTGCTGCGTTTGGTCCAAATACCTGAACTTCTGTTAAAACTTCCTTTATACTACTGTCACTTAAGTAACTTCCAATACAACTAATTATAATCTTGCTAGTGTGGAAAGCCCCTAGCCCGAGGAATATATTTGAAAACTGTGCTGAATACCACAATTGTATTTCCTTTGCTAATATGTACACTCACTCATCAAACTATAACGAACCTGATCGTATACTGGTTTGGGACAGCGTATCTTGAAAGTTCAACATTGTTGTGTATACAGAAGATAAATCTGTAGCAGCATATGGTAAAACTGGTACAACCATTGATTTCGTTTTGGGAAGAACTTTCCCACATAATAGCGAGTTGAAAGCACTCTAGCAAGGGAAACTAGTTATGACCGATAGATCACTATCAGGAAAGTTTGTCAACAGGAGGAAAGAACTAAGGTACCAGATACGATCAAGTTCTGATGGTGTATTACACATATAATGGTATCATGTTAGCAAGGGTAAAATCTAGTGGAATGTTACTACGAGTCCGAGGCTGTGGAATATTACCACGAGTCCAAAGTTGAAGTCATCAAGTATGTATTGCTAGTTGTCTTTATAGAAGAATTTTGAACATCTTGAAACAACTTAAACTGTATCATGCGTACCACCAATACCAGAGAAGGTGTCTTCTTCATGATCAAAATTAACTTATCCATTGATCCTCGTATTGGTTTGTAAGGTACAAAGGATGATGACAAAGGTATTCTATGTCCTTCACTCAGAGCCATTATTCTAGGTGCATGTAAATGATCTTGTCATTTATAGCGTTTACTAATTTAAAGAACAATAATAAACATCTCGACTGATCCAAAATATCGTTCCATATAGCCGTTGGTTCGGAAGTCAAATAGCATCTCAATTTCAAAAAGGTCTTATAGGTAATCTACCTGAGCTCCATCAAAGAGCATCCCTTTTGAAAAAAGCATATTGACTTGGTTTATTTGAAGCGTCACTTTTCGATATCAAAATCACTATATGGCTTGCGAAAAATAATGAAAAAAAAAAAAGCTAGTAATCGCGAGTGACTCTGTCCCAGTGCAAAAATTAAAATAGCAGCATACCTGAAAACCTCCCAAAATGAAAAAAAAAAAAAAAAAAGTTGAAAGGCAAATACTTATTCTTATAACACTCCGCTCTCTCTCGTTCATAAAATTGAAACTGAATAGAAAACAGCAATTAAATAAATAAATAAAATTTTGTGACAGTTTTACTTAGCTTCAACTTTCAGACATTTAAATCAGAATATACAATTAAATGTAGAAAAAAAATTACAATTTTGCTAACGATTACTTTTCTTTCAATCATTTTACTATAAGCTTTTAATGACCCAAAGAAGTATAAATTTGAATTGCTAACACCCTTGATTCGTTTAAATTTTATTCACTTTAGATGGACTCGGTGTGGAGATTTTTGGTTCAAAGAAATTCAGCATATAATTTAATAATTAGTTATTTTTTAAACGTGTGCATTGAACACCTAGTGATTATTTCTACTTGTAGGTAATAGCAAAAGTCAAATTCCTAAATACCTAGGTAGGTATATACCACTTTACATTTGGATAAATTAGAATGGACAGAAAGTTTTTTTTTTTTTTTTACCCCAAAAGCTTCAATTATCTGCTGGCTCCACAGTTTAAGACCTTCTCTTTCAACTACTATTGTACAACACGATTTATCAATAAATTTAATTATCCACTGCATATTAATTTTAAACGCCCTGTATAATCTTACCGAGCTTAATTTAGCAGTTAGTTCAATAATTTCCTTTAATGAGTTTAAATTTAACGTGACTTTTTCCCTCAATTCGGTCAAACTGGTCCTGGACTTTATTTCCCTACTTTTCTTAAAACTACCTACAGTCTCATCGAATTTAATCAACTACAGGGTGCGGCACGTAAAACCGGCCCGTAAAGTGAACACATAAAATGAAATGTAATGTATTGAATATGATTAACTACAACACATAAATGAAATGTAATGTATTGAATATGACTACTCACCTTCACAGCAGGTGCTGAAAGTGTCCTCCGCCCACTTCAACACACATTTGAGCACGATTGAGGAGATTCATATATACCCTTGTCAGTTCTTGTGTTGTAATGCTATTGGTGACATCCTGGATCCTGGTCTTGAGTTCTTCAATTGTGTGTGGATTTGTTTCGTATACTCTTCCCTTTAACAGTCCCCATAAGTAAAAGACACGTGGAGAAGTCTGGTGACCGAGGAGGCCACAAGCCTTTGCTGATTGTCCTCTCTGGTGTAAACATCTCATGTACAAGGGACAATGATGCAGCTGATGTGTGGCATGTTGCACCGTCCTGCTGAAAGTAACATAACTGACGCTCCTCTTCGGTCAAGTGTGTATAAAACTCCTCCAGGATTCCCATATACACGTCACTGTTCACTGTCATCTCAAAGAATATGGACCCAATAACGCGTGTGGCGGAAATGGCACATCAAACACCAATCTCCTCATCATGCAAGGGTACCTGGTGGACTGCGTGTGGATTTTCTGTCGACCAATACCGGTTGTTTTGGGAATTTACGTACCCAGACAGGTGGAACCACGCCTCGTCACTCATGATGAGCATTAGTGGATCCAAGAAACCACTGCCAACATTGCTCAACAGCCATGAACAGAAATGCACCCTCTTCTGCAGGTCAGGCTCCTTCAGTTCTTGCACAACACTTATCCGGTACGGTTTTAACTTCAGTCCCCTTAAAACACGTCTGCAACTTCTCTCACTCGCATGAACCTGTTGACTCAATCTCCTGGTTGACTTTCGAGGACTTCTTGTCATTATCTCCTCCACCTGCATCTTTAATTCAGGTGTGCAGACAGATGGTCGTCTGTTCCTGGGAGCATTTTGAACCGATCCTGTACGCCGCCATTTTTCAATCAATTCCTGAATGGTGCTTTTTGCTGGCACAGAACGTCCTGGAAATTTCTCCCGAAACAAATTCTTTGTTTTCACAAAAGATCCAGTGAGAATGAACCCTTCAACAATGACAACACGCTCGGGTATCGAATACGGCATTATCACACACTGACACTCACCCGGCTTAACACAACGAGGCCTTTTTCTCAACTGGTTTCGACAAGTTTCACTGGCTGCGGCTGCACGTGACTGCTGCAGGTCACGTAACTCGACCCGTCCTCGACACGCCATCTCTTGGTAGGAAGGTAGATTATTTAAGTGTTGCCAAAAACACAATATACCAGAATATTACGACGGGCCGGTTTTGCGTGCCACACCCTGTAGAATTATATCCATTATTACTAACTTAATTTTAATCTCTTTAACCACTACCCATAGCGAAAACTACTTAATTCAATTTACACCCGCTAACACATTTTAGCCATTCTTCTACCTATTAGCTCTATCATCCCACTACGTAGTTAAATTCCAACCCTAGTAGCAAGAAAGCTTTCTGTCAGTTCGCGCGTGCTTGGCTTTTGACTTTCTATGCTTGCACTTGAAACGCATGCTTTCATACAATTTGACTTTTGTTGTACTAGCAAGCAATGCCTTAGACCCTTCGCACAGATGTATAAATTTGAATTACGAACACCCTTTCTTCGTGGTTATTCATTGGCTATTGACTTTACTTGGCTTGTTAAACACTTGCATCAAACTTGAATGAAACACTGAATGCAGGTTTCCTCATGTAACTTCGTTACTGGAATTCAGGTTGCGGCATGTTTGCACGTTTTGCAATCAAGTTGGAAATGAAATGAAATCTTTGAGTTTTACCTCCCACGCTTATGCCGGTTAGGCTAAAGGATGATGAGTAATGAATGAAATGGTGGAATGAAGGAAGTGGGAGGAAACGGGAGAACCCCGAGAAAACCCACGCACACGGTGTTTGTCCACCACAAAGTTCACTTGGTGGGGGCTGGGATCCAACCCGGGATTACAAGCACTAGAGGTAAACGCTCTACCACTGAGCCACCGCGGCCCCCTGCAATCAAGTTGGATGTAAGCTTGGCCAACTTGTAATTGAAGCTTACAGTAAGCGGTTTTGCAAGTTCTCTCTGCTACTAGGGAATTTTTACAACTTTAGAAGTAAGTGGAAAAAGTCATTTAGAGACTACTTAACGTTTAACAAGCTTTCTTTCTTTTTTTAGAAAAGAACAATCTAATTGTATCATTACGCAAATTTTCTACAAAGTAATTAATTTCAATTTTTAGTTGTAAATTTGTTTAACTTCTCGCAACTAAACGGTACAAAAGAAGTCCTAATACAACTTCAATTAAACCGAGACAGCCTAAATAATCCAACAACTTTCCCTATGAAACTGTAGCAAATTCACGTTAGGTTACTTCCTCAAACATTATTAAAAAAAAAAAAAAAAAAAATCACTCCACAGTCACTGAATTAAATCACGGTTTACATTTGCCTTCTTTATATTGGATTTCTGCACTGCCAAGAAAATAGAATTATTACACGAATGCACTGAATTTAATTATAAAGAGCTGTATAGACGCAATCTTCCACTTGTTCCATGTATTTCACTTTCTTCAAAAACCAAGTGAGGAGGCATAGCTAACAGGTGGCAACCGAAACCAAAAATGGGGCGTGTCGCTCACACATTCCCGTCTTCCCGTGGTACGTCATTCGAACACGCACCTAACGGAAGGAAAAGGTGTTTCGCTTACAACTTCAAGCTTTTACGAAATAATAATAATAATAATAATAATAATAATAATAATAATAATAATAATAATAATAATAATAATAATAATAATAAGCAAATTATTTGACTATATATTACGATCACTTTTTTCTTTAAAAAATTAATCAATTTCTTTCTATGCCTTTTTTTAAACAAATAATTCATTTAGCAACAACAATATTTAACAACTCTATGATTTTTGTATAGTAAAATAGTGTAGTGTATCGGAAATCGCTTCACACTGCTTGTCGTAGCTTATGCCAAGTCCTAAGTGATTAAAACATGTTATGAGAGTCTTGGACCTGCACGTTTCATACATTATTTGAGCTCTACTCACACGTAGTGATGTTCTCACACTTTCACCATGAAGTGTGTAGTAAATAATTTGGAAAATTACATCACATTTTTTTGTATCGCTAACGATGATTCGTAGTTAGACATAAGATTAGAAATAAACTCCTACAACTCTTTTGGTCGATTTTCTTGAAAGTTCTTCAATGATGATTCTAAATCGCTTTTATCATAAAATGTGTTCACAAGTTCAAAATTATAATGCTTAATAATTTCTGCCCAATTTCTCAGTTGTTTGTTTTGACCTATCTCCTCTTATCTTTCCTACAATATTTGGTAATCGCCTTTTGCGTATGAGACCCGGGTTCGATTTCCGACGGGAGGTCATGTGGTTCGGATTCAACGTTAATGAGTAGGTCCCATAGCCTCGCTGCTCAAGGGGCGTTAAACTCACTCATATTGGTAATTGGACAGGAGAAGAGAAGACAATCTGTGATGTATTTCTTTCATTTCGATACGAGAACATTATTTCTTCACCGAAGTGGTTAACAGTAAACAGGAGTAATCAGAAAGCAGTGTTGGGCAAATTTCAATTGAATTAACAATTAACAATTAATCTGTAAATTTAATTGTTAATTGCAATTAACAATTGAAATAAGTAATGGTTAATTGTTAATTGCAGTTGGCCATTGAAAAAGGAGAATCAATTGCAATTGATCAATTGACTGAAAGTGATTGCAGTGGAAAGTAATTGCAATTGAATTACAGAATTCAATTGCAATTGAAATTAATTGGCAATTGATTCAATTGCAATTGATTTCCACAGCAATTACTTTCAATTGATTGATCAATTGCAATTGATTTTCACTGATTAATTTTCAACACAGTAGTTTAGAGAGGGCTTGGGGCAATGAAAACTTTAGCCTCGACCAATTGACTCACCACCCGTCGTGACTCACGACCCACCGTGACCCACTCTGACCCACCACCCACCATAAACCACTCTTACCCACTGTGACCCACAGACCCACCAAAACCCATTGTCATCAACTCTGACCCACGATTCACGACCTCTTCTCTACTGACTAAAGAGTTTAAACTTGTAATAAAACAAGCCTATAAAATTATCACTCATCGGAGTTTGAATTTCTACGATCAATCGCTCAAGCACCGCACTAATACAATAACGGCGGATCTGACCTTTCTAATAGAGTTTGTTCGTGTGTCTGTCTGTCTATCTTTGTGCGGCCTGTGGACGATACGAGTGGACCGAAACTTTTCAAAATTTGGTCACGGGTAGCTTGGTCTAGGCCCCATACCAAGACGAAGAGTTTTTTTTTAATTCCTTACTAGGGGGTCTCCAGGGGACGCTTACCGGGACCGGCCTGGGGACCAGAAAAGTCGACCGAGAGTTACCAAATTTTGGTCAAAGATACCTTGGTCCAGGTCCCACACCAAGGCAAAGCGTTTTCAACAAAATTCGAACCAGGGGGTCTCAGGGGGGCGTTTACCGGGACATGTAAAAGTAGAACGATATCCGTGTCGATTTCATAGTTTTCGCGGTCGCTGAGATCCATGGTGAAACTCCGATCGCATTAACTTCCAAATTCACCGTATTCGGCTGCGGGCCGTGGGTCAACGGGGGGAATACCGAAACGTAAAAGTAATCCAAAATGGCCGATATTGGTGTTAAATTCATAGTTTTCGCGGTTGCTGATATCAATGACGACACTACCATTAGCGACGACTTTCAAATTCATCCACCGTTGTATGCAGGCCTTGGGTCACCAGAGGGGGGAATTCCGAGACATGTAAAAATAGTCGAAAATGACCGATATTAATGTCAAATCCATAGTTTTCGGGATAGCTGAGCTCAATGGTGAAACTCAAGACCACGTTTACTTTCATATTTAGCCCCCATCAGCTAAGAAAGGGTGGCATTATAAAGGGGATCACGAGACATGTAAAAATAATCCACAATGACCGATGTCAAATCCGTAGTTTTCGCGGTGGCTGAGATCAATGGTGATACGTTCATTAGCGATGATTTTCAAATTTAGCCACCATTGTATGCGGGCCGGGAGTCACCGGGAGTGGGGAATTGCGAGACATTTAAAAATAATGGAAAGTGACCGATATTAGTGTCAAATCCATAGTTTTCGCTGTCGCTGAGATGAATGGTGATATTTCCACAGGCATTGACTTCCAAATACAGCCCCCATCGGCTGTGGGCCAGAGGCATTGTTTTTTTTTTTTAATTGGAACCAAAGGATTATAGGGACTTTTACCGGCATATGTAAAAAGTAGTAGAAAATGGCAGATGCTAGTGTCACATTCATAGTTTTCGCGGTATTGGTTGGGGGTTGGTGGGGGCCAGAGGAGATTTTTTCACAATACGAACCAAGGGAGTCTGAGGGGTGGTTCACCGGGACATGTAAAAGTAGTAGAATTTGTGTCGAATCCATATTTATTGGGGTTGCTCAGACGTATAGTGACATCCCCGATAGTGTATACGTTCAAATTCAGCCCCCATCGGCCTTCCCAATGAAAACACATGTACGTTGTTGGATATATATTCACACAAAATATATCCAATTTTAGGAATGTTTCTTAATTGTTCTCCCGTTGTTCACTTCGTTTACATTGATATTTTATCTGATCCATGCGAAGAACGGGCATAACAGCTAGTACGAAATGGTAAAGTGTTTGTTATGGAACAAATTACAATGAATTCAATTATATAGATAATAATTATAATTAATAATTATTTTCTTGTTGAATTATAGACTTTTCAGTGGAAAACTGAATAAAATTTAAAAGTCCCAAATCAACGTAAAGTAGACCAACGTAAAGGAAAAATGTATAAAATTTTCCATATAATTAAGCTTACAAACTTAAATGGAAATTTAGCTTAATTACATGGAAATTTTTTGTGTCGTTTTGTGCGCCTATTTCCTCGTTTTCTGCGTCACCGGAAATGGGTCAATGTTATCCTACAAATATGGTGGAACAAGTTAATGCTGTTCCGTCAGGAACGATTTCGAGGTCGTTTCCTTCACATCATCTTGTGCGTGTTTTCTACCGTCTTGTAAACTTATTTCCACGTTTTGTGAATCAACGGTAGTGGGTCAAAATGGGCATTCAATGTGGGAAGAAAAATGATCCACTCTCCCACCAGTATCGAATTTCAAGGTCGCTTTTTCGCATTGTTTAGTGCATGTTTTTACCGTTACTGCGCATATTTTCACGTTTTGTAGGCCAACGAAAGTGGGTCAAAGACGACCTACAAATATGGCAGAAAAAGACATATCCATTCCACTTTCAAGGTCCATTTTGACCCTCTCCCACTGATGCACAAAGCGACACAAATGCAAAAAAAAAAAAAAAAAAAAAAAAAAGTGAAGAAAACGACCTCGACATTCGATGGTGACGGAACAGCATTAAGTTATTCCGCTATACTTGTAGGCCATTTTGACCCATTTTCGTTGTCGCACTAAAGTGGAAATAGGAGCACAAAACAGTACAAAGCAGGCACTATACGATGCGAAAGAAATGACCTCCAAATTCGATAGTGGCGGAACAATGGCTCTATTTCCTCACACATTGATCGACCATTTTGACGCATTTCTGGTGATGCTCAAAACATGGAAGTAGGCGAACAGAACTGTACAAAATACACACTAAACGATGCGAAAGAACCAACCCCGAAATTCGATAGTGCCGGAACAGTGAGCCATTGAACTCCCACTTTAAAGCCCCGTTTAACTCACCTCGGGTGATGCATAAGACGAGAAATAGGCGCAGAAAACTTTTTTAAAAAAGGCACTAAACGATGCGAAAGTAACGATCTGGAAATTCGATAGTGTCGGAACAGTGGGTCATTTTCGTCACACCTTGGAGGCTCATCTTGACACACTTCTAGTGACGAACAAAACGTGGAAATAAGGGCACAAAACGGCACGAAAAATTCACTAGTCGATTTGAAAGGAAGGACCACGAAATTCGGTAGTGACGGAGAAGTGGGTCATTTTCGTCACACTTTGGAAGCCCATTTTGACACACTTCTGGTGACGCACAAAACGTACAAAACAGGCACTAAACGATGCGAAAGAACCGACCCCGAAATTCGATAGTGGCGGAACAGTGAGCCATTTAACTCCCACTTTAAAGGCCTGTTTAACTCACTTCCGGTGCCGCACAAGACGAGGAAGTAGGAACAAAAAACTTTTTTAAAAAATAGGCACTAAATGATGCAAAAGAAACGACCTAGAAATTCGATAGTGTCGGAACAGTGGGTCATTTTGGTCACACTTTGGAGGCCCATTTTGACACACTTCTGGTGACGCGCAAAACGTGGAAATGGGAGCACGAAACAGTACGAAAATTCAGTAGTCGATGCAAAAGGAAGGACCTCGAAATTCGGTAGTGGCGGAGAAGTGGGTCATTTTCGTCCCACCTTCGAGGCCCATTTTGACCGTCTTCCAGTGACGCACAAAACGTCGAAATAGGCGCACAAAAGGGTACGCGGTGTGAAATTAACGACCTCGAAATTCGATAGTGGCGGAACAGTGGGTCATTTTCGTCCCATCTTGGAAGCCCATTTTGACCCACTTCTGGTGACACACAAAGCGTGGAAATGGGGGCACGAAACAGTACGAAAATTCAGTAGTCGATGCAAAAGGAAGGACCTCGAAATTCGGTAGTGGCGGAGAAGTGGGTCATTTTCGTCCCACCTTCGAGGCCCATTTTGACCGTCTTCCAGTGACGCACAAAACGTCGAAATAGGCGCACAAAAGGTACGCGGTGTGAAATTAACGACCTTGAAATTTGATAGTGGCGGAACTCTTGGTCATTTTATCCCATCTTGGAAGCCCATTTTGACCCACTTCTGGTGACACACAAAACGTGGAAATGGGGGCACGAAACAGCACGAAAATTCAGTAGTCGATGCAAAAGGAAGGACCTCGAAATTCGGTAGTGGCGAAGTGGGTCATTTTCGTCCCACCTTCGAGGCCCATTTTGACCGTCTTTCAGTGACGCACAAAACGTTGAAATAGGCGCACAAAAGGGTACGCGGTGTGAAATTAACGACCTTGAAATTCGATAGTAGCGGAACTCTTGGTCATTTTATCAAATCTTGGAAGCCCATTTTGACCCACTTCTGGTGACGCACAAAACGGAAGTAGACGCACAAAACGGCACAAAACGATGTGAAGGAAACGACCTCGAAATTCATTCGTGGCGGAAGAGCAATAATTTGTTCCGTCATATTTGTAGGCCCATTTTGACCCACTTCCGGTGATGCACAAAATGTGGGAATAGGCGCACAAAGCGACACAAAACACGCACAAAAGATGCAAAACAAAGTATCTCGAAATTCGTTGGTGGTGGAACAAGTTAATGACGCCGTGAGCACCAATATAAGTATATACTGTAGTTCTTACCAGGGGGCGCGGTGGGTCAGTGGTAGAACGTTCATCTCCGGTGCTTGAGATCCCTGGTTCGATCCCAGCTCGCGCAGTTTGGACTTTGTGGTGGACAAACACCGTGCTCGTGGATTTTCTCGGGGTTCTCCCGTTTCCTCACACTTTCTTCATTTCATTCATTTCCCATCATCACCGTCTCCTTTAGCCTAACCGGCATAATCGTGGGACGTAAAACTAAAGATTTAATATAATTTTTTGTAGTTCTTACCATCAAAGCTGAGAACTGCACGGTCCAATTTTTTAGCCAAAGTAGAAGCCCAACCGGAATAGTGATGTCAACCAGCCCGGCTCGGTTCAACTGAGCGTACAGCTTGAGCTGGCTTGGTTGGGATTACCCATCGACTGGGCTCAATTGAGCCAATGGCTTGAACCGGCTCGGTAAAGGCGAGTTATCGACTCGGCTCGATTGGAGCCAATGGCTCGAACCAGCTCCGTTGAAACGAGTCCATAGGCTGGGTTCGAGTTAGCTTAACTGAGCCAATGGCTCGAACCGGCTCGGTTGGGGTAAGCAATCAGCTCGGTTCGGTTCGGCTCGAGCTGGCTTTGTTGGATGAGCTGTTGGCTCGGCTCACTTCTCGGTTCGGCTCGATAAGTGAATGAGCTGTGAGCGAGCCGCTTGAGTCGTTGACAACCCTAAACCCGGGTCGAGCAGTTTTAAACATGTTTGGCTGGAGTCCCATAACTTCTAACAATTTTTGGCTCGAGCCCGAATACTTGCTCCTCCTGAACTCAAGCCAAGAACCTCGTGACCGATGTTCTTGCCTCCTGAAAATTTCTTGACTACCGAGATCGACAGTGAACTAATTTTTAGTATTCCGATACAAACCGCCTATATTCCATGTTTATACAGGTACACGGTGTTATAATAATAATTATAGTAGTAGTAGTAGTAGTAGTATTGATAATTATATTGTCTATGTACGATACTTGAAGATAGTAGTACTTGGAACTACACAAAGGATTTAGCTCGAATTGGCTCGACTCGACTGGAAACTCGATCCGAATTCGAGTCGAGTTGGGGGAAATTTTTCGAGCCGAGATGTCGAGTCGAACTCAAAGATGTCTGCTTCGAGTCGAGTCGAGTTTTAAAGAAAACTCGCTCGAACTCGCTCGTGCTCATTCCTATTGTATGCATGACGGGCATATAGAGTTCTTTCGAGGGGGATAGAACCATAAACGTAATATATTTAAAAAATACTTAGTTTCACGGCTTTCTTCCCAGGGGGGAAAGGGATGGTAGGTATCCAGCATTTCTTATAAGTACCTTATTTGAAATATGTAAAACAGTAACAAGTTGACAATACAATATACACACATCATCTTATCTTCAGTTTTAATTGCTGATTTCAATTGCAAATTACAATTACAATTAACAATTACAACTTTCAATTGTTAATTGCAATTAACAATTGAATGTTTCAATTGCACCCTTTGCAATTGACAATTAACAATTAAAAGTTTCAATTGCCTGGTGACCAATTAACAATTAACAATTGACGAAAATTTAATTGCAAATTTTATGATTGAATTCAATTGCAATTGAAATTAATTGTCAATTACAAATTGAAATCAATTGCAATTGAAATCAATTGCAGTTGATTTTCAGAGCAATTACTTTCAATTGATTGATCAATTGCAATTGATTTCAATTGATTTTGCCCAACACTGTCAGAAAGTAAGGTTAGAAAGCCTGTAGTGAAACGTGTTTATATTATTTTATACAACCAATATAACCAACAGATAGTACATACATTAGATTATTTTTCGTCATAGTCTCCATATTCGTTGAGGCACTTTTCGCATAGTGGGAGGAGTTTGAAGATTCCGTCTTGGAAAAAAATCCTGCCCTTAAAAAATCAGGCAGGTTATCATCAAATTTTTCCCTTCTTCGTCTGAAGCGAGGCGACGTCTTCCTAGGCGCTCATTCAAGAATGGGAACAGATGGAAGCCGCTTTGATCGAGGTCCGAGCTGTAGGGAGGGTGGTCGATGATGTCCCACCGAAACTGCCTGAACATGGTGCTTGTCTTTTGGGCTGTATGCGAGTATGCGTTGTGGTGAAGGAAAATGACACCCTTCGTGAGAAGCCGTTTCCTCCTTATTATTTTCTGTAATTGTGTCAATGTCTCACAGTATCGGCCAGCAGTCACTATGCGCCATCCTTCCAAATCCTCCTTGAGTATGACACTGGCGCTGTACCAAAACACTGTTGCCGTCTTCTTCCTGGTAGATGGCGTCACCTTAAGCTTCTTTGTCTTTGGAAAGAAGGGGTGTTGCATTAGATGCAGTAACATGATCCTCCTGTTGTCCTGAATCACTTCCGCCACATGAGCTGTGTTCAAATCTGTTGATGCTGTGGTGGATCGACCATGCTGGTCTTCGTCGGTGGCATTTTCTCTACTAACCGAAAACTTTCTGTGACACTATTCTGCGACATGCTGACAAGACATCGCAATCTCTCCGTAATCTTCTATCAGCTGCCAGTGAAATTCAGCCGCGGTTACATGTTTAAACCACAGAAATCGAATAACTAAGCGGACTTCTTCGTGAGATTAGTTTTCCAAACGGTTCTCCATTTTTGTTTACATACAACTAATGCCGTAGGTGGTAGGTGGCTGAAACACTGCGCAGTTGTGAACTGCAGGTATTAAAATTACTGTGTGCTCCTCATTCCTCTAGAACAGACGAAACTCCAGAAATATCAGCCTTTTAATCTTAGTTTCTGGTCCTCCATCGTGCATATATCGCCATAAGACATCAAGCTGAACAAACTTACATACTGGAAAATTAATGCGTATACGTAGTTTCCAAAAATCGAGAAGTAATGATTTTTAGAGGGTCAAATAGTTTGTTTTTCGTCGCCAATAGTAATTTATATTTAATATTCACCTGAAACAGATAATTTATTTAGATGTGTACTATATGAGTAAAATTATTTATTAGCAGCTTGCTTGTTCTTTCCTATGTTGACACACATACTATGAACAGTGACATATGTTCTACTTGTAATCCGTGCAAACTTATAAATGTAGAAATTAATATTTAAACAAAGAAGATTTTTCTGTCCCTTTTGTATTCATAATCTCTTAAGTATTTTATGTTTTTACGTTAAAAGCGTTCCCCTTTGCGTATCAAGAAAAAAGGCGGATATCTATTCTCACTAATTAAATACGTCTGTTGTTTATGGAATCAGAAGGTTTATTCCGAGAATTAAAACCTGTTAAATATAGTTCAGTTGAGTTGAATTGATTTTAAGTTTAGCGTCTTTTTCAGCAGCGAGGCTACATGAGACGTGGACCTACTGATTAACGTGGATTCCGAAAGATGTATTAATACCTAACAATATGCCTAAGTGTTACTATATGAAAATGCACAACTTTAGAATTATCATAGCTTATAAGTTCTTGAATATTTGTTATCCGCAATTTCTCAAGTCCTCAAGCCAGCATTTAAGTCGTATTCCCTTACACTACTGGCGGTGTTTAAATCATGCCCTCCTAGTAACACTTTAAAGTTTCTACTTAAAATATAAAGCAAACTCTTTAGCTGGCAGAGTAATATCGAATTTTCTAATACTTTGCATGATCGACATCATGGCTTGAAGGATTAATCAACTTCTTCCCTACAACTTCATAATTTTAAGTTCACTACAAGCTCTTTTGAACTTGCGCAAAGAGAAGATGGGTCGCAAAGCTTGATATAGTTGCTTACTGATCTCCATTTGTAACGTTAGACACGCGTATTACAAACATCATTAGAACAGAATAATCAAGCAAGTCTGTTCTGCGTACTTACTATGTTGAATTCGGTGATACACTTTGCTCGTCAAAATTCTCGTACGTTTTCTACCTTTAAACATCAATTTCAAAGCCATTCGTGGATACTTGGTTAGTAGACAACAGACAACTACTCTCACCTAGCGTTCTAAAGGTAATTGAGGTGGCAAAAGGCCATTCCATTGTAAAAAACGTTACAATTTCACACAATATTAAGTTACTAAAAGTATATTTCCGGTTATTTGAAACAGGAAAATTTTAATATATGTATGGTAATGTAGGATAATTTAACTCTTTAGTACACGGGTTGTGCCTGAGAATCACTCAGGAAGCAGTAAGAATATATTTTTACTATTTTTCAATAGATGACAGATAGATACTATCGTGACACTCAGTGTATCTTCCTTTGCGATTACCGAGAGTCAATTGCTCATATTTGTATAATTAGTTCTTGAGTTGTCTATGAGCGGGAAGATAGTATTTTTGTTGTGTGCCTGCCAGACATCACCCATGTACTCGCGTAACATCGAAAGCATTGACTGAAACTTTCGTTGTAACACTCGTGATTTATGCTTTGCAGACAATGTCAAAGAAATTGACTGTAGAAGAAACGAGAAATGTGATAAAAAACAGTGACTCGTCGGAATTGGACTTTTCGGACGATGATTCGGACTCTCATCCCACTCTTCAACTTGCCAGTTCTCATAACAGTGAAACCGAGCTTCAAAGCTGCATCCTGGTTTCTTATGTTCCGAAGAAAGGGAAATCTGTAGTGTTATTTTCGTCAATGTCCCACCATGGCCTTGACTGTTAAACCTGTGATAGTAGAAAACCTGAAATTATAAGATTTTACAACAGGAAGAAGGAACGGGTGGATGCGGCAGATGCAATGTGCGCAGAATATGGCGTAGATGGAAATGTAGTCAGCCTGCCATTGTTTTTGTTCTATATACTGATAAACATTTCTGGAATAGACGCCTATATTGTGTTTCGATCAATTACTAATCAAGGAAACTCTATATCAAGAAGACATTTTCTCAAGAACTTAGGACTTAGTTGCTGATCAGCTGTGTTATCTGCCGGGATACACGAGGAGTCTACTGCAAGACTGTCAGGTTTTATACGAGAACAAAAGGAAGATCCAGTGCAAGGAAAAAGGCGGAGATGCTGCAAGTGCAAAAACAGTGGAACATGGTTCTTTTGTAAGTTGTGCAAAAAGTGGCTGTGCCTCAAACACTGTAAAATGTTATACACGGAATGAATTAAAGACAATTTGCATGGGTGATAATGACTCGTTTTTGACCTGTGGTTCAAACAATACACAGCACATTTCTAAGCCTCAATACGTTTGTTTATGGTAACACACATTATTCTTATTTTTCATGCGTGCCATCAGATGCTATTTGTCAGAAGTCGCAATTTTACGGCGTAAGATTTGATTGCACCCTGTATTAATAATGTAAAACAAACACGTTTAGTAAATTTCCGAAAAGAACATAAAAATATTGTTTCGTGTTTTCAACATTACGTATATATCAACAAGTAACACATGTATCCCTTGAAACATAAATATATTTTATTTAAATAGTCTTTTATGTATTTTTTAACTTTATTAAATTTTGTGGTGATTCACAGGCGCAACCCGTCCCCTCACGTAACAGCTATTTCACCTTTGTATTGAAGGGTTAATTTGTTCGAGGTAAATGTTTTCAATAATGAGATATACCGAGTTGGACACCTGCTGCCAGATAAGAGTCTGTGTAACTGAGGAATAACGTAAGATTTGATTCAAGATAGAATTGCAAAATGACATAACATGATATTAATATCAAGAAGAATAACACAAAATATTCTAGCTAAAGATCAAAACGAATATTATATACAAAGATGAATATTGAATTAAAATAAGAATCAAGAAGATTATAAATGTTTGCCATTCATAAAGAGTGATTTATATATGAGGGGTAGTCACGATTTGCAATCTAATCATAGCCTATCTCTCAGAATTGAAATATTGAAACAACAAATGTGAAAAACATTTATATATTTGCTATAATATTTTTGAAATAACTAAGTGGAAACATATTAACTAACGCTATACCATTAAGAATTCGCGAGAACCTAATGCAAATTGAACATACCTCCTGTTTTATTGTTTGAAGTGATTGTAATGTATCTGTAATATAAATATGTTACAGAACAAAGGAACACAAAAGTATTTCTGTTATTACGACTTGTACAAAGATTTGTCTGTGGAAAAATAAAAAGACGTTACATCTATCGCAACAAAAGTTACCGATTTATTACACCTACAATTTTGTGAAATCTATATCGAATTTTCAGAACATTTTCTCCTGCAACGAATATCTTAATCAATTATAAAAGAACTTGGAATTAAAGTAACCTGTAAGTTTTACTTCTTTTAAGCGAACAACACGACATTATGTCTTTAATAACAATCGAAATCTTAGTTTATATCGAGCAGGTATAGAACCAAAATTTTAGTTGTCTAAGGCGTGTTCTGGTGACTTTAATTCGGGCTTAATGACTCAACTATCATTATCTTCGTGTTGTATGTAACGGTTCCTTTTAGGATCATAAGTTTCAGAAATTTAGCTACATAGATTAAATCTGAAAAATCTCTCATATTTACATCATCATTCGATAAGTACACAGATCATTTAAATTAAATATTCGTCAAGATAAACTCCTATTTATTAATACTTCATAAGTTAATATAGCAAACTATCTCTTCTGTGGATACGTAGTATTTAATAAGAATATAATCATCTATTATTAGTGTTTGAAAATCACTTGTACCAGCACAGTCTGAATTTGAGAGAACAGTTTTCTTGATGTCACACTGAAGTCTATACAGTATAATTTTAGTACTTATATATCACCAATATTTTGTAATAGTAGCACTATATGAAGTACCATGTTTCATATACTATGATTAACTTTTTAACGATGATATACCTTTTACGATGATTAACCTTTTATCTTCTTACTTACTTGTATCCAATCGAATTTGTTGAACAAACATAGATAAAATGGAATAACTTTCTTTTGCAACTTCATAAAAGTGTTCCTTATCTTCTATACTACCATCACCCTGTAAAACGCACTTTCCTTCTCCACGTTTGCGAGTAGTGACGACACCGTCATGTGAACTCTTTCCGTTGTACTACTCATGATATTTACATTCAACACATCCTAGTATGCTTGGAAGTAGACACACATATCATATTACATTTCGTTTCTTGAAATGCTTATAAGTGCAGAGTTTTTACGTGTATTTTTCTGTTTCCAAACTCTACCTACGATCATATTACATTAAGAAACTCTCTTTTTGTTTCTAGCAGGATTCATACGTGCACTATACTCTTGCATTCTGTGAGCAGATAATTGTGGTTGCTTGCACGTTTCGAAATCCATACTATTTTAACAATCAAATCAATGTACTATCAGTCAGACATGAAAGACAGTACTCACACTTAACGCTTCAAGCATCAAATAAATCCAATATTATAGGAATTCTTTACTGTACAACATTTTATTGCTTGCTTACGAAGCAAAGAATAAATTGCAAAGGGAAATATCTTTAAAATATAATAACTTTATTTATTTTTCAATTTACAATTATTACCTCAGATAGTGTAATATTTGCTATTTTATATAACACAATGTTTTTTATGTAATTCTACTCAGACTTGTTGAATAAAAGGAGTATGTTCTACAGTAATTTAAAATATTTTGGAATGGGGTTAAACAAAACGAAATTTCCTAGATATATGTGAAATCAAATGTTTTATTGAAGCACAAAATTGTATATTGTTTTTCGTAACAAACGTTACACAACATATATTTATACTGACTGGTGGATAACTACATTGATATAAAATTTATTCGTAGTTTTTTTGCTTCTTTATAAGTTCTTCAGAATTTATTTTCTGTATACACTGTAAATTAAACTTACAATAATTATATTTGTGGAAAGAAACGTCCATAAAATTTACCTATTATTTTATGTAAGCTTTAAATGCGCCATCAGTATTGAATTTACGCATTGAGTTTCTTGAGATTATGGCTTCAATGTAAAATAGCGTGTATATTCTACGAATCCATTGTAATGGAGAATGTTTAGATACAGAAACAACCTTTCTCTGATTTATTTAAGAAATTTCATCCCCATTTGGCCACTTTTCATGGAATGTCTCTGAAGAATTGAGCAGTTCAGTTATGAAAACCAACAATGAAGATAATGAGACCAGCGACTTGCTGACCAAGAGTCTCTCACTTTCAAGTTGTCTTCTGGATATAGTACAAGTCATACTTTTAACCTGTCATTTCCAACAATGCTCTTAACAGTGGTCGCCAAACTTATGAAGCTTCTGTGCTACAGTCCCTTTCTAAATTCTTCTGTGAGCTACAAACTGAAAGAAATTCAAACATTTTTTTAAAATAAAAAAATCTTACATGTGTGTATTGCCAGCTCAGTTTATAAATCAAGATTAGCCAACCGTAGCATTAACGCGATCTGCCGAAAGTGTCCCCGGTAGCTACTAGATCGCGATCGAAGGTTTCTCGGTTACTGCTCTATAACATTACAGTTCGTTGCTCTGTATCTCACTAAATCATACGGGGAGAACGAGGAGTTAGCAGAACAGAGCAGAGGAGTACGGAGAGCAGCAATTCTTCTTGTTTATTTTTCATAACTCCGCGTGTTCCATTTTTATATTGAACTAGCTGAAATGCCTTTCTCCACTTAGAATATGCATCAAAATGAAAGTGCAATGATAACATTCCGTATTGTCACTTCTTTCCATTCAGTACTCCCATGCCAATGAGGCAGGATTTGGACTTGAAAGACATCAAGAGTGTCAGTATTCAACGTAGCAACCTCGAAAATTGTGGATTGCACGATATTATCGGTCGTTCCTGATTATTTTAAAATGACATCACACAATTTTTCGCAGAAAACGTGATCCTGGTACTTCCTAGGATATACATTTTGATCCATATAATATTGTAAAATTCTTTTATCAAAGTAGATTACAGAGATGTTTGAACAAGACTATACATAACTCTAGATTGCTTTTTAAGAAAGAATAAATGAGGACAAACAAAATACGACAATATCGAGAGCGCAAAACTAGTTAATGCACTCCTAGCACAACATAAGAGACTACGTTTATTCACCAAGATGTTACAGACTGACTGTGTCTTTAAATAAGAAGTGAGCATTAACATTAGCTAACTATAAGTTACGTATGACGCACACGTTACTGCTAAGCAGTTTAAGTTCACGTTCGTATTTCAATACCAGTAATTAATGACGAAAAATATTTTACACTTAATTAGAAGTACTTCATTAACACTTGTTATTTGCTTTAAACTGCTATAGAAGTTAACTAACCTTCCTTTTTGTTTAACCTGTTTAATCCAAAATATACAAAATCCAAATCCAAAATAATCCAAAATCCTTTAATCACTATTTCATGATTTCTTTCTTTTTAATTTAAGTGAAGATTTCACAAAATATGACTCTAATGGAAGAGATCTGCATATAAGAAAAAGGAACTCGAATAAGATGATAATATGAGGGTTTAATATTCAACACCTTATACATAGCTATTATGCTTGAATAAGTAGATCTAAATAACTTTTACTTACATGATTGTTTACTAGGGTGCATCGAATTTCCACCTTTTTTTAAAAAAAATCAGCTTACCCTTAGCGAAATTTTTTTGCGAAATGGTCTCTATATGTCATATAGAAAATCGCAGGCCGATTGGTTAATTTCTTTAGGTACCACTAACGGCCTAAAGTTTCAAAAATTTGTTAAGGAATACATTTTTTAAAAAACATATTACACATATTTACTTTTACGAAAACATTTATTAGTAGTTATTAGTAGTTAAACCCTTAGCAGTATTTTCGGCAGAAATGTACATATTTTACGTGAAAAAATTTCAACTTGATCGGTCAAGTCCTTCAGGTGCTACCGGCTTCTTAAAATTTGGACAAAACCCCCCAAAAATATATTTTATTCAGTGTTTTGTAAAAAAAATCGAGTTTTCGTTTCTTATAAACAGCTAATTAGGTATTAAAAAAATGGGGCAATCAAGGTAAAAAAAAGACTTTAAAGTAGATTGAATGTTATCAAATAAGACACATACCGGTAGTTGTCCAGCTTATGTTCGTAGCACGAAAAAAAATAACAAGTAATTATGTTTATAGAAAGACTCCTTTCGATAATACACCTGCACTGCATAGAGTGAAGTCGCCCAAAAGTTAGTTTGTCGTAAAATTAAAAGTGGAGTAGCATCAGAGAAAAGAAAAAAAAGTGGCTCCTTGTTAGTGTGTCTGGAGATGAGATTAGGAGTAATTTTGCGTTGCTTTCTAAACAGAAGAAATGGTGTTTGATGTGGAAACTGTTTACGTTGCAGATTGCGTTTAAGTGAAAATACGTGTGCATTTGTGTGGTTTTAGAAGGATTGCGTCCTACTTGTGCTTGTCGGCAGTCATTGAGTGTGTCAGTTCGACATTCTAATGGTGCGGCAAGTTTGTTGAGGTCTTGCGTTGACAAAAGTGTCTAACTGTTCAAAATTGGTTTCGGTGAATAAACTATCAAGTGTCCGTAAAGATGTCACCTAAAAAGAAGTCACGTTTGAATGTAAGGAACTTTGTCCATAACGTCATTGGATCCCCTGTGGAATTCACTTTTAAGCAGCTTCCAACAATCGCTGGTGTTCTTAAGCAATTCTTGTGGGAAAGAGGAAACACGAAATGGGAAGCAGCATCTCAGAAGGGCCACTCCGCTAAGGTGCTAGCTCATTCACTGGCAAGGAAAGTAATTCAACTTTGGGTAAATTCATCAATCAGCAGTGCAGCTATTTTGAGCGAGCAACGGGTTATAGCGTTGATTTTGCATTATCAAAGGAAAGGTCCGTCAGCTGCAAAAGTTCAAGGACAAACCCGTTTTTTTTTTTTTGCTTCCAAAGTTGCAGAATTCCAGGAGTTCGCCAGCAAAACTTTGTTTGATATCGCTTCTTGCAAATACATCGTTGCTTGCACTTCTGCGAGAGAGAAGAAAGTGCCTGAATTGAAGGTTCAATTTTTAATTGACCAGAGAACCACCCGACAGATGGGTATGGCAGGACTTTATAGAAAGGAGACATAGAAACGTGTCAAACATTTATTGCGAAAAAATCGAGTTCAGAAAAATCAACCAAACCCCAATGAAATTAGTAGTTCCAGAAGACAAAACGATAGTGTCCCTTTACAAAATGAATCGGAAGAGTCAGTTTCCACTATCGAGTTTCTTCTTGCCCTTAAAAGAAAGAAGACTAGCCCTTCTAAGCAAATGATACTTAGATTGCCGACATTCTCCAATGCAGTATATAGATCTAATATATCAGACCGCAATTATCACTTCGTCGCTTTTGGCAGATATCGGACTGGTTACCCCAGTTCATAAGCAGAAGGTGATCGACAAAAGAAAGATTCGGAGAGAGAAGAAATCCTTAGGAAACGCCATCGTTGAAGCGGCGAGTGCATCGCTTGAATCGGCCAAAGTAAATGCGTTATACTTCGACGGAAGAAAGAATCAGACTCTCACACTTGAGACTAAAGACGGCATCAACCACCGAATAATGAAAAAATCACTACGTACTGCTACAGGAGCCAGGATCGAACTATCTTGGCCACGTCTCTCCTTCATCTGGAAGAGGAGAGAGCATAAGGGCTGCCATCACAAAGTTCTTTGTTCATCAAAATATTCCCCTGTCCGATCTGGTTTTTTGGGTTGCGACGGTACTGCTACCAACACTGGTCGGAAGAATGGTGCGATGGTATATATTGAAGTCTTCCTGAACGAACCCCTTCAGAGAATTGTCTTTATGATACACACGAATGAGCTCCCATTTCGACATTTGATTGAATTTATAGACGGCAAGTCTACTGGACTAAATACATTTAGAGAACCAATAGGATCAGCACTTCCAACCTGCGAAGAGTTGCCACTCCAGAATGTTCAGCCCGTTCCAGTAGACCGGGACCTCAACTTTACTGAGGATGCATTAAGCACGAATCAAAAATATTTGCTGAATATCTGCCAAGCGGTTTCTTCAGGAGAATGCCACGTTGGGTTAGCTCACATGAAGCCTGGTAAAATTCATCAAGCCAGATGGCTAACTACAGCAAATAGAGTCTTACGTTTGTACGTAGGATCAAAAGAACCCACTAATGAACTTAAAACCATCTTCCAGTACATCATTATGGTCTACGCGCCACTCTGGTTTTCTGTGATCCGTAATCCATCGTGTGCAGAAGGAGCTCATCATTTGTGGCACCTTATCACGGCTTCTCGCCACATGGAAGCGAAATAAGGAAAGTTCATCCAGTGATCCGTAGAAATGCGTGGTACGGCCATCCTGAAAACCTACTTCTATCGATGTTGACTGACCAAGATGCTAAAGTACAAGAACTTGGCTGGAGGAGAGTCCTAAAAGCAAGACAAACGACCCAATCTGGTGATCGCGTACCGGTACGAGAATTCGTCGTCCCTGAAATCAACTTAGAAGTGACAAACTATGTTGATATGATTAATTGGTCAACATGCACGCTGATTTAGCCCCCACTGACAAAACGCTGTAGAAAGAATGGTGAAGTTGATGACAGAAGCGGTATCAGCGGTATGTGGGCAAGAAGCACGACATAGATTTGTCCTAGCAACACTACAATCAAGAAGAAACATACCAGAATTTAATACAAAAACAATTTGAGGTAAAAGAGTAACGATATGAACTTGCACTACCATATGCAACATTAGTATATACAGGTGGGCGCGTAGGCGGACCTCAAACTTCAGCCACCTCCTCGTGGTGAGTTCTGGATTATTTCCAACATTAATGTTTGGAAATAAGCAAAGGGCTGCAGATGTAAAACAAAATATTTCTTATCAAATTAACGATCCAGATGAATCACAAACAATGCAACTTAATTTTTAAAAAATGAAAAAATTAGGGCCACAATTGTCCATATTTTAAGCTACTGCTGGCACCTGAACGACTTGACTCATCAAGCTCAATTTTTTTTTCACGTAAAATATAGACTTTTTACAGAAACAAAACTACATAGGATAACCATATTTCATAAAAGTACATATTTTACATTTTTTAAAATAACATTTATTTTTTAACAAAATTGAAAAATTTTTCGGTCGGTGGTGGCACCTAAAGATATTGACCAATCGACTTGCAATTTTTTACATGTTATATGGAGCCAATTTCGCAATAAAATATCACTAAGGGTAAGCTGATTTCATAAAAGTGGAAATTCGATGCACCCTATTGTTTACTTTAGAATATTACAAAATTAATATTTTTAAACATTGAGAAAACGTCTTGTTTGAAGCAGGTTATTGAACGATAAACAACTGTATCTAACCTACTGTTTTACTGTACGCTATTTTCATCTTCCTAAGACTGCCATGCAGAAATCCAGAGAAAAATGGCTGAACATATGAAAATAAAAGCTAACAAAAACCTAAAGAAAAGTAATTACTGATATTAACATTTTTAGGTCAGAACAACAGAAAAATATATGAATCAACTCACCTAGGCAATTGCATGCAAACATCCCAGGAAAATATATATAAATTAGTACAACATTTGCCCACATTAAAAGAAACTCGAATCCAAAGAAGGTAATTTTGTTCCATACACTATGCGTATCAAAACATTCTACTCGCTAACGATATTTTTTATGTAGTTTTCATTAAATTCAGGAAATTTACTAACACGATGTACTTTAAATGTAGGTTTGAATGCACTATACATTACGAAGTTATTTCATTATACATTATGAATGCATTATGAAGTTATTTCTGTAATCAAATTACCGTTTATTAAATTCAGTCCTTGGTTACATGTGGGAACGTAAGATCGGGGTTGTTTTATAATTAATCTTTAGGTAATTGATTATAACAAAATGTATGATATACAATACTTACGGAAAATAACCAAAATAATACCTTGTATTCATTAGAGAAATTTAAAAATAAAGTATTTCCGTACTCAAATGGGACTTCTCTTTAACACAAATTAGGATATCGAATAAATTATAATATTTTAAAGAACAACAAACACTACATACAGAGTGGACACAAAGTTGTTTCCCCCAATATGCGAAAAAATAAATTAAAAGAAGCTAGATGATATGATTATCACGATTGGATTTCTAAATACTGTTCAAACAGTCCCATTGTCTCCCACACACTACAATGCATCAGGTATATTATTTCAGGACTACTTTTCAAATATTATGACATAATCAAAAATTGACATCCATTCTCTCGAATGTCTGTTCGATTAGCTGTTTCAACTGATCCGTCAAGTTTCAAGTTTCGAGTACGTGTGTTAAATGTAGCTAGTTGTTGAAGATGCTAAAACGTTCTTTGCAGAATTGACTGGTAAACGTCGAGGTACGGTCTGACGCTAACTTGGAAAGTAAGCCGTGTTTCAAAATAATTGATTACTATAAGGAAAAAGGAATGGAACCTTCAGAAGTATCAGGCAATCATCTGGTTCTGCAGAATCATGTTCCTTCATCAACACACACACACATTACCAAGTATTTATGTTTTATGATGATATTACTGGGATACACCTCTTCAAAATTTAAATACAATTGGAAGAATTGCGCCAAGTTTTGTTACGTCTGTGATCCTAAGGATTGCCCACTGCATTTCTTCAAGGAGCACTCTCTTTCTCTTCTGATATACAATTTTCTTCATCTCTTGCTAATGAACAGGTCTCAATAGACGATTCGAAAATCCAGTGTGATTCGTAGCAAGTTTCTCAACACGATATTTCTTAAAAATGTTGAAAAGCTAATAAATCTCCTAACAGTTAAAATTTGTCAAAATATGTTATATTCACTTTGTAAAGGATGGAGTTTCAATGCTGAAGTGCAAAGCTCTTCTCTCATAAGCGAGAACCTGTACTGTTATGACGTGCAGACAAGCGATGTTCTTGCTAAGATATTTGAACTCGTGCTGCACTTATCCCGGGTCAAATGTTTCGTCATCTTTAATGAAGAAAATCCTAGAGTCGCGTATACTGTCATTGTGGTCCACAATTTTGCGTTTATGGTTCAGAAAGTGACTCAAAGTAATAACTTCTGTATTATGAGATGCTGAAACACGAGAAATAGTGAACTGATATCCCTCAATTACGTTTCACCATCCCAATAATTTCCCTGTAAAATTCTTTCTATGTTTGAAGAAGGTTATCACTTTTGATTGCGTATGTAGATAGAGGTATTAACCTTCCGTAAAATAACAAAAATCGCACAAGATATTAAAGAGCGAATAACTTAAGATTATACAAATAAATCCTTCTCTTCGAGTTCCTCAGTTTTGATGCATAAGCAGCTGGAAGCAGTTCAGATTTGGGAACATATGTATCAGGTTGCCCTGGCACAGCAGCCAACCGTTTAAGACAAGCATAAGTAAACATATAAAAGTCACAAATTGGTTTGTAAGCTTGAGTACTGTGAAATCCAAGATGGTGGTGTTAACAGGGTAAAATGTTGTTATTAATTGGACGAGATGTATTCATATCTTTCTTCATCTGATTTTGCAGAGGTTCTGAAATTGGACGAAATCCTTGGCAGAATAATAAAAAAACAATCAAACTCTAAGTTAACTATTGTTTTGCTTCCTTGTACTACGATTGTACTATGTGATGGCATCCAACATTCGATTGAAGACATACATACCTGACTTGTGTTCCAAAACAACCATGGTTTGCTAAGTCAACTTAGTGCTCTACGGTAACAAATTCCAAACAACTCCTCAATTAGCTAAGATAGCAAAAAATCCCTCCTATCAACTTTGGCTTCCTCTGGAGTGGGCCCAAGTAAAAGTACATACAATCCAAATGTATCTCGAAGAATACTGTAGGGGATAAGAAATGAGTGTACCAAGTTTAGTTTTGATAGACACAATGGGTATTAGGGTAAATGATATATACCAATACGCTCTGCACATACAAAACCGAACCTATGACCTGACCTATAAAGAGTAAATAAACGCAGTACTATTTATCCTGATATCAAGATTTGTACCACATTTTCTGTAGAATGAAGCAGATATTTTAAGCAGCAACTGTGCTACAGTTGTATTGGAAAAAACCTTCGTTATCCACCAACAACCCCACCATGCCCTTTTGTTTTCTATTCCATTCTTACTGTGTCAAGCTGTATCTTCTCCCTTGTTTTAAGGATATACTTGCTATTCATATACCCATAGTATTTTCCAAGGAATATTTTAATTGTGTACTACTATCAGTGTACGACTTACCAGGGATGATTAGGGGAAATCTCCCCCTGAAGAAGTGGATGTCTCTCATAAGTTTTGAAGTTCTTCATGTTAAATTTCTTCGATGTGCACTTTATTTTCCCTTAAAATGTCCTTTAATTCGCACACTGACTACTACCGGCTCCGGTGTCGCTTCGCAGGGCGCATTACGTCACATTAGGGCAATTTTGGAACACACCTTTGCGACTTATCTCCAATATCCCTCTCCACATATCACGGAACAATATGGTGATAACAATTGAAACATTTGCTTCATTTTACAGTGAATGTGGTACAGTTCTTGACAGAGGATAAATAGTACTATGTTTATATTTTTTATATTATGTTCTCTTTATAGGTCAAGTCACAGGTTCGGTTTATTATGTACAGAATGTGTTCGTATACAACCTTTCCCCTCATTCCTATTCCGTCTGTCAAATCAAAACTTGATACACCCATTTCTTATTCCTTATAGTATTTTTCGAGATACATTTGGACTGCGTGCTTTTACGTGAGGCCACTCTAAAGGGAGCCAAATTTAATGGAAGGAATTTCTGGAGGAAATTTTCCCTACATTCTCCCAATTTTCCTTGTTGAAGTCCGTTAAAGGCCAAATACATAGCATCTCTGAAAAGCTTATTTAATGCTGAAGAGAACGAACTATAAACCATGACTTTCCAATGAACAGTGTCGATGCAATAGCTGTTTAACTCCGAGTATCCGATTTTCTTTATACTAAGAGGGTTAATAGGCCCCAGGGACTTACTCCGTTGTCATGGCAAGAAGTGTTCAAGAATTGTTCTAATTTCTTTTCATTTCATGGGATCATTCCTCCTCTACAACTGAAATGAAAATGAAATCTTTAAGGTTTACGTCCCACGGACCACTCCTCTACAATTGAATCACTCTACGATTGTGCTACCGTGACGTAATTCTTCCTAATGACCACACTATAGTAATCTGGAAAAAGTCCATACTTGCATTATAATATCAATCTCTTTCTTTTTAGGAGTATGCTCTCAAAATTAAATTTTATGTATGTATGCGCACACCAGTGCACTTTAATCTAAAATTTGTTCCCTTTTCTTACTTTATGGCGGAAATACGTTGTCATTGAATACATTTCTAACATGCTCTTTAAATTGGCCGTGCATCCATGTGACAGATTTGCTTTTGTCGCTCGACAAATTACTTATATTACATTGCTGCTAAACTCAACTCAAAGTTAACTAACTAATTAAAGAGTTGGAGAGAATATCGTAAAAGGAATGAATAATAGCTCTGAGTGTTTTCAAAAATTGACGCGTAACTTTCGAAGAATACGGAGAAGAAAATTCGGCAGTTATCATTAAAGTTAAAGAGATCGTAACCGGAAAACCAATCTCTTCAGAAATGTAGTGAAACAAGTAACACTGATAAAAACACATTATGGGAGGACATATTGTATATAAGACAAATATTAAAATATGTTTGTCTAACAATGGAGATTAAATTCATAAAAATGAAGGGAAACGAAAGGAAAGTGTACGTATTTAAAAAATGTACAGGGCAAGAAAGGAAAATCGTTATTGAGAAGCGTATTTGAGATTTTGGAGTCCTCAGCCAGAATACTCCTCCATCCGGTTTACTTATAAAATCCTCCAAGTAACAACAGTATTTACAGAAATATTATAGTACACTTTCTCTATTTGTAAGGTAAAAATTAGATAGCCCAAGACCGTGTGTTGGTGGACAGGATCTCTACAGAGCTCAGAAGCATGCTAAGCATAGTGGAGTAGGAAACTCCAATGCTTCGAAGGAAGCACTGAGCGGGATACAAGTCACAGAGCTCCGAAGCAGCCAAACCAACTGAGTTTGGCATCCCAAAAAAGCTAAGAAGCAGGATAAGCCAGGAGGAAAGGAATAGCCGAAAGTCCCGACGCAGACTAGAGGGTTTGAGGCAGGGTTCTCCTAGTGCTCCAGGCAAGCAAGAGGAGGGACACTAGAAAACTGATGCCTGTCCGCTGACTGCTGTCCAATACATTGGCGATCCAGAGTGGTGGTGGTGCTGGTTTTGTCATGTAGTCATGTGACTTGTAGGAGATGCTGGTGTTCCGTTGTCTGCTTCTTATAGTAATCCCACATGGTGTGTAGTGCTCCGACGTAAATCCATGTGGCGATATTTACAAACATGAACATATAACATTGTACACAGAAGTAGGTGGTACCTTATAACACATTGGTCTAACATACAGATTGAATACATAAAAATTGAAGGGAAAGAAAATTGCAATGGACGTAGGAGAAAGTGTACAGGACAAGAATGGAAAATCGTTACTGAGATGTATTTTTGAGGTTTTGGATAGTTACACCACTCTTTAGCCTTAGCTGAATAGAAAAGATACTATTCGGGAAAGGGAGAAAAAAGGAATCGAACTAGGTTCTTGAAGGTACCGTAAGTGGAAGAAAGCTACTCTTAAAGTAAGGAAGGTTCATTGAGAATGCATGAGTAAACTCGTTAAAAAAAAAGTACTTCACAAAGTTAAGCGAGAACACTTATAGCATAAAGAGTATGCCTAGGGAAAGTTAGAAACAAATGTGAAAATTGTAAAGAGCTAGAAATAACACTTTTGCCTTACGAAATACAGTAAGAGCTGTAAAGAATACAGAACTGTCTCTACAATAAGATGTAAAATCTCGAAATCAAACCAAGTATCATCAGATTGAAATTATGGTATTAGGCTCGAAAGAGTGTGCACCAAGATCGAGCTGACGTATTCTCTTGAGATTTTTGAGCTGCGAATATTAGGGTTATTTGTAGATATTTGTAGATATGGTTGGAGGTCGGGGGTTGGGAAAATATAGAAACTCAAGTTCCGTTGGAAGTTATCTTGGCCATTTCCGCTGCTCTACTCGGTTCTCTTCTCTATATCTCGATAATATTTTATTTCGTCCACTAGCTAATAGGTTGATCTGCTAGGAATCAAACTTTATCACACCACTACCTCGATACAAGTATCGAAGTCTTTCCTTCCGCCTCGGCCCAATTTATTAGACGGAGAATGATTCTGACTAGTCTTAGAGCTTCTGTTGAGAATATGCAGTCAGTCAGAGAGTAACACGTGATGTTTGTACTTCCCAGTTTCACGCGCACATAACAAATCCTAACTACCTGCTAAGATACACCAGTTCAGGAATAACTTTTGTTTTAAAGGATTTTATTCGGACTCATTGAACAACCATTGTTGTTGAAAAGTAACCAAAATAAGAAAATCATTTGATTACAAAGAATGGAGTTTATGAGCGGTCCCTTAGCTTTGTTACAGATTATAAAATAGTATTATAACCTATTAATAGAAGAAAAGAAAAATTATGAATGAGCATTATTTGCTTTAGTCGGTCACAGATATCATGGAAAGAAAATTTGTTGCTTGTTTAAAAGTTCGTGAATAGAATATCGCAAATATCGAGTACAATAAAAACAGCAACTTGAATATTCCCAGTCGTATCGGCTCTAATCGTTAATGGATCAATAAACGACAGTTTTTCGATAAAAATACACGGATTATAAAAACAAAAATACCACTTTTCACATTACAGTCCGCTGATTATCTAGTATTCGTAATAGTCCCTTGTCAATCGATGCTTGATCAGGTTGATGTGATTCACCTATTTACAATTTCTACATGTTGACAACAAAGTTCCATCGTCCCTAACGTAATTAAACAAAATGAACAAATGTTCTCTACCGTAGTTGATATTGTTTATGTTCAATGAATTTTAGATAATCTCACGTAATAGACTATTAATGATCTAACGGACTAGCTTGTGCACCGTCATTCTCATGGCGTAGAATTATAATATATTGTTTGAATTCTCTCCTGCGCCCAACAACTCCCAATAAAACATAATTGATTATTTACTTCATAGGACCTCAAATATATAAAAAAAAGTAAAAGAAGCGTTACCATACACTGAACACTTGGTTAGACTGTGTAAGAGGACGTACAAGCCATTCTTTTCTCTTAGTTATTAAAATGAAAATAAAAATATACATTAGATTCATGTACATAAATGCAATCGAACGTTGTGTACTCCCAATATTGGTAATTCTTGAAAACCTATTAAAGATAAAATTTAAATATTACATCGAGTCAAAGTACGTTCTGACCAACTTCATAATTGACAGTCCAAGACAATCAGCATGTTCTAACTAAAAGGAAGATGATGTTATTATTAATATACTTTTACATGAAGTTTGGTTCGTCGTAGTCTGTCACGAATAATGTGTTCACTTTTACCCCAACGTTTTCAATTAAGCTATATACGCAATATGTACTAAACTTGTAACATATGTTGAGTAATACTCAATGTTTTCAATTCTAGTGAACCTAAAATTAAATATTCTTTTCTCTTAAAGTAAATATTTTTTTTTTAAAATATACTTCAGAATTCTAGCAACGAAATAACGTAACAATTTTTATACCGAGCATATGTAGCATGTTATAAATGTTGTACTTTTTTATTATGTTCTGATCAATTTGAATAAGTTGTTAAGGAAAACGTTAGCTCTCACCTGCACACAATGTAAAACAGTTTGCTTTATATGATGTCCTTTTTCTGTAAATTGTTATTGAAACCGAAGTAGGTTGTAGATTGTATCAATTCCAATTTTAGTAGAGAGATTAGAGCTTAGATGGGATATATTCTTGGGACGCTTAGTTGATTGCAGTAAACGATTCTGGCTATGTTACTGTGTTTAATCTACGCGCATCAACATTAAAACCGTAAGCCGTGATTTCTGTCACTTTGAGGTAAACGAGGGAGTCAAGAAAGAAGATGGCAAATAATCTCAGGACGTTAAATCGATTTTTAAACACTGGTTTCCACTACGTTTTATCGTTTATTTCTTTACGTAGATGAAATTGAAAACCGAGTTATAGAGGATATCTATGAACTTTGGTTTCTATAGGATAAGGAAAAATGAAACGTATTCTGGGACGCACAATCGCTTGGAGTAAACCACTTATCGCTATCTACTACTGTTTAAGTTCTATAATAAGTTACATTAAAACCGGAAATATTCGTGTATACGCGTGAGACTCTATCCCCTGATATAACTCTTTTGTTCAACTCGATAACGTTTTGAATTTCACATTAAGCACACAAAAGTTAAACTTGATGAGATAATGATAATGTTATGTTTTATGCCTTGTTTTATAGTACAACGTAAGTTTTACTTATGCAGTATTTGAATATTTTGTGAATTTTTCCTTTGTATTAATATTTCGATTGTGCTACATTGAAGCCTAAGAAATAATAATAACTCTGTTATACTCCATTATAATATATTCATCTTGCTAGTGTCGTACTAAAAGCCTTTATAAGATTATTTTAGTAATGGTTTAATATTATTTCATTTCGTTTAATATTTTATCGGCGTTCTAATCCACTTCCGTTCTATTATTTTCCTGTAATTTAACTTATGCGGGATATCACAGTTTTTATGTGTCAGTTTCTTTGAAAGCGCATAAGGAAATTATGGTATTCTTGACGCTTGAATAGACACTCGCATTCTGCAATAAACTCATTCTTGATACGTATTAACAAATGTTTCTTTTCAGTTATAGAATATTGTTCATGATGCAAAAACAGACTCACTCATCTTGCTTTAGTACTGCGAAGTTGCATCATCTGACATACATGGTAAAATGTGTTTCACCCGACATCCTGCCAAATAGTAGAACTCGACACTACGTGAATAAGGGTGTTCTGCGTCATGAACAACTTTATATAGCTGAAAGAAAAAAAAAACGTATTCGTACAAACGTATGAAGAACGAATTTATTGTAAAATATGTGTGTGATTAAACGTCAAGAACAATGGAAAGTTAATTTGTGGTGTATTCCCGATGAACATAACATTTGAGACTGACGAACGTGTTAATACTCTAACAATGAAATTCCATGAAGATCTTTAAATTTCACTTTGGCGTTCCCTGTTGTACATCGACAAAGATTGACATCATGAGGGTCTATGATGCTTTCCATACGTGTGGCACAATGTGATACAGACGGGAAGTGATTACATTGAAGGAATTTAAGAAGTGTTCTTTCGTGCATAAAACCAGGTACGAATTGTAACAATGACACCATTACTTTTCATCAGCCATTGTAAATTATGACTTCCTCAAAAAAAATCGTTTGTACATTCCGAGAGATATAATTTTCAATTATTCGCCGCAACCTCGGTCGTATCGGAGTGGAATAAAACATAGCATGAAAAAAGGAACTAGAAAAGTGGCGTAGAAAAGCACTTTGGAGGGTCTAGGTAGCACGCCTACATTTCAAAATTTAAAAATCATAACTTCTGAAAAGAGGAATAACACAGAACATCATATAGAAGTAATAGTAATATCGAGCTATGTTGTTATGATTTTATATTATTCTTATTATTCAATGTTATATACACTTGATTTTAGTGGCTAGTGAGTGTTGGCATCTATGACTAGTGGTATATGCGTTCTGTGGTTACAATAGCTGATTATTTAATGTTGCCTGGAGACCAATATTATTTGTTTTAAAAACTTAAACATTTGTCATTTTTTGAAAATATTTTCTATTCGCAGCTGTTGATGATAAATTTTGTTACATGTGCTAGAAAGAAAGAAAGAAAAAGAGTTAAGGAGGGAATTTAGATTTCTGGGATTTCGGCATCTAAGGCCATTTAGCCCTTCACATTTTGAGGGATGACGTCACCGTGCACCGAAGGCGAGACCATTAGCGACTAAAGAAAAAGAATTTAAAATATTACGTAAAACCTCTTCTTTCTTTCGGTTTTCTCCTACTTATAAAGTGTCGGCTTTATAAGTAATGAGCCTTTCTAATGAGTCTTCTGCATAAAACCAAATCAAGGAACATTTTCCCCGTTAGACTTTTCTCCCCGAAGTCATTCCTATTTTTTTTATCCGTTTCCTTTTAAGTCTCGTTTTACCTCTCTTCCCATCCACAAAATAATTAACTTCCCAGAAGCTCTATATATAACCTATATAACCCTACATATGTTTTCATTAAATTAGTTATCTGTACATTGTAGGATACAGATTACGCGAGGGACACATTATGCCGAGTGGAAACCTTTCTAGTGCGTGTCATGTGAACGGCCACTACCTCGATGTCCGCTATTTTGAATCTTGCTACACAAAAATACCGTTATTTTAAGTCTGTTCATACCTTTTAATTTCTCTTATAGCTCTAGCTGTGTTTCATGTATCAAATAACTCCCGTCCCAATTAAACTATTTAGCGGGTTTCAAAATGACGGAGAGCAAGATGGCGGCCGTTTACCTGACATGAAGCATCAAAGTTCCCTTGACCTAGCATGTCCTTACAATTACCAATTTCGACTATCTACAACTCCTTTCATTTTATCAGTAGTAGTAAGGGACCTTTGATGCCGTACTCATGATGATTGATACTCATGATGTACATGTTTTCTCTCAGAAACTAAAACAACAAAAGAAGTCGTAACTTTGGAGATCACAAATGGAACATATTGCATTAAGCAAAATTCCTTTACAATACTACGTTCTTTAAGGAAGACATGCTTGAACATAATCCAATCAACTGGCGGCGTGCTTCTTTGTTGCACGTCGTTCAGTGTTCGACTCCAGGTCAGAGAGACTAAATAATTTAATTTCACAGTGATTTACTGTCATTAACAATCCACCTCATTCAGCTCCAAGGATATGATCCTGAGACATTAAACATAAATATCAATTCATTTCTCACTGTAGAGCTACAAACAGTTTTCACCAACTTTTAATGAGAAGGATTTTCAATCTGCTATAATTTCAAATTGTGGCTCATATGAGTTCAGTAGTCTTAGCAAAGTGGAACTTCTATGATTTCACTGTGCGTGGTCTATATAAAGGCAAATTTTCATGAGATATAATAAATAATGCCAATAATTTATACAGATTAGTGAACGAGTATAAAGTATAACAGGTATTCATACCCATACCAAATAGCTGGAATTTATCAAAGTATTAAGTACCGACAGCATCAAAAATTGAAATACAGTTATTACTTCACGGTGAATTATGTTTAAAAACAATACAAGAAAACACTTCATTCTGTCCTGTAGCTAGAAGTATTGGTCAAAAATACTTCATTCAATTGCTAGTCAGTAACCGTAACCATGTGATCTGAGGCTCTTAACTGTTAATGTGCAGAGCTATTATTCGTTGGTTTAGTTGGTGGGTGATCGTAGTAGCTATTAGTCCCACAAAAGTACAGTCGATCTTTTAACTGGCCACGAGGTGTCTCTGTCGGATTCAATTGTTTGCACTAAGTGTTCACTGAATTGCGACTACCTACCTAACACTTTGTTGGTTCACTTTTTGAACAGTGGATGAGGTGGACATGGCATTATCTGGTAGTTCCTGATATGTTTCTACGATATCTGACAACGTATGTTCCTGATGACTTCCACAATGAGCCCACAGATGATTGTGCAGGAGCTATAGTGCGGAGAGCTCGTTCGGCAACATCCCATAAATGTTCTATATGATTAAGATCCGGTGAGTTATGGAAGCAATTTATACGCTGGAGCTCCGTGGAAAGTTCCTTAAACCAAGCAAGTAGAATCTTAGCTTGGTGGCAGTCCTGAAAAATGCCGTCTTTGTGTGAGTAGAAGTGTTGCCTTGCAGAGTGTACATGATCCTCTAACACCTGCAGGTACACAGCATATGTCTTGCTGTAGTGCAGCAGTTCCAGTCCATGCTAACAGAACCACACCCAAACCATACAGTCGCCCCGATCAGCTTGTATAGTACTCACCATGCACAAGGAATCCATAGTTTTGTGCTGTTGGCGCCACACATGCCCACACCCGTCCGAGAGGAATAGCACAAATCGTAATTTATCGGACCAACACACCTTTACTCAATCATCTATGATCCAATTAGCATGTTCCTGTGTCCGAGCAGGACGAAGTCGGCGATAACGAATCGTAAGGAGTGGGTGACGAGACTGTTGTCTGCTATGAAACTGCATTATTACCAATATACATTATATTGTTAGGTGGTATATGTATGTTGTGTATCCGGGCACTGATGGTTTGTTTGGCTGTCACGGGCTGCTTGACGCGACGCTCGCCCCATGTTTTGAACTTCCGTACGTCCCTTGTAGTTAAGTCTCTTGAAGACCGTTACACCATTTCTTCCCACTACTTGTACACCTTCCATACACAGGAACGGGCGCATCAGACACGGGGCAGTTGGGTTATTGACGCACTTATTGCTCGAGTACTCACATTCATGTCCCATTTAAATGCAGATAAATCCTGCCTACATCTCATTATGACATCTGTCAACATGTAAATTCCTGTGGTTCGCAAATTCAGTGAGCATTAAGTGTAGAACTTGTAATAGAGATGAATTAAAAAATTAAGCCCAGTTTTTCAAAGCTTATATATATATATAATACGTGCGGGTGTATGTATGTAATACTTCGGCAGATAACCCTAAATGAGTTTCTGATTAAGCCACTCGAGTTACCAACCATGGGACAAATTGTCCTTAAGATGGCTGGAATTTAGATTGTAACAAGAAGACAGTCAAGAAAGGAATTCAGCAGGAGCAGGTCATAGGCACCGCTTGACATGCAGGCAATATAAGGAAAACGGTCGTAGAAGCCATAGGGAAAAGAACCACTGACGATAATCATCAACGATCACTACAGCAACAGAAATACAATCTAAATTGTAAAATATTATGAAACCATAACAACTTATACTCGATATTACTATTAAGTATTCTGCGAATTTCTGTGCTGTGTTTTCAGTACTTAGTTTGATGGATTCATTAATCAATTGGAGCATAATATGTCTTTGCAGTACCAGGTTTTCATAAGAGGGGGACTTATTTTATCGTGTAATCCGAAACACTGCTCGTGGTTTAATCCGATGTGAACGTACACAAAGGAAATCAGTAACAAACAGTAAATTATTTTGGTTATTCATATCATATAGTTGTTTCATTTGTTTACACCTATATTACAATTTCAAAGTGTAATCTTACTAACAAAAAACAACCAAAATATTTTATTTGTTAAGAGAAACTTGCTTGTTATTGATTTTCTTACAAATCTGAGGACATTCGCATGCTTCTGTCAGCGATTTGAAAACTTGAGTATTCAGTTATTAGATAGATATTATAATTTAATTACAGTCACCTGAGTTAGCTTTATGCCAATATTACATTTGAGGATCGAAGCTTAGTGGGTTGTAAAGCTACTCATTTTACATGGAAGGAAAAATGTGAGAACAAAGTTATATTTTTTCCTTTCTGAAGGGAGATATGGTGGAGACATTTTAGCACAAATCTTTAGGATGTAAGAAGATAAATCATCTTTCTGACCCTTGTAGGATGTAACAAGATCCTATCCTTTAATACTTCCAAGTCTTTTTCTAGAAACATCGCTTATATACGCGTCACGAAAAAATGAGTGCGAACTATCATTTTGGCTTGCCGAAAGAAGCTTACAGGTTTAGAAATCGGTTTACGATTCTCTTTTGATGTGAGAAACAAAATAGGGTTGGTCGCTTTCTTTTCTATCTGTTTCTACGCACATCCAAATTGGATTTGTCAAAGAAAACTGTAACCAGCAATTTGTACGGTACAGTAAGTATAAGGTGAAATGCGACCCTGAAAGTAGATTGAGCACAAAAAGCATTTAGAAGAGATCAAAGTATAAGAAGATATTGAAAAGAAACAGAGAAAGGAAAAATAAGATAATCTCAAGCTACACGTTTCGTTAGACTCTGCATCAATATTTTGTAAGCATCTTACATAACCTCAAGAAGTAGTTGAACAATTATATGCAGAGTTAGCTCAAAGATATAATGAAAACTATAGGACATATTTAACTAAAGCACATATTTAACTAGAACGCCCGGACGGGACAAATTATCTCCGCACGAATTTAATTTTACTATTATTTCGTATATATTGGAGTTGAGTTGAGTTGATTTTCAGTTTAATGTCCCTTTCAGCAGTGAGGCTATATGAGAGAGGACCTACTAATTAACATGAAATTCGAACCACATGAGCTTCCGCCGGGAATTGAACCCGGTTCTCCCACGCCAAAGGCCCGTACGCTTATCGCTTTGCAAAGAATGAGCTCTCATTTATTATGGAGATATGGCTTTTCATTTGGTAACTTTTCATCATTTATCACTTGTTTGCGTTTCTTTAAAAAATCCGATCATTTTCTGAAATTTCATAAATTTAATGGGCATTTTTACCTAGAACGATAACCGAGGACAATATAAACATTAATTTTCTGTAGTACTCAGACATTATCTTGTCTCCCAGGTCACTACTTTCCTCTCTTGATGACACAATAACACATCGGTTTCAGTAAACAGTTTACTATTGCTATTGAAACAGATCTTTCTAAAGGCAAAGACGATTGTTACTGGAACTTTTTCTAACAACACTGAACTATATGATAGCTGCGGAAAAGATTTTCCAGAAGTATTATGGCAACATTGAGCAGCAATCTGAAGCTATTTCGCAATAGTGAGTAACAGCGTATTATCACTTTAGAACTATCGCGTCACGAATATGAAGCGAAGAAACAACTTGGCGAAAAAACAAATGTTAGTTGAATTATGCAGCATCCAAGAAGGAGAGTTCTTATTCAGTAATGCATTAAATGATTATGTTCATTTTAGTGGTGGGCACAAAAACCGTTTTTTCGGTTTGCGGTTTTCTTCACCGAAACCAGTTATCGGTTTTCTCCAAAACCGGTTCGGTTTTTCATTAGATCCGGTTTCGGTTTTCTTCAAAACTTGTTCCGGTTTCTTCCAAATTTTGTTCTATTTCTGACCAGAAAAGTGTTTCGTTGTTCTCAGGAAACCGAATCCGTTTCCACAAAAATGGTTTTATGTGTTTTCCAAAGGTTTTCAACGAAACTATTTTCGGTGAAAACCTAACCGGTTTTGAGGAAAACCGAAATTGGTTTTGAAGAAAATCGAAACTTGTTGCGGTGAAAAACGAAACCGGTTTTCGAAGAAAATCAAAACTCTTTTCGGCGAAAAACCGAAGCGATTTTTGGAGAAAACCGAAAGCAGTTTCTGTGAAAAGCCGAACCGGTTTTTGGAGAAAAACGTAATCAGTTTCGGTGAAAAACCGAACCGGTTTTGGAGAAAACCGAAATGTCGATTTTTCGGGTTTCTGGTATTCTGGATTAGAGATTTTGATTATTAATTAGGTATATTTTGTGAATAAAGAAGAAAGTGAAGAAAGAAAGTGATACAGAAAGAGATTTTACAGGTACTAGTTATAATAATGGAAATACTGTAAATGAAAATAATGTAAATGCAGTACCTGATGGTGTATATACAAATGGGTACCAATAGATGTAAACACGCATGCACAAGGGCGCCTTGCACAACAAAATGTAACGAAAGAAACACACGGTCCAACTTTTTCGGAAAAAATACATGTTTGTGAAGAAATTGTGGCATCTTCTTCGAGGCATTTCATTGAGAGAACAGTTCTTCAGCACAAAAAAAAAAAAAAGTACTGAAGCTGAAGCGCAGAGAGCACTTCAGACAAACAATTAATCTTGCACTCACAGACATGGTGGCTCACTGGTACAGCGTTCACCTCTGGTGCATGGGGTCCTTGGTTCGATCCTAGCACAATGAGCTCCTTCGTGGCTAAGCGGTTAGCGTACGCGCCTTTGGCGTGGGAGACCCGGGTTCGATTCCCGGTGGGAGCTCATGTGGTTCGAATTTCATGTTGATCAGTAGGTTCACGTCTCATATAGCCTCGCTGCTGAACGGGACGTAAAACTCAAAATCACCTCGATCCTAGCACGCGCCAAGTGAACTTTGTAGTGGACGAACAACGTGTGCGTGGGGTTTCTTCACTCCTCCCACTTTCTTCATTCCACCATTCCATTCATTTCTCATCATCACTGTCTCGTTTAGCCTAGCCTGCATAATCGTGGAATGTAAAACTTAAATATTTCATTTCTTTCTTTTTTAGGGGGGGCGGGGGGTCTTGCACTCGAACTAATGAAAGGGAATGTTAAATACGAAGATGAATTAATATCGTTTGGCAGCAATGAAGTCACACCGACAATTTGCAGGATTGATTAAAGGGTCTAGTATCAAAGCCTACCATATCCATTTTTCACTTCCACTACCATATCCTGCGTATATTGTCTTAAAAAAAGCGTTATTATTGCTCATTTTCTCGAAAAGTGAAGAAATGAATATTGTAAGTTTTGATACTAGAGTCCTCCTAATTCTATTCTATATGTATATAATAATCTCATGGAGAAATACACTTTACCAAGCGATAGTTGGGTAGTCCCGTGCCAAAACAGACTAACTACATTTTTGATGAAATTAACGTAGAGTGACACTTGTGTTGAGAATTGAAAGGTTCATCACTCACCATAGAGTTCACACATCACAACAATTTACTCAATCTCTTGGCAAACTTGGTACAACCTGGCATGAGAAATCTCTTAGCTAATAAATTGTTACTATATCTCAATTTCATCAAAAATTTAGTTAGTCCATTTTGGCATGGGACCACCCAATTGATGTTGACAGCCCATTATCAAATAACGGAAACTAAGCCAAAACAATAACCAATTGAACTATAATAATTATTACGATAATTCCTCTTGCACCGCCAATTCCTCAAGCTTTTCTAACATAACGTCCATAATTGTAGAACAGGGTTATATTTTTTCAGGCTCTTTTCAGCAGTAGACCTAATCGAAATGTTGTTTTTAATATCTTTCAGAGTTGTTAAGAATTGTCAATAGTTCAATTTATTCCAGATCTTTTTGTATTCTTTTCCCCTAAATGAAAAAAAACTTTTCATACCATAGTACTCTAATGGGAAGATTTTGAGAATTGAACAAAGCAGAACAAAATTAATTAGTACATATAACAGAATTACTGAACAATATTGCATATACTACTATTACTACTACTACTACTGCTACTGCTACTACTACTACTACTACTACTACTACTACTACTACTACTACTACTACTACTAATAATAATAATAATAATAATAATAATAATAATAATAACTTGAAAAATTTCTTAGAAACAACCACTAAAGTTATAAGAAAAATGCTCGAGCTCTTGAAGAACTGAGAGTAGGACTAGAATTCTGGATAAAACATTAGTCTCCGTAACCAACTAACAAAATCCAAACGAATTCGGAAAAAGAATATTTATTTAAAATACATATCTCAATGATTACAATGGGCATCAAATTTAATTTAATTATGTATTTGAGTGTATGATATAGATCATCACATATTCGTCTTCATTCCGTGTCTTATGGAGTCATACTAAAATGTAAGGACAGAAGTGCCCGAGTAAGGAAGGCCCTGTTCAAAGTGGTACCATATCAAGGTGCCCCCACTTCAGAAAAAAACATAAGTATAAACTTCCTTATGTCGAAAGTGAGTTGTCTGAAAAAGACCCGATGAGAAAGGCCGAGCCTCAAAGGAAACAAATCGGGTAAAGAAGACTTCACGTTGGCACGCTCTAGAGTTGAAAAAGCCTCAAATCAATAGCCTGAGATCAAAGTAAAAAACCAAATCTATTAGTGGTTACATAATAAACTTGTCTTTGTTTCTCACCGATTCATTGTAAAAAAAAATGTCGAGCCGATTGGAATCGGTTTTCTTTTTTATCGTTTTGAACAAGGTTTGCATAAGCATATTTCTTTGATTAAAATGCATATCCTATGTGGAAAGAGGAGATTCGAATTTATACGAAAATTGAATATCTCAGAAACTCCTCAAACTAAGAACATGAAACTAGATATATAAACTCGTAAATAAAATTAAACAATACATGGCCTATCGATTTTGAAACGTTTCGTTTTGTGAAAGAGAAAAGAGGATATTTTATATATATGTAGTATATAAAGTATGTATGTATGTTCCCGCATAACGCTGGAAAGTCTGGAAAAATTTCCCATACACAGGACATGTAATCAGGGGAAAAAATTGAATGCGAGACATTGCTTTCATCCTTAGTGTGTGAAAGTAATCAGACATGATCAGTATTAGTGTCGAATCCATGGATTTCGGCGTCGCTAATATTAATTGGAGCACACCTATCCAAGTTCAATCGCTATCAGCATTAGGGTGAGAAACCGTGAAAAACAAAATATCAAAAATGACTTGAAATTAGTGTCAAATCCGGCGTGTGGAAAACAACTGACTCGTTTAAAATGACTTGGAATATAGTATCCACCTCAACCTGTTTTTTTCTTCTTTTTTGTAATGTTACTCTGAATAATAAGCGTTTTCTAGTTCGTAAGGTGTTTCAAAATTTGCGACAGTAGTAAAGTAGATTTTTGTAGATTTTTGTAGACTTTTATCATTACACTTTAATTGAAATTCATATCCAAAGGAAAAATAAGATTTAAAGATTTTCCTAAATTTTTTTCCCGTGCAAAGAACGAACATTTCAGCTAGTTGCTTACCAAGAAAAAACTCTTCTTATATTCTGATGGCAGTGACTATTTTGTTAGGTTTCAAAGGAATATAGATATTTCTTCGTGTATACATGCTCCACAATTGTTGTTGTGTAATTTTTTTCTTCTAGTGTACTGCTCTCCTTACATCTGAACTAATATTAGAAAGAATAAAGCATGCTTCCTCTTTAGCAGAGACTGAAACGTTTGAATTTAAGTTGTTTCTTACCTAAGATATTCCAGCTTGCCTCAATCCATCACCTCAATATGATGGAAATAGGTATGGACACTGCGCGATAATGCAATTTCCACAGCAGAATACCACATTCCAGCTGCACCACAGAATAATATCCCCATTTCTACTTTCAGGTCTTCCAAAGGCTATTAAATTTACAAATCTTAGGTAATTAAAAGCACCAATTAGAAGTCCCAAACTACAATAACCCATTGGATTGGTACGTGGAATCAATGGAAATATCCTGAAGCGAAATAGCATGGAAAGTAATTGCAGTTACCATGAGTCGGTAAAAGGCAAGCAATGTTTTGACCAAGTGCCTTCAAACTTTATCCTGGTTCAGTTGAACAAGATAAATGGAGTTACCATACAATGCTGGTGTTTTGTTTGTGTAAACTGGTAATAGGACATACTCTTGGTAGTAAACATGATGTTTTTGACCTTAAAAAGTCTTGAGGTTTCTCTGCAACAGGAGCCAGTGGGACGCATAAAACATTTACTGAAACTTTATACTGACGCTCAAAGAAGTTACATTGATCGCTTCGTGAGTACTCTAAAGGTCATAGTCTGAACTCTTTTACAGTCACTTAGTAGATCCATGCTTCCATCATTATCACATAATACTTCCACCGGCTCTGTCACGAGTATAGCTAGTGTGTGTGCTTTCGCTCTGTGATACCGTGATACCAATGCATGCACGCAAGTCTTACGGACAGTTTTAAATTTATATTTATGATAGACTGCAAGATTCACTAGTTATTGGGAACTTGAAATTGTATTTCCGTAACATTCTGTGGTAAAGAATTCTCACAAACCGCCATACCCCGTGTCTTCTTCAGCACAAGTTTTGTCAATTTAATTGGCTACCTTTATTAATATGGGATTTAATTAGCAGTATGGGTTGTGGAGGAGAGTGCTGTGCACAGCGTTTAATTCCAAACCGAACTGTGCACCGTATTATGTTTATAGCATAAACTTTACATTAGTCAGCTAATGCAGTCAGAAATCCTAAAGTTTTAATGAGAAAGAGCTTGCTAGTACTCTTTCCAAAGCCGATTTTTTTTTTTGTGGTGACATTTTTCCCACTACACACCTTCACGATACTAGAAACGCCTGATAAACTAATACGCTTGTATATACAGTTTTATTTTCTGTGACATCAGATTTGACAAGTGTCGCTATGTGCAAGTTCTTTTGATAGAAACGGGTCGGGTTCTGTATTTAATTTTGTCTCTAAACAAGAGGTGATTGTGCTCTGAATGACTGGTTGGATTTTTTTTTACCAAATAATCAGGATTATGTCGAAACTCTGAAACAATTCGTGTTCAGCGCAAATCGTGAGTTGGATCACAAATTGTGAGTTGTTTATAAAATATGGAACGAAGTGGAGAAACTAATAGTTAATATATCCTCAAATAGGTTAAGACGTAACATACAAAGGATTTGGTTCAAACATTTAATTGCATTTGCTTTCAGAACAAGCTTGATCTTTATACATGAATCTTAACTTAAGTTAATTGTTCCATCATATATTGACCAAGAGGAGTTTTAACGTCTAAAACTTATATATTCCACACGATAATGATATATATTAGTTTGTACATAAAGAATATCAAAGCGTGCATTTTAAAATATTTTGTAAGAGAAGTATAGTTCTATAACTTTTATACTATTAAAAATCATCATTCATATACTACTCTATAACATCTTTCGTACTCGACCACCATCCACATATGTACAGAGGTCGTCACTAGACCATGTAGAATTCCTCTCATAGTGAAGTTGCCAAAATCTAACATTTCCACATCGTTCCGTAGAAGACGTAATTTTCAGTAACATGTCAAATTTTGAAAGGAATGAAATCCATTAGAAAATAGTTGTGTGATTAAGTCCTATATGACGTTAAATATTTCTCTAAAAACTAACATTTTGTTCCCTGGCAGCAAGGACTCTAATCATTAGCATGTACACGTTAGTTAATTCCTGTCTTTTAAAGCAAATTTCATATAAATACAGGCTGGGGCATATAACGTGTAGCTTTGTAATATGTATAATCTGACGTGGTGTTAACTGAAAAAATGCATTTTAATTGCACGCAACATTGCAACATTGATATCTAGTGGTATTACAGTATATGTGAAATAATTTCTACCTAATGATGTTTTCCGTGTATAGTTACGAATCACGTACATGTTGTTTAGTTCAGAAGTTGCAAACACGCGTCAAATTAATTGGTATGCTTTGTATAATCGGAAGAATTGTGGACTCTACATTAAAATGATTTAATAGAGTGTATGGTACACATTCTCTTTGTTGCTGACGATGAAACCGCAAAATAGAGCGTAAAGTTAAATACTATCCTGAGTCTTAATAGCCATAACCTTAATATGACTGGACAAAAGTTTGGTGACAGAGTCGTGTAATTGAAAAGAGACTCACTTCAAAAAGATCGTAGCAAGATACGAGTTAAGAATAAGGAAGTTCCGAGATTTTCTTAATTGAGGCTTTTCATTAGCCAGTGTGGATGGCTACCTTTCTAACACGAAGGTACTATGAAATTCTTCTAATCTAAACCAAAGAATACATTTTTCATCTAGGTTGTTTACGATTTGAAGACTACAGGGTAAAGGAATCAAGTCGCCTATTTATAATTTTATACAAGTGCCCTGTTTTTCACTGACTTACGTACTTCTTTCCCTGTTGACTAAGCTCTTAAGCATTAAATTTCTTAACGACTAACCATTTTTTTAATGTTGGATTTAGTCCTTGTAAACTACACCTTTCAGGATACATTATTCTGCTGTTAGCTCATTTTTGATCATTTCTTGACTTACTTCCTTTTGCCCCTGTTGTCGTCATTCAGGATGCGAATCAGGCGATTTTTCCAGGGAGGACAAAGTATAAAGAAACATCCCGTTTAAACTAACTTGCTATAATCGTGCCAACCCTGGTGACAACAACTATTAAACTTAACATACTTGGCTTAGGTTTGGGGGAAAGTACACCAGTATTACATGATTTTAATCCTAACCTACAACACCAGGTATCACTAAAATTTCTTTTTCAGAAAAAAGAAAGAAAAAAGAAAAGGAAAGGAAAAAGGAAGAAAGAAAGAAAAAGAAACACACATGCAGCTCCCAACACACACCAACCCTAACCTAGTCTAACCAAATTACTTTTCACAATGAATTTTCTATTAACAATTCTCAAACGAATTTATGTTTTGCACATTGAATTGAATAATTTGAATAATATAAGAAATATAACTGAATTAGGACTGGAAAATAGTATCCTCCCTGGATTTTTTCTGCCTTCCAGCCAGGGATAAAAGCTTTCCAGAGGGGGATTTCCCCTGCATCCCTGGCCTTAAATCGCACCCTGTCTTCATTTGAGTGATTTTACATGTATAATGCACGGGCTTTTTATGCCTTAAAATAATGTTGAAATTGGTACTTTTTATCATCTACTATTTACAGACCTCTTCCTCATATTATCGAATCAAATTTGTTAAAACCTTTGATAATTGTTGTTCATGTTTCATGAAAATAGTGTGGTTATTTAGTAAGGAAGAATATAAATTTACATTGTACTGACGAAGATTGGAATAATGCAAAACTCAAGGATCAATTTTCAGTCACTATAGCAATTGTAATCTTCTTACACTGTTATAAAAATAAAGGAAGAGAATAGCTGTTAACAGAAAGGAATGCATTTACTTAGTTGTTTAGTTGAGTGTCAGTATTGAATATCTGTTATTTCTCTTAGAAAGCTTGCACTCTCGGAACTCTTGTGAACTGGTAATGCTCTGGTAAAATATAGTGTTCGAAATATGATGAAAGAAAGTGGCCACGTCATCTAGAAGTTTCTTGAAGTAGTAGTTACTGCTGAAGTTAGCATCAATGCGTAGTAATAGGGATCACATATTTCTTTTAATGGATCTCCAAACCCTTACAATGGCCGTTAGTTACTATGACATTCTGTATGTGGCACATCACATTAATATTACCACATCTACTTTGTGATGGTCTCTACATATGGCTCTTATGCTCATTTCTTCCACATACGCATCACTATCGCGACACAAAACCTCGTATTCGCACCAAATGAACTGTTTAAAAAGTTCCTTGTCGTGAATTGACTTTGCAGCATTGTTAGCATGAAGATATAGACTATGTATTTTTTGGCATTGATGAACCGCCGTGTCTCTTCCCAGACCTTTCATGTCTCCTTACCTAGATTGTAGAACTGAATCGGATCCTTTGCAGCACTATACAGAACAAAGCACACTGAAAGGCCATGCAAGTAACATTCCACTGAAATTGTAATCCCGTTCGTATTCCTTAAACTGTGGCACGTACCCTGTGAGTTTGGATCAATTTCATTATTTCTTCTTGGTGTTGTAATTTTTCACATACATCATCAAAAACATGTGTTCATGTGTGTTGTATATATATATATATATATATATATATATATATATATATATATATATATATATATATATATATATATATATGTGTGTGTGTGTGTGTGTGTGTGTACCTTTAAACTAACGCATTTGCGTTTCTTTTCCTAGTCAAAATACATTACTAAACATGTCGTATAAGAAAAAAACATCGCTTTCAAAACACACATATGTAATCTTTTCATATGAGACCACGTGATTAATTTTACAGCAGTTTCCTTGAACTACATGGTCAACGCTGAGTTATATTTGTGTGAGAGGAATTTATATAACCTCATTTCTATTCATCGAAACTCTCATATCCTTGACATTTTTTGTTTGTTGTTGTTGCTGTTGGATCTTTTGTTGGAAGAAATTGGTTGTCTTTCATCGTGTTGATTTTCCGGTAAAATATATGTTATTTGCAGAACTTCTTTCACGATTTTTGTTGGCACCTCTCAGAGAATATAGTCAAATTGTCAACGTAAATGGTTCTTTTCAAGATAGAAATGAAAATATTACGAAATATGACGTATGTTAGCGGAAACATACGGTAAATAGAAATTCTCGTTCTCTTATCTACAAACCACAACATTTTCTTTGTAAATTCTGTATCAAGCATTAGGGCAATTATATAATGGTTACATTGAATTAGTGTAAAAGTTATAAGTAATTCCTATAGTGGTGTTATGAAGAAGAACGTTTTGGTTTTGACCAATATAAATTCAAATAAAACATTAAAAAATCACTTCATAAGGTAGAATCATCGAAAGAATAAAACTCAAATGTGTGTTGGTAAATTACTGATTTTAGAGAAGTAAGAGATTACATCTATTGCTTACGGTATTTTGATTATAAACTACCGCTAGATGTTGTTTTATCACCACCGGTGGTTCTGCTACTGTTCCTCGGCCGCTATGTAAGAGCTGATTATGACGTTGGCAAGCAGATCTCCCGTTTGATCACAGGTTAACTACAGCCAATTAAAATGCTGTAGTAGCTCTTGAAACTCTTATGTTTTATATTGCTAAGTTATAAGTGCCAATCTATCTCTTTGCACGGACTTTTCTAAATAATAAGAAGGTAAATATCTAAATGATGGCCCTAGATTTTCGTAGGATCGTCTACATGATATGAGAAACTAAGTGATGCTTCTGCCTTTTTCTCTTGGTACCTTCTAAGTAGAGACAACCTAAATGATGATTGATAGCTCAGATGAGTTTAGCTGTCTTAGAGATAGGGAACCTAGGGTCTCCTGAAATGATAAGAGAAAAGTCCGTTACGCGTTTAGAAGAACAACAAGCAATTTACTCAAATATTCTGTCTACGCAAACATGGTTCTATTTTCCAATAAGAGATCATACAGGCTACCCTTAAGTTATTTTTGTTAGGATATTCATTGAAGTAAGTTCAAATCCGAGTTCTTTCCCTTTAACTTCAGAAATCACCGAATATATATATATATATATATATATATATATATATATATATATATATATATATATATATATATATATATATATATATATATATACCTACATTTAGAGTATATATTATTTTTGTTCCTCTAAAATGTATCTATTGTTTTTTTTTATTTTGTTGTTAACCTTTAACATTACAATATTTTTCATATTTAAAACATCTACTATATCATTGGAAATTATAAATTTTATCTCAGTTAATAGTTTACTATCTTTCTATATTAAGTTTTTTACACTTAAGCATTTCAAAATCTAAAGTCATCGATGTAGTTGATTACTTGAAAAGTGTTAATTTTGTTAATTTCATCATTAGTTGTTAATCAAATTTTGTATTTTCTGTACTTAGAAAGTAATATTTAACAATTTTGTGAGAACATTTTGCTTGGATATTTTTTCAATTTTTTCATTAAAATATTTTAGTTTATGGTTTTCAATTTTATTTTCTTTGAACATTTTCATTTAAAATATTTGTTCAAAAAATTAGAATTTCTTGTTTGAAGCTTTTGTACGTACTGATTTTTTCACTAAATTATTTACACAAACACTTAATTCTTTTACGTATAAAATTTCCTCTGGACATTTTTAATTAGAAGCTTTCGTTTTAATTTTTTCATTTAAAATATAAAATATTGTACATTGAAATATTTTATTTTAAATCATATTTTGTTTGAATTTTTGTAACTTGAAGTTTTTGTTTGAAAAGTGGCACTCACTGAAATTTCAAAAATATTTAGATTGAAGAAATTGTTTGTAAAAGTTTGCTTAAAGTTTTTATTTTAAAATTCTTGTTTGCAAAATTCTTCTATCACCACAAATGTATTTTTTTTACTGTTGAAATTTTTGTAAACTTAATTTGTTTTACAATTTATTACTCACTAAATTTTACTTTATAATTTTCGTTTTATAACTTTTGTACTGATTATCATTTTTTTAAATACCAGCTTTCTCGAAATCTTTCTTTAGCTTTAAAGTTTCTCATTTGAATATTTTGGTTTTGTTATTTTTAAAGTGTTTGCAGTCTATGAGAAATTAAAATTTTTGTTTTAAGTTTTTAATTTAAATCTTTATTTTAAGATCAAGTTTAAATAGAGGACCATTGTCATAGAATTGCAACGCAACATTTACAATCCTCTTCTTATTCAAGGAAGATACTAATTTGAATTTTCCGCTAATGTGTAAGTAAGTAAGTGTTGCTTACTTAGATTTATGGTATTTTTAATCAGGCAAGTGTACTTGATTAACCTACTAAATTTACATCGGTATGTTATTACGTTGTAGACCATAATTACCAATTCTTATTTCATGACAATTCTCAAATTTAAGGAAGTGGTAGTATGTACACCTACTGGAATTTAAGAGAGAGTGCACTATGCAAACAGAGATCTATGAAAGAGAATTCATAGAACATATAATGAATTATATAATGCAATAACGATTCAATAAAGATAATCAATTAGGTCAATTACTCTCACATGAAAACATGTATACATTACCTACGTTTATGGCAATTTTATACCAATAGAAATGGCAGGCAGGGCGGATGAAATTTACAGTAGTGTATACTCGAATCGCAGACGGCATTTACTAAAATTTATTTTCTGAAAATTTTCAAATTTACGGGGTGATTCTAAGTGCCCTTACAAGATTTTCAAGCGACGCGTCGATATACCCAGGTTTTAAGAAATGTAAATTAACTACACTACTCACTCATTTAACCATATAATATGATACAGTCTTATTAAAGGGGATACAAAAGTTCTAAAACCTTCAAAATCTTAACCATTATCAATGTTTTTATTCATAAAAGTGAGCGAGATAGACAAACTAAACCAGAGGTGCTTACTTCTTGTCCTATACTACCCATCAGTTTTAAATTTGGCAATGTCAAAAATTGAGACGTACTTCTATGCACTCATACTAAATTTTACTAAGTAATTCCAAAGTACCCATGTTCTGAAAAAGAAAATAATCTCATACACCATATGTCCATATAACCATAAGACCATATGGTGTACAAAGTCTCATCATAGATGATAAATTAGTTCAAGAATCTTCCAAATTTAAATTATGTCCAAGTTAGGGAACGAAATGGGCCACCTAAACTTTGAGAAATATATACCAAAATGCTGTGATACGTACACAAGTTCTATAAGTACCATCCAAGAGAACAAAGTCCTCATATTTCATAATGCAATAGTACATCCACTCACTGGCATTCAACAAGGAGCACAAAAAGAGACCACGGCCCTGATATAAAATAATGTGACATCGTATTCCGTTACTTCAGGGAGCGGGGCTAAATTTTAATTTCACGGCAAAAAGGAAGTTGCATGATCTAATACCACGTGATGCTCGTCTGCCAATAGAATTCGTTACGTGACCAAAATCCACCAAGCAGCCAGGAGCGCGTTCAACTGCTGCAAATACTATTTATGTCCCGTAAACACTAAAAACAACAACAAATCACGAAACCACTTTAATTCAATTAGTAACCCAATTCACCACAAAATTAGCACCATCAAGCTGTTATTTTGTAAAGCATGCAATTACAAACATATTTTTATGAGTTTCTTTTAAACCGGGAGAATGAAACACCAGAACTGATAACTAACTTATTGTCATTATGAACAATACTGTGTTAAAATACATTTTTGGAAATCAATAAGTAATCGTCACTTACCTGCAATTGTTATCTTCTACTCAAACCTGTAACGTCTGTGCAAAAAGTATATTTCTATCCATAAATAAATATGGTGCAAACAACTGATGCCTGTGATGCAACTCAGAAACATCTATGCCACGGCAAATAATTTCCATTGCTGATTTAGAACGTAGAAGTACGGATGTTTTTTCGACAAATTTAAATCACTTAAATATTTCTACTGCCTTAAATACATCTCACTTAACTAACTTTTTGTCATTATGGACAATACTGTGTTAAAATACATTTTTGGAAATCAATAAGTAATCGTCACTTATCTGCAATTGTTATCTTCTTAATCAAACCTGTAACGTTTGTGCAAAAAGTATATTTCTATCCATAAATAAATATTGTGCAAATAACTTATGCATGTGATGCAACTCAGAAACACCTATGCCACGGCAAATAATTTCCATTGCTGATTTAGAACGTAGAAGTACGGATGTTTTTTCAACTAATTTAAATCACTTAAATATTTCTACTGCCTTAAACATATCTCACTACCAGAGTATACTAGACATAATCCTTATCTTTCCATGTACAAACCGCAGGAAAAGTATGCTTCATGCGATATCTCAGAAAAGTGATATAATGCGCAAGTATTATTATCAATCTGTTATCGAAACATCAAAGTAGGGGCTAAGCAGTTAGCATACGCGCCTTTGGCGTGTAAGACCCGGGTTTGATTCCTACTGGGATATCATGTTGTACGGATTCCACTTTGATCAGCATTTCCACGTTTCATATAGCTTCGCTCCTGAACAGGACCGTTATAATTAAGATCAACTCTACTGAAACAAACATCAAATTAATTCAGAACCACCCATTGTTTCCCTATAGCTAAGCATAATGTTGGGCAGTATTATTATTATTATTATTATTATTATTATTATTATTATTATTATTATTATTATTAACCGGAATAGTAGAAGTAGGGTTAAAATGTAATGAGCTTTACATTACTTGGAGTCTGGAGTAAGTTGTACACTATTTAAGTCCTCTACAGTCAAATGACATTTTAAGTAATTCCTGAGTCGCTGATAGAAGAAATCAAATATTATAGATAAAGCACATACACATACACTGTAGTTACTATAACTACAAGTACACTAAGTACTCTCGTTGAAGTAATGAATAATTTTACTTAGAGTAACGAGAGTACTTAGAGTAATTAGAGTGCATGTACTTAGAGTATATTGGAATAATTAACGTGTAACTGCACTCAGAGTACTTGAAGGGTAATTAGTTTTAAGATCACAAATTTACTTTGAATGTGTAGTAGTAGCATCTCTACTGAAGATGCTTGCGAAGTTATTGACTTTGGTATTAGTTTGTCTTCAATAAGTGGTGCGGTTCGTGTACAGAAATATTAAAGTTTTTAAAGAAATTAGGTTTTGTCGATCCTATCAAACAGAAGAATGAGGATTTTAACGCACTACTATCGTTTTGCTCAAAACTGAATGCGGTATTTAATTAATGATGAAAACCTTCTACCTGATGTTTCAGCATCACTTTTGCTTCGTCCTGTAAAATTTCATTGTTTCAAATTAGTGTTTTCTAGAGATAAACGCCTGCGAAATTGTACACGAAGCCCCATATGATATTTCTCACGCAGTGTCGTTTATTAAAGCTGTAGTAATTGATAAAAAAATTATTTTGATATTGTATATGGAGGATAATATGAAAAATTAAAAAAGAAACTGGCAGAATATTTTATAAAAGAAAGCGATATTGGAAATGACAAGAAATAGGGAATCAATTTCAGGAGGATTCTGTTCTACAATATATTATTCTATTCAAACATAAGGGGTAGCTTGATATGGAAATTTCCGTTTCACGGACATGCAGTTCCATGTATATGGTAACTTTTCAATACTGACAATGGCATACAGTATCGAATTTTTTTCTCGAATTATATTTTTTCTAAAAATGTACGCAATTTTGTTTAACAATTGAAATATTCATCCGAATAAAGCTTTCTCAGACATTTCAGTGAATACAGGAAAAAGAACGAAGGAAATTCCAGTCTATTCATGCATGTAATCAGAACTCATCTCCGCAAGAGAGCAAAATTTAATTATGAACACAGTTTTTTCTACCTAAATGATTGTATGAAATTTTCAGAAATACAAAAAAGGAGAAAAATGTTTTATTTCCATTTTTTTACTTTTAATCAACAGTTGGAGGATCAGAAAAATTCAACAATTTAAACTGAATATTAACAGTATGCCTAAGAGAGTGAACAAAATTTAAGCCTCAGGAATTACGTAAGTTTTAGTGTTATCTCACGTAGTAGTACTGACAGGTTTTAGTATTGTGTACATATAAATATAGTATTTCATGATTACATTGTACACACAAAAATATTTCCAGCTTTTTAAATGTGTGACATCTTATTTTGAGTTTACTTTTATAGTTTCAAGGAGCTTTATTAAGAATCACTGCTTCTTTCCAAATTTTACAAATTTACATTTAGTTATTTCGTCTACTAACTCTTTACACTGTAGCCTTTCACCCCCTTTTGTCGTCTGCACTGGTCTAGTGGCTAATGTATGCTTCTTTGTTACATTCTGTCCTGTACTAGATTCTCAGTTGAAGAGTCTTGAAATAACTTGAACACAGATATTCACTAAGTTCGTATTGTATTGTAGTAAGTGAAATACAACTGCTCAATATGTTCTCTACCCGCCTTAATAGCAGCGATTGCCTCACATTTCTATGTGGCATACTACCCGTACTTTTATAGAATGTGCCTTTAGCAATTAAGCAGCGACTATGGTTCCAAGACGATCCAGCACCTTCAAATTTTGACGTGGATGTGAGCAACGTCACCAATTTAGCGCTATCAGTGTGTTGGATTGGCTGTGGGGGACTTGTGGCTCGTCCATCACATACACTTCACGCAACTCAGCTCGGTTTCTTTCTGTGTGGTAAAGTGATATGTTTCTTGTACGAAATATAAATCCCAACACCAGAGGATCTTGTTCTACTCATAGCAGCTGACGCATTCTTGTTAGAAATGTCATACTCATTTGGTCGTAGTAGGCAACACCTAATTCGTCAGCACCACTTGTGTAATGAATTTAATACCGAACACCTGAAAGTCACTAATGTTCGTCTTTCATTTGTATATACAGGTAAGGAACTTACAATATAATTCAGGTAATTATACAGAGGGAATTCATGGAAACCGACGGTAATGCAGGGCACTCACTTTTCAGTTAGATCTTTGACATTTGAACAACAAATATTCTATTACTTAGTCAGCCGCCTCTTGCCACACTTGTGTAGTATTGTTGCTTTTGTCATTATCTAACTTGATATTCATGTACCAATGCTTTTCTAGATGTATACCGCTTTAGCAGAGCGGTTCTCAACTTTTATTCCATATCCAGTTTTGTTGCTTTCATGTGTCATAACACCTCCCATATGTTGTCAACAACCTTTTGCCCACCACGAGAGAGAGGAGGATGCACGGTGACTCAGTCGTAGAATATTATTCTCTACTGTAAGAATTCTCACTTTCTTTCCCAGCCTATAATCATTGAATATAATTATCAATCTATTTCTTCTAACACAGGACATGATCGTGGGTTAATATGCTAATTGTATTTGTTTATATTTCATTCACTGTACCCATCACTAAAATAGTTATGAAACAGCACCGAACACACCCTTCAGTTGCTTTATTCTGTTAACGATATCAATATTCTGTCAACCAATTTTTATTACTTCTGTGGTGTTGTTTCTTACGTCATGAATTGCATCCACTTCTTTTAATGTCATATCGGAAATCTTTATCTTTTCTGTCGCCACTGAGAAAATCTAATTCATTCTATTTTTTACAGAATAGATAACAAGTATAGCATCCCGCCTGAATTCTATGACTAGAATTTTGGAACATTCACTGAGTTTCCGAATTTCATTTCTAACGTTTTAGTCAACCTTTATTTCTGATACAAAGATATTAAGACGAAACATTTACTGGATTTCCTTCCCTCTTTCTATGAGTAGTATCACCTCCCAATCATTGTCAATAACCTTTGGAAACTTTAATATCAGTTCTGAGAAAAGCTATTCCAATATGATAGTAATAGCACAAAAGTATTAATATCTGTCACATTATATACTACAAACAATTCATTATGCTATTGAATACTTATTAAGAACAATTTGCCTTATATAGAGGTAGATTACCTAATAAACGTATTCCATTTTAAATGTATAGAGAGCGAGATACTACTACTGAATGATCTTGCATTACAGATTGCAAATCACGAAAGCTTGTTCTTAATTGTTTAGTAAAGAAAGAAGTAGTTTGTAACTTATATTATAGGCTTGCTTCCATTTACGTTTAATTCACTACGTAAACATAATCATCACATAAAAACGTCAAAATGATGTTTCATACCGAATAAAGAAAACTTCTGTAAATTAAATAAAGAAAGAAATAAACAGCCTACTTTGCTTCCTTAATGTAGTTCTAAAAACCTCTGCCTCCTTCTGTAATTATCCATGTTCCCTTTTTAAAAAATCTATTGAAACGGTTGATATAATAAACATACTAACATCGTTTGTCTTCTGCAAGCTGTATAGGCTGAATATAGCCTCACATCTGGATATATTAGTTATTCATTTAGATCTAGCACTCTCTGGCAGGTTCGTGTCTACCTTTTAAAGATTTCCCCAGCCAATATTTTAAAGAATGTATATTACAGTTTATGACTTTTAGAATATGTTTAAGTGTCTGTTGAGCCCAAATTAGGAACCTTGAATCACAATTTTTGGATAATAAATATCCGAATTTTAATTATGGGTTTCAATGATTCAGCAACAGATCAACGTTTAAACCCATACTTGTGGCACTGATCTATTTTGGGTTTATGTAGAAATTGCTCCATATATGGTTTCCAAATTATTTGCTACCCTTCACGGATCACAAACCAATCATCTTCTCTAAGACTGATAAATTGCTTGATTGGGAGTTTTGCATCCCTTTCACCATTGGATATGGACCAATATGGAACATGGACCCAGTGTTGCCAGACCGATCAGTTAGAAAAGCAGAAGATTCGAAGATAGAAAACAAAAGAAAGCAGTAGACACATAAAATAGCGGTATTTGAGTGCAAATTCAGGGAAACTAAAAATTTGCCATTATTAAGGGGAACAGCGGTCAAAACAAGCGGTCCAGAATTCATTATTACTTTAATTTCAAAATAAAACAATACATACAAACATAAATTTGAATTTTAACGACTTCAAAATAAGAGTTCACGATCGTGGAGAAATGACCTAAGCTACTCTTCCAACCAGGGGTAAAAGTGGTTCTGAAATGGTAGGATGACGCATGATAGGCCGCAGGCCAGCCCCCTAGCCTATGTTTACTTACTCTAATTTTTTAGGAAGTGGGGGACGCCATAGCTATTTTTGGAAGTGCGGTAACGACGTCCCCCCAGCATACCCCTCACTTTTACCCTGCTTCCAACCCAAGTCCCAATCTAGACAACACTTACTCGTAAATCTTGCAGTAAGTCATAAAGATCGCCAATCATCATGAACATAGAAGATGACGTACAGTTTTATTCTTGTATTCACATTATATATGCTACATCAAAACCCTATAACTATATGCCCTACAGAATTTTGTGTATGGGCACAGAGAAATTTCCTCTTTTCATGTAAGAAAAAAATGAAAATTCAATATTAATAAAATATTTCGTTAACTTCTCGAAGTAAGGAAAAAGCAGGAGATTGTTCACTTTTTATTTTCTTTCACAGTAGATCAGTAGAACGTAGAAAAAGCAGATCTCCTGCAAAATCCGTAGCTCTGGCAACTCTGCATGAACCTACAGCTTAACTTTCGATCCCGAACCAAATGAGCTTCTGGTGGGATCGATTCCATACAATATTACATTTTATTCAATCTCATATTATTTTTTCCAAATACAATATAAAGTTAAAATACATACTACCTTTCCACTTGGTAAGAACATTAGTTTAATAATCACATTCTGATTAATCAGTTAACATGATTTTCTTCTTCCAAACACTAGAAGGATTTATTAATAAAACTAGAATATTAGTATTTTCCCCATTTTCTTCTCTTCTTATATTCACATATAAGCCAGTGTTTCGGAGATAAAAATTCTGGTAAGAAACGTGTTGTTACTTGAGAGAAGAAACAGAAATAAAATAGGCATTTCAAAGGATGAATGAAGTGACTTTGATTTACCCTATACCGTTCAGTACTGGAGCAATAGACAACTAGTTCTTGACCACTCCACCTGAAAATAATACGCTTATCATATTCTTTCAAAAACTAAACCATATAATTGTGTTTGTATGTTGAACAATAACTTGTGCCTTTACGCAAAAGAAACGTGATTTAATAAATAAATTAACACGAAATCTTAATCTGATATTTAATATACGCCCTCACATTCATTCATATAGTGAAGTATTTTGCCTGTGGTTGAATTTGTCTCAGCAAAGATGCATAAAACAAGAGGCTGTTTTAAAGTGACTACAAATTTAATTTGCAGAAACAATAGTGGGGGTCTGTCAAACTCTGATTCCCAAATTGCATAGGGGCTCAGCAATATTTTTAAGTTACAAAATACACAACGCATTCAAAACTTAATGATATTCAAGAGCATTTAAAAGTCCCAGGCATGGCCTAATATGAAAAGAAATGAAACTCTTCTTTTTAATGTTCCATGGTTGTGATACTTTATGTTAAATGAGACGGATGATTAAAGAAAGTGAATTATTATAAAATTAACTTTTTGTTATGCAGAGATCTTGTTAAACGCTTGCAGGGACATGGGTTTAGAAGTAAATGCAGAGAAAACTAAATACATGGAAGTGCGTCGGGACCGTAATACGCTAAATGATAGATCCGTTAAAATATTAAATAATAATTTTAATAAAATGGATACTTTCAAATATCTAAGATCAATATTAACAGATGAAAATTATATTTAAGAATAAATTAAATGTCGACTGAAAGCAATGGATTCTTGTTATTATTCAGTTCAAAATCTCTTGTCGTCGCGAATTCTGTCGACGAACTTGAACCTTAAGATATATAAAACGATTATCATACCTGTTGTTATGTATGGTTGCGAAACATGGTCGCTTACTCTAAGAGAAGAACATAGGCTGAAAATATTTGAGAACAAGATCCTGAGACGAATATTCGGACCCAAGAGGAATGGAATGGCGAAACTTCATAACAAGGAACTACTTAATTTATACGGTTTACCCAACATTGTTAAGGTCATCAAGTCTAGGAGGCTTAGGTGATCATTTCATGTAGCTAGAATGGAAGAAAGGAGAAATGCTTTCAAAGTCTTGACTGGAAGACCTAGGCGCAGATGGGACGAATATATTAAGATGGATCTCGCAGAGATAGGAATACAAAGTAGAAACTGGATCCAGTTGGCTAAGCATAAGAGTCATTGGAGAGCTTTTGTGAACGCGGCATTGAACATCCGGGTTCCATAAGTCATTGAATTAGTTTGTTAGTTATTTTCAGGAATAGCATCAAAAAGATTGTACCAATCTTACATGCGCTAATTGCAGAAATAATCGTTAGAGCTACATGGTGTACACATTTCCAGTGAAATATTTTCCATGTAAAAGCTTTGCTTTAGTAGATTTAAATCCGATTAAAACTACTCGCTGAGCAAAACAATACGATCTTCGTAAAAATTAATAATATCTAACAGTTTCAACAACTATTCACTTGGCTTCATCAAACATTATAAAAATCGTATGAGGGTTATTATAGTGTCTGATGAAGTCAAGTGGATAGTTGGCGAGACTGTTAGATGTTATTAATTTTTACAATGAACGTTGTTTTGCTCAGCGAGTAGTTTTAATAGGATTTCCAGTGAGTATTATTACAAAAATACTTGTATACACAGTCATTTCAACGAGTAAGTGTAGAATTGCTCCCATCATTTACATTTTAACAAAAGTTTACCGGATACTATGTTCATTTTTCTTTTGTAACGTAACCTTAAGCGTCTTCTTTGAGAATAAAATCGGAACAACACCTAAAACGATACAGTCAATCACACAAACGTAATCGAGTTGCTAATGGTGAGAAGTTGTTTCACATTGGTATCGATTTCGGTTGCTATCAGACAACCGTGAGGAAACGTTTGTAATCTATAAAAATTGTACATCGTAAATTATCACGAAATGAATATAATTCAAAAATCAAACAGAAACAGATTGTTGTTAACCCTTTTAGGATTTCCACTTTTTGAGGTACATTTTCATTTTCTTCAGTATAATAACCTCTTTCCGACGTGTAAAAATTTAAGGGTAGGCCTGAGTAGCCACGATAAAATTTAGAAGTTTTGGAAATATTTATCCCTAGGGTATAGACCATGGTGCAGGGACCTCGGATCCTGAAGCAGAAACCAATAAACTATTTCCCTCCGATACTATTGTTACGTTCCTGCCCCGATTCCAGCTCTTGCCAAGTTAGCTTTCTTATGAACAATCATCGTGTAGGTAAGGTTCTTCGGGGTTCCTCTCTCCTCTTCGTTCCCCTCTCCAACCTTCTTCATTCTCATTACCACTGTAGATTTTAGCTTTCATTGCATAAGCGTGGAAACAGAGCTAAAAAATTTAACTGCATTTACTATGTTCAAATCTCTAATGTATTTATAGGTATTTAACCCTTTTATGATTTTTGGTAACTTTTGTTTCCATGGTGTAGTATCGTTTTTGACCATTTATTTAGTTTCTATAACATGTACTTTATATTTTTATGGGTATTTTTATTGGCCAAGTCAAGGATGGTCCAGAGATCACCCCAGATGCGTTTTGGAGCCGGATGGTCAACTTCGCAGCACAAAGTGGAGGCGGAGGGGCGTCTCTTTTTATTTTTTCGTAAGGCAAGTTTCAAAAAGTTTTAAAGCTTTTAGTTTTCAAGATATCAGATTGAAACTTTGCATACGGATTGTGTGTAGATTTGGATATTTCTCAAATGTTTTCGTGATTCCTATGTGAAACCGTGGCCGGGCCTGAGTGTCATAAGTGTTCCGAGGGGATGATTTTTCTCAGAAAAATTTCCGGTTTTCCCGGATTTTTCTGGTTCAGGTGTATGATACGTACATATGAGGGTATCGTCGGAAAGAATTCGTTATACTGAAGAAAATGACATTTAAAGCATGACTCTAGCCCAAATAGTGGGTAAACATATGGGACTGAAAAAACTTAATAACTCTTGTACCATCCGAACGATCTCGATCACACTTCCAACATAGATAAGTTTCGGACTTGGGATATTTTCGTCATTTTACTGGATGGCACAATATAGGGGAGGGGAAGAGGGAACAGAAATGTACAAAAATAAAAATAAAAGTGACTGTTTGTGGCTTCAGGGTCTACATGCACCAAATTTTTAGGAGGTAGTAGGTACCTCAATAGAAGAATTTTGAAACCAAAATATAACTTGTATTTCACCCTTGAGTTGAGGTGAGGGGGTACAGACTTCACAAATTCCAGAAGATTAGTGTTGCAATTTTTTAAAAAATATCTTCCATACGAAATACATTGCAAGTAAATTCGAATATTGTGGAAAAATAAATGAAAACTAATATATATATATATATATATATATATATATATATATATATATATATATATATATATATATATATAATAGATTTGCGGTTATTTGCAGTTATAGGATGGAAACATGTTTAAATTGGTTGAGTACTTTAGGAGGAGGAGTGCTTACAAGAAACTCCAAAATGGAGGACCTTTATAATAGACCGACCAACTTCTGAGTAGTGTTACCCGATAAGAAGTTTTATAATTTTGTGACATTCTTTTTCATCGTAAATTTCGTTCGCGTGTTTGCTTTTGAGTTTGCGCAGGTTCACTAGTTTACATATATAGGGCCTAAATTAAGACCTTCAACAGTTTTCTCCGCTCTTTGTTTTCAAGATCAAGATTGAAATGTTCACAGAGTTATTTACATAACAAGTATTGTTTTTTTAAAAAAAAATCCTTACCTCTACCCACGATATATATATATATATATATATATATATCCATTAATCCAATTGTTTCAATTGCTTCACGGAAATCCATTCGCTTCCAATATGCGTGGCTTCAAATGTTAACTTATAATACTTGTCATAGTAAATACTCCTTTATTGGAATTTTAGAGAGAGGAACAGCAGATACAAACGTAAACTCGCACTATTAATTATTCTAAAGTACGATGTTGAAATGATATCAAACAAAATTAAACAAGAGATCAGTCCTGGTGCTTTGACCTTTCAAAATATGTAATTCTCTAAAAGAGAAAGGGAGATGTATATGGCCCGAAAACCAAAGAAGATTGATAAAACAATAAAACGATTATTATTTCTGTTTGATAAGTTTATTTTCAAGTGGTCATCCTATAACCATTATGTGCAATGTGTACTATGCTTTTCAAACATGACATTAACCTTAAATTAAAATTCCAATAAAGGAATATTAACTATGACAAGTGTAGTTCGCGTTTTCTCTTCGCCGCATGCTATCTTCCTTCCACCGTTCCACCATGCAGTCGTTTCCAAGGAGCAAGTGTTCCTGCGATTTTGCTACGCTGCTTTCTGAGTAGTAGTAATGGATTTTGGATCACTACACCTTACTTCCCGTTCGGACCTATAACGCAGCAACGGTGCAGAGTTACGAGTTGTGTATTACCACATGACCTACATAGGGATGCAGAATAACACATGTAAAATTTCATCCCTCTAGGATATGTAGAAGTGGGTCAGGGTAAAACGTCACATAGGTGGTTCACATAAACACCTAGGTGGTTGAGACAGGTGTCCCATTGGTCCACGAAACGATGGATACCGTCAGCGAAGAAAGCTGTGGGTTGCGTGTAGAACCACTCCTCAAATATTTCTTGGACCTCATCGGTTCCCTTACTTACAGACAGGCTGTATGTAATCTTCCGGGTGGTTATTCGACGATTCTCTCTCACAAGAGTTTTCACTGCAGGGATTGATTCGCCCATGATGACCATATGTGCTTGACCTGGTCGTGGCGTGTCCACTGAAATCACGCGTCCATGACGAAACTCATTACACAGTCTGAACACTGCAGTATGTGACATACACTCAGTCCCATACATTTCCTTCACTTGACGGTAAGTGTCAGTCCCACTCACACCTTCTGCCGACAAAAATTGGATTACTGCACGCTGAGCCTATTTGGAGCCTATAGCGTGTTTGGAGCTACGCGGAGTTGGAACCTATACCATAATTGTTTTTGACTTTCAAATTGTCGACTCCCGTTCTTTTACAAAAAGAATATTATGTATAAATTATAAAGCGAATACATCAAGTTCTTTGCTGCATGCGAAAACAGCATTCTTTTGCTGATTTAGACGTTACTTACAGTTTTTATCAAATTCTAGCAATTAAATTATCATCCTCTTCAATATATCCTCCAGTTACATTTTTTTTGTTAACATTTCATCTATTCTAACTGCTGCCAATTTTGTTCAGACATTCTTTCTTATATAACGTAAATTTCAATCTCACTATACTTTAGAATTCCCACCGAAACTTTTATGTGAAGATACCCTTGATGTAAATCTTAAAACACTACATACTTGCTTGTTTTGTGTTGAAACTAACTAACCAATTTTTCTAGTCGTACTATTAACCTATTTTGTGCCTTTCTTCTCTTCAATCTAAATTGTTTGACTACAATTATTTGATTTGTTTCATCATATAATCTGTGGTTGAGAAAATATTGTACTGTATGGTATCCAATCTGATGTTCAATGTTTTATTATATATATATATATATATATATATATATATATATATATATATATATATATATATATATATATACCTCGAAAAGTTTCCATATATACATATAAACACATAATGAAGAAAGTTTCAAAATTTGACTGGATAATACTTAACAATTTACTCACAAAGGAATGGTTATGCATGCTAAGACCCAACGGGAGGAAAACTATTTGTCTGTTGTGGAAGGATGGAAGAAAAATAAACGAAAATATTGCACCTATGTGATGCCAAGCTACATGCGCATGACATTTAAACCGACCACTGGACTGCAAATTGGAGCTATCACACTCACAAAATGTGTCACAAGTGTCTCCAAGATTGCTCTTTTTACCTCTGTGTCAAACCCCAAAGGTAGGAACTGTCTACTATATGGAAGTTTTTAAGTGCGTATGCTAAAATGAGGCTAAAGTGTTCACTATTAGTTAGCGTAATGTCCCGCACGGAAAAAAGAATCAGGTATTGAAACAAGGACAGTAATAGAAACTTTACGTGGAGAAGGCTATACGTTACGAGAATTAGCCGGAAAGTGTAAATACGTCATTCTACAGTGAGTAACAGCTTAAGCCGATTTGTCGAAACGGGTAAAAATCGCTTTCGAGCATGGTCCAGAAGGTCTAAAGCTACTACTGCAATTGATGTGCACGTGCATTATAATGTACATCATAATGACAATATACCTACTGGAGTATACGTACGTTATAATGACAAGAAGCCTAACAGAAGGAAAACAGTGCCCCAAATACAGGCTGATGTTAACAATATAACACGTGACTAGCCGAACAGATACGTAAATGTCATGACGTGGTTAGGTATGCAGGACTACACGATATGTGACAGTTAGGGTCCACTCTTACGCCTTCGAAACAAAAAGAACAGATTACTGTGAAGACATATGCAAGCTGGGAACTATAGAATCAAAAAGGATGCTTATTTGTTGACGAGTCAAAATTAGAACTTTTCAGTCATAAGAGCAGAATTAACGTGGTCCTTTCCAAGGGCGAGAGCCTGCACCCGCCATGTGTTTTACTAACAGTAAAGCACGGGGCTGATATTGTGGTTGTGTGGGGATGCTTCGGTAACAATTTAATGGGGAATTTGGTACGAATACATGCCACACTGACGAAAGAAAATTACCAACAGACTTTGATCAGACACGGACGAGGCTTATTGGTCGTAGGTTCATCAAGCAGCAAGGCAATACCCAAAACGCCCATCCTGAGTTTACAAAGGGTATTTGTCCTCAAGAGAGAAGCAAGGGGACCTAAAGAATGTGGTATGACCCCCACAATCACCAAACAGTAGTCTAATCGAATTATGATGATATAAGTATTATAGGGCAGTCAGTTCAAGACCTGTGTCCCGCTAGCAAGAAGCGCTTATTTAAGTACCCCACAAAACCTGGACTGCATTCAAACCTGACATCGTACAGAAACAAATACTCGGTATACCAAAACTCTGTCAAGCTGTCATAAAGGCATCCAAAATTTATTTTGATTAATTAAGGATTTAAGATTTATTGCCAAAAGGTCCATTTTTCTTTTATTTCTGTCTTATCCTCTCAAATACATGTAGTTTTCAGTTGTTAGTAAACTTCAGCCATATGTATTTTCTTATTTCTCAAATACATGTAAACTAATACAAACATACTTTCCAGGGTCACGTTCCTCAGGTATTATATATAGTGTATGGCAGAAATAACTCACGGATTGCAATTGGAATCTTTTTTATATTTTCTAAAGAAAATGTATGTTTTGCCATTGAATTCAGTGTATGTTTCCATTATTCACATCAGAAAAAAAAATCTAGAAGAATGGAAGGGTCAGCAATTTTCAATTTCATTCACATATTGCTGAAGGTTTGCTCTGAAATTAATTATGACATCTCGAAGCACGTTTATCGGTAGTGTCATAATTTCAGGTCAGTTGAAGGAGTGTGGCGTCAAATTTGGTAGTCGCAGGGAGAAGGATGTGGTCACTCTTTGTTACTTGTCAGCCAGTGTAGTAACGATGAAGCAGTGGAATGTATCACCACTCTCAACGGGAAACTTAAGAAAAAGGAAAAGATAAAAAGAACCTCTACCTATCTGTCTTTACTGTAAACGATGCCGATATCTTCTTTATTACTAGAGATATGGTACTTGAATAACATATTTATATAATAAATGGTTCTTTATTTCGATATATCAATATCTCTAATATTAACACTACAGTGGTAACGTTCAGGAAACTTTCATAAATGGTAACGTTGGTTCTACGGGACCCATTCAAGTTTTTATGCAATTAAATAAATTAATAAGAATATTTTATTACTACGAGCTTGCATTGACGAAATTATCTTTAGTTACATTAAACGAAAGAGTACAGTAATTTCATTTGAATGCCAAATTCAAAATAAATATATGTATTTTATTGTTATGAATGTATTTAACGAACATTTTTCATTCAGCTATTATTTGGTTTGCTTTGGCTTAAACACAGTATTCAACACGTAAAACAATATTCCAGACATGATACAAAATATGAAAAGTGTTAGGTAATAACGATATTACTTTACACTGAATTAAAATATGTCTTTTAACTTTCTTTCAACTTTTCTTTGCACCAATTTCCATCCAATTTATGAAAAACTGCAGCCACTCTTATTGGCATCTTTACATGTGATGATCTGAACATTCACCACACAACATTCTTGCGTGACCCAGGCAAATCCACTTACCACAATTTTGGCAAAAGTACCTGGTTTTGCTGTCTTTACACATGTAACAATCTCCTCGTTTCAATTCTCGCTGCATAGGAGCATGCTTTTCAAGGGTTAATCCACATAATCTTGCAGCTGATTTTCGAAGATCAGTAGGATTGCGTTTATTTTGTGTTCTCTGCATCAACTGGCCCTGTATCAATTCTTTAGACAATTCCCCGATGTCTTTTCTCCGTGGTAGTGTGTTTCCTGTGTTGACTGAATAAATGACGTGCCCATTGATTGCAGCAACATTTAGAATATCGTAAAATATAGCCATGGGCCATCGCCTGCCGTTCCTCCCGACATCATATTCTCTGCACATTTGGTCTACCATATCCACTCCAGCCTTAGTGTTATTATAAAATGTTACAATATCAGGCTTCTGCTCTCCAGTTGTCGGATCCAGCTTGTCGTCATGATGCATACTGGAAATTAACACCATACTTCGAGTTTTCTTCGGTGCGTATGATACAATTGTACAGTCCTCTTGAAAACCAAACACGTTACTGTACTCTTCTCTGTTCTTAGAATTCACAAACGCGGAAGGAAGCTCTTTCTTGTTCTTTTGAATGGTACCTACAATAGTTATCTTATGGTCCTTTACCATTGATTTCACTAACTTAATGCTCGTGAACCAATTGTCTAACGTGACATTACGAGAAGAGTCATAAATCGGTTGACACATTCTCTTTGTTACAACCTCAGGTCTATTGTCTATCTCAAATGGATCTTCTGGTTGCTTCCCTACGTAAACCTCCACATTTGCCGAATAATACAACCGGGAATCAACAAGACTGAAGATTTTGGTCCCGTATTTAGCTGGTTTATTCGGCATGTACACACGGAACCCACATCTGCCTCAAAATGCCACAAGTGTCTCATCTAACATAGCAAACATTCCAATTGCAAAACTGTACTTGCATTTGTTTACAAAGAGATCGAAAACGTCACGAATAACTGCCAATTTGTCCACACGTTTCCTTTCTTGACGTTTATCAAGATCATCAAATCTCAACGCACGACAAAGAAAACGGAATCTTTGTAAGCACATCGTGGCCCAAAAGATTTCCACTCCTGTACCGTCTCTCTCCCACAACTCTTCAATATTCAGTCGTCCAGCGTGCAACATACCAGCCAAGTACAATAGACCAATTAGTGCTTTTATTTCACAGACGCTTGTAGGATGGGTGAATCGTTTGTCTGAAAAATGAACTGTGAGTTTTTCAATATACTTGTTAATGTTGATCACTACAATATCTAGCATTTCTTCTGTTATAAACAAAGACAACGTTGCTAGCGGTGTCTAAGCATTCTTCGATTTTTGTCTCACCATCGGTATACGAGCAGTTACCATGTTACTGGAACGAGTACGAATATTCACATTTCCTTTTTCCTTCCTCCATTTCGTGTCCTTGTCTCTACCTACAAAATATTTGTCGCACACGGTTTCTTCAGATTCAAAACTTCCATCACAGTTTCCTCCTTCATCACTAGTATAATGGTCACTAGACAAACAAAAGTCAGGATCACAATCTTCATCATCTTCTTCGCAAGATACATCACTTAGTTCTTGCTCTAACATGTCCCTTATTCTTTGAACATGTGCCTCATAGCTTTCGGCCATGCTTCACTTGAATATATAAAAAAAACTATACGACAAGTGCTTAAAAAACATGCAAATCAACACACGGAAATATGAAGTTTTCTCTTCTAAAATCGCTACTTAATATTATTTAATCGTGGTAGTAAAAATAACATCACTGGTAACGTTGGGTCTGTCTGGTCCACTCTATGAAAAAGCACGCGGCACACAATAATGACCAAGCGAAAACTAAAACAGGCCACGTATGATTAAACTACAACTTAGGAAGGGAAGGTAGGGAGAGGATGTAGCAGCTCGAGTGTTGCCAACTAAAGTTATATTATTTATCCTGAAGGATTGGGTCTCACAGGCCCAACGTTACCAATGTTGTTTCAAGTTTTAGTCTTGTTAGTGTCGTCATTCATGTTTTAGGCTTGTCTGCAAATTATCTGCACAGAGCACATGAAACTCTGGTCATGAGGCTAAAAATGTCTTATACGAATTAAGTGCGAAACAACTTAAAGTATGTACACGACTGCTTTCATTAAATTTAAAACGGTTCAGTGTATCCTGATTTTCTTGGAAAACTGTATATGAAAGAAATTTCAAGTAAAATCAATATCTTTAGCTACTTGACATGTGGCTGAGGTCAGTTGTAAACAAGGAAATTAGTTCGTAATTTTGCTGCTTGCATAGATAGATCAAACAAGTAATACTATCGTTGTTTTCCGCAAGCCTTCGGCTCATCTCCATTGTCTGCACAGTAACGACATCTCTTGATCACAAGTAGATGCAGCACAACTAGTAAGAACTTAACGTGGCTGTGAACTACACGTATTAAGAGCATTGGTGAAAACTTAGTGTTTTGCTATTTAAAATGGGATAATGATACAGCATATGCATTAAGTATTTCCCTTCAGTTCTTGGCTATGAGAGGTAATTATTTATTTATTACATTCCCAGTAGACCAGCGGCGTAGCGTAAGGGTACGCCGGTATGCCCGGCATCCCCTATTAATAAGAAAAAATACGTATTTCATTGTATATAAATTGTTTGCTTGTAATTATCACAATTATTTCCACTGCAATCTTCTGGATGTGCTCTCTCGCCTTACTTTTATAAGCGGAACCTACGCATACGCGTCACTCAGATGCACATTTTCTATCTTTCCTCTTGTCGTATGCTATGTTCCTTGGGCATCCAGACCTACTGCAAGAAACGGGGTTTTCGTCTGCTTTCTGTGGAGTGCGCATGCGCAACTACTTGCATTCTTAACTCCCTTCACCCCTTGCAACTCTACATTTTGCTTTAGATATACGCTGGCATATCTTCAAGTATTTCCAACTCTATCTATTTTGAACTAAGCTATAGTTTCTGTACAGAACGTACGAGCGCACTCAAATAAGAGTATTGTTGCGCCACACATGGTTGATTTTCTTTCATAGTTTTGGGGAAGTCATTATTTATATTATTACAAAACAAGTGTTCTAAAATTTTAATGTGGATCATTGTGGATGCGTAAATAGAAACATATCAATTATAAATATGCATGTATTCAGATTTCAGAATGTGTTCACGACACTTGATACGTATCACAATTTTATCTACATCGCCTGGTATATAATATACAATAGGTTCACCTCAGAAATCAGATTCATCTACTGTAATATGAGTTTCATCACCCCTCCCCCTAGATTAAGCCTCAAATATGCCCTCCTCCCTCAAATCTGCCCTCCTCCAAATGTTGAAGACAACTCTGATCCTCCATAGCATTGTTTTTCAACTTCATAAATATTTTGAACATCGCTTTAAAAAATGGGAACGGTCTTACCCGTTCCCCGAATGTTGAGGACAGATTTGCGTCCCTGCCTTCAGTATCTGGATATCTGACAACGAAATACATACTCAGAAACAGGCCCCCAGAGTTGGTTTAAGTGTTTTCTATTTACATCTTCAAATGATATACGTATACACTCAGGCCTATATTCACGAATGGGCGTCTGAGTTTCGGACTCAAGATGACAAATTTCTAGGGGTGACTTTTTAAAGAACGAGATTGAAGTATGGTATGAGGAGAAAGAAGCTGCCCACGAGAAAGAAATAAAGGGAACTATACTGGAAACAATGTTCATACAACAGCGGGGCCGAGTTTTCGTGTCACATGGTAGTGGTAAGAAGAAGCTGAGACAATTGCTTATTGGCTTCTAACGTAATCCACGCATTTGCTTCTGTATGCCCCACTAGGCCACCAATTAGGGGGCCTCCCCCTAATTTTTTTTACAACCCTTTATTTCCCATCGGTATAGCTATGTATTGCTGATTTCAGTTGTATTGTATCGCACAAGTGACTAACTTTGGCATCCCCATTTCGGAATACCACGCTACGCTACTGCAGTAGACCAGATGAATAAGAGCAAACCCACCAACATGATGTTAGCTAAGCCAATATTGACAATCACACGCAAACATAATTGGAAATTCGACGTTCTGAATTTAACACTGCTTATCTATCCATGATTACGTATACATAGTTAGCTTTCTACGCTCATTTATTCATTCTATATCAATAGATGACGTTAAACATCTGAATTGTGAAAAATGTAAAACCCATGCATACAAAAGGTGCTGAATAGTTAGTACCAGTGCCAGATTTACGTATAAGCTAAAGAAGCTATAGCTTAGGGCCCCATTTGCTTGGAGGCCCCAAAAAATTTAAAGAAAAACTGCTTGTAATGTAATTTCCAAATAACAAGAAAAAAGCAAATAAGATGGTACATACAACATTTTTTTCATTTCACTCAGTTTACCTGTTATCAGCACCTAATAATTAATGCTGGACAAGGCATTCATCATTGTGAAATGTTTCTTGTGCCTTGTTATCGTTTCATTTATTTTGAAAAGGTGTGGCTTTACCACAGCCAAAGAACCAACAATACAAAACAAAAAATCAAACGGAAAACGAAACAAACCCAAGTGGAAACAAAAGAAACAATCAAAACAAAAAAGAAAATTCCTTGTATATTATATGCTTACTGTCAGTGCTCGACTCTAGTCCTTCGTCTTTCGTCGTTCTGTTCTTGTCTGTTTTGTCAATGTCTCGTCATTTGGCTTCTTCTTCTTTTCTTCTATTCTGGGCGTTATTTTTCACCTGTATCTTAATGGTTTTCCCTGTATATTTTATATTGTTTATTGTTTCACTTCACTGGTTATTCACCTGCAATGTTAACACTATTTCACTATTTACACGTCTTTCCACTTATATTGCTCCTTATATTTTTCACCTGTATGATTATTTTAAATTTTCTTTTATGCTCAAACCGGAGAAAAATTACTTTCATTCACCACTACACAACACCACACTATAATATACTAGACAACACTGCACTAAGAATATCATCCATTAAGCACACATATTTCAAACACTGCTATTACACTTATTTTTCATTCGCTCGTGGTACTAGGCTGATCCATTGAACGATAATTGGGGCCCAAGATTCACTCAGAGAACTTAGTGTATCTCTTGGTCCGAAGTATCCCACCTTGTCGTCATATATATGTTCTCAGCACCACCACCTCGAGACATTCCCCTCACCATCACACACACACACACGCTCCTATTGCATCCGGAGTTCCTTCCAGTGGTTTACCACGGCGATGCACCAGGCTCTTTCACTCTGTTCCTCGGCCAGTGCGGTGGTTCCTGCACTTCCTGGAGTAATCTCCTGTCCGGAGAATCTGTTCACTCACATACTTCACTTCCACTCTTCCTAATCGTTACTGCTTTAGGTTTTATCTTCTTGATGTTCTATATTTTAGTCTGCGAAGATTTGAATATTCCATTGTAAGTGTTTTAAGGATGTTATAATCTTCTCTACTCTTTACTATGTCTTTTGTATATTTTGTTCTTAAGTATTCTCTCTCCTGTATATTTGTCTCTATTTGATGGCACCACAGGATGTGGTATTTAGGTGTTCCAATACTTCCACAATCACAATTTGGCGTGTTTCTTTTATTAATCCTGTATAAATATTCCTCATACGGTCCATGGCCTGTGATGTAGTGTACTATGCCAGAATTTACTTCTATATGTTTCATGTTCAAACTTTCACGTACGTTTGGGAATATGTCTCTGGTCCGTGTTTTGTTGTTTTCCTTCACCCACTCATTATTCCAATTACTTATCATTATTTGTTCTAATTCTTCGTTGTTAGTCGGTATTAATGTGCTTAGTTTCTGCATCTCCTCTACTTTACCCCTTTTAAGGTAATAGGTCATTGCTCTCTGTTTGACACAAAGTTTCGTTGGTTTTTGGCCTAATACTATACACAACGCCATATGCGATGTAGTACTAAAAGCTCCTGTCATTCTTAACATTAAATTCCTCTGTAGTCTATTAATCTGTGCTTTCAATTTCCTATTTTCTTTTAAACGATGCGCCCATATACTTGCTCCATAACATATAGTCGCATTTAGTATCATTTCCTGATATAATTTCATTGTTTTTATAGGTAATCTATATTTATTTATTGCCAGTGTTATTAATTTATTTATGATTTTCTGCCCTTTTTCAGTCACGTAATCTATATGCGAACTAAATGCCAATTTATCATTTATTTCTATCCCTAGATATTTAAATGTTTTGACTCTTTCTATTTTGTTTTCCTGTATTTTGATTATTGGGTCTCTTTTTAATATTGATCCCAAGATCATATATTTCGTCTTCTTTGCTGACAATTTTAACTTATTTTTAGTGCACCAGCTCTGTAGCTTTGCTAATATTTCATTTATTCTTGATTCTAGTTCACTTCTCGAATTTCCCGTCGTAATAACTGCTATGCCATCCGCAAAAGCTACTACCTTTTCTACATGATGCACTTTTTCCAGTTCTTCCAAACACGGTTGTATTTGAATATCCCACATTAGTGGTCCAAGAATGGACCCCTGTGGGCATCCTTTTCCTACCTTTATGTTTACATCTTTCCCCTCTGTTGCTATTCTTACTATCCTATCCGTAAGGTATTTCTTGATCATATTGATGATATATCCCGGAATTTTGATCTTTCTTAAGTTTTCAATTAACGATGGCCCCCACAGATTATCAAATGCTCCTTCAATGTCTATAAATATTGCCGCTGCATATCTCTTTTCTGCTTTACTCATTATTACCTGATTCACAAATGTATCTAGAGCATCTTCTGTGCATTTTCCTTTCCTAAATCCAAATTGTAGATTGTCGTTCCTTATGTCTCTCGCTTCTTTTATCCGTCCCCGCTAATATCTTTTCATATATTCTGCTTATATTTCTTAGTAGACATATTGGCCTATAAGAACTAACTTCTGTATTATCTCTGTCTGTGCTTTCCAGTAATATGATTAATCTTGATTCCTTCCACGAGTCTGGAAATTCCTCTCTCTTGAGCAACAGGTTAAACAATCTTGTAAGATAAGGTATCCATATTTCTTTGTTCTTTGAGTAGACTTCATTTTTTATCCCATCCCATCATGGAGCTTTACCAGTTTTTAGTTTTCGTAATATGCCCTCAACTTCATCATTTGTAACTTGTTTATAATTGGTTTCTAAGTTCCCTTCTTCGTGCTGCATACTTTTCCTTCTCAACTCATGATGTTCTTCTGTATCATCCTCCTCTTTATCTTTAGGAAAGAATTTCCTCATGAGTACTTGTAGTGTTTCCCCTCTCGTTTGTGTAAATGTTTCATCTTCCTTTTTAACCGTGCACAGGACTAATGGATTAGTTTTTTGTGTTGCTATTCTATACGGTAGACCCCACGGATCTAATTCTATCTGTTGTTTGAGGAACTTTTCCCAACTATTTTTCTTTGCGGTAAGAATCGCATCTTCGTATTCTTTCTTCACTGTTCTATATTGCAATAGTCTTCTTTCCCTAATTTCCTGACTAATTGTCATTTGATAGCTTCTCCTCTTTGCTCTCACTCTTTTTCTTATTTTTTCCAAGTCCTTGTTCCAGAAATAACCATATCCTATTTTCCGTTGAATTAGTTTCGTTGATCTTTCTATTGCCTGCTTCGTAGCCGTTTCTATATTATCAATTATTGAATTTATTTCACTTTTTTCGTCTATTTCCGGCAATTTCAGTTCCGTTTTAAATTTCTCTCAGTTTGTGTTTTTGTAATTATAATTTTTGAGTAGATCATTACTTCCTTTTTCTATTTGAATGTTGAAAGTAATAGACTCATGATCACTCATTGTTACTTTATCCTGGACCTCCCAATTTTTTATCCTATTGGTTAGTCTTCGTGTTGCTAAGGATATATCAATAGATGATTGTCCTCTAGGCCCTACAAATGTTGGTTTATTACCAGTGTTAATGACATATAGTCCATTTTGTTCTATGAAATTTTCCATTTTTTGGCCCTTTTCACCGGTATGCAGTGATCCCCATAGTACCGATTTCGAATTTGAGTCTACTGTCAAGATTATGTTTTTATCAGGATTGTTCCATATTATTACGTTTAATTTATCCAGAAATGTTTCTATGTTCATGCTGTATTGAAAGTATGCGTTTATATTCCAAAAGGTAAATGTTCCATATGTTTTTTCCGTTACTATTATCCAATTATCACTAAATTGCGATATTTTCAGGATTTCAGTCTCGTTATTTAAAATTATCATGGCTGTTTTCGGTTCTTCCCCTCCTACTATTATTTTCGCTGTATGTGGAAAACCCATGACCCTTCCTTTTACTACATATGGTTCTTGTACATTTAGGATGTCTGTTTCATTTACTTCAACGAATCTTCTTAATTCCATTGTTGCCGTTTTCGAGTGTTGCGCATTATTTTGTGCCATTCTAATTACCTTTATTGGTTCAGGCATATTTCGTATGTACATACATATCCGATCCACTCTTCGTGCAATCAAGGTATACTCTTCCGTGTGCGTTTATCATTTGCTTGTAAACCATACCATACATTATCAATCCCCCAATAAATTCCTCTTCTTTCAAACGCTTCATCAACAAGGTCAACCACTTTCCATCCGCTCGCAGGTAAGTCGTATACTCTTAACTCCATTCTATCTACTTCTTCTAAGATTGGATATGTTATCGTTCTGCCTTTCGGATGCATATCTCTTATTATTAGTCTGAGAGCTATTGTTAATATGCCTCTATCCTCTAGTTTTGCAATTCTATACATGTGATTCATATTGTTATATAATGGTCTTGGGTCTGGTAAAATAGGATTGTTAACTCAAGCCGATATATCAACAATCTTTTATTTGGAGTGCGTCAACTTATTCATACAGTAAACTGCACAAACACATTACATTCTTATATCGGGTATAGTTCGTTTATTATTAATCTGTACTGGAACCAAATATTCACAATATTCTTATTAATAAGATTCGTAACGCACATATTCATACTTCATATAATATTATTTGTAATTGTATTTGCAACAACCTCAAAATATCGTCATACCAACCATCAATTATTTATATGTGATATTTTTCTATGTTTGCACATATTCATTACCATTTTCAGCTTCAAAACAGCTAGTGTCACATTTATAAAACACTTTGTGCCAATCTGTATCATTCCAACAAGGATCATTTTCTTCCTTTGTGGAATCTACTTTATTTACCTGTATTGGTTCTTCTTTGGGTGGAAATAAGAATTTTTCCTCCCCTTGTGTGAAGGATCTGTCTATATCAGGTATGTTTTCTAGTTTTTTATCTTTTGATCTTGACTTCTTGTTTTTTATTCTATTCTCTAAAAGTTGATGTAATTCTCCTTTCTTATTATCTTCATTTTCCTCCCATATTGTCGTTTGAACACATTTATCTTTCATTGATTTCACTTCAATTCTTTTCCTTTGTAAAAATCTCTCTAATCTTTCCTTATCTTTTTTGATTTTCCTTGGTGGTTTTTTCCTTCTTTTCATCAACTTACTCTCTTCTCTATCCATAATTTATTCTACTAATTATCTTTTCTCTTGCATACCTATACGAAAAGAAGGAAAAATACCTCCATGAAACGAATTTTCCATATCTATCCTACTCTGCTGACCTCAGATGCCCACATTTCGGGTATGCTAAAACAAGAAATTTTCAGAACATATAACCCCCTACCACTATACTGGAGTTAAGAGTAAAGATTCGGTCATTTGTTTTGTAGTTCAAACAGCATATATTAACTAATATGTTCATCAATCTATAAGACAGCTACGAAGATCATGTCCGACATAATGGTTAACATTTTGATCACATGATGTACAGGCGTGATTCCCCTTAAATTTGCAATATGTGTTGAGTAGCATTTAGTTGACATCCATTTGGAATTTCTTATATTTCATGTTTCATGTTACATAACAAATAAATAAATAAATTTCAACGATTTGATTTCAGTACTGTTCATTTTACCGCATACTGTATTAGGAAGACTTTGTTAATTTTATAGTCTATTTTAATTTTCTTTATCTCGTCATATTTACAGAGCTGTAGCTATAGATTTCGGCACCCGGGACGAAGTAGAATTTGATGCCCGCCTACAATGACCTTATCAAGTTTTCCTTCCTCATTTTTTGCGTATAAGAGAAGTAGTTTTTTGTGGTTACGCTATGTTGATTTATTTTATCAAGCTGCTTAAAGAGATTATTGCAACGACCAAAAGTGATCATTATGTATATTTTACAACCATGAGCTGTTTTCAAGAGGCTTGTTTTGGACTTTTTATTAAACAAGATAAAACTACCTTTGGTTGGTATACAGATCTACTTGAAGATCAATTATGGAAATTGAAAGTACAACTATCTGTAACATTTCAAACAATCGACAAGAAATGAAATTTCAATACATTAGAAACTATGAGTTATTAAAAAGTTTGAAATGCGTGACAGTATTAATTTCCAGTAATAATTGTAAAATTTTATAATTTTACTTTTTATGTGACCTTTAATTTCGATTATTTCAACATCAGCAATTATACGTGCTGAATTTGTTAATGATAGACTTTCATTTATTACTCTTAAGGGTAGGTGGTGTGATATTATTGTTTTAAATGTACATGCCCCAACAAAAGATAAGGATAGCGATATAAATGACACTTTTTAAGAAGTATCACGCGTAATTGACCATGTCCCGCTATACCGTATGAAAATTCTATTAGAAGATTTTAATGTGAAGGAAGGCGACAAGGTATTTTCAAACCAGTTATAGAGGAAAAACGGTCTGCATAAGCCAAGTAATGACAAAGGCTTTAGTTTCGAGAACTTTGGAACATTAAAAAACCTCATCGTGAAGAGTACGAAATTCCCACATCGTGACGTTCATAAATACACATGGACCTCTTCAGATGGAAGAATACAATGAAATTGATCACGTTTTAGCATAATTGATATTCGCTTGTCCGGAGGACCCGACTGTGATACTGATCACTATCTGGTAGCAGCGATAATAAGAAAGAGAGATTATCGTTGAATAAGAGAATATTCAACATCTGAAATCGGAGAGGTTTAGTTTAAAGAAATTAGAACAGAACTAGGCGAGAGGGAAGTACCAGATTGAAATGTAATAGATTCTCGTTTTTAGAAGGTTTCGAGACCAGTTATGTTGAGGATACTTGGGATCAAACTAGGGATAGCATTAAAATTTCAGCAAGAGAAAAATTGGGGCACCCGGCAATATGTACGAGCAAATCATGGTTCGACCGGGAATGGACCAAAGTAACCGAGAACGGGAAAATAGACAAAATTGCGTTAGCTACAAAATCCAAACAATGCAAATAGAGTAATTTTCGTTGAAATCAGACAGGAAACCTCCAAACTATCTAGAGGAGCGAAACGCGATTTTCTGAAAGCTTACATTAATAAAATTCAAGATAATAGTAAAAGAAAAAATCGAAACAGGTTAAGGGCATCAACGAATTTTAAAAAAAGGCTATCAATCTCGCGCGTATATATTGAAGAGAGATGACCGAACAAGTCTTACTAATACAGATAATATCATGAGTAGATGGAAAGATTTATTTGAAAATTTGTTAAACACAGCCAAAAACTAATGTTAGTGAGGAAGTGGAAATGCACAGCAGAACCTCAAATTTCAGAGCCTAGCCGAACAGAAGCAAAAATCGCTATAAAAAAAATTAAAGAAACACAAATCTCAGGTTGTATACGGAATCCCGGGTGAGTTAATTTTAGCAAGAGAGAAAAACAAGATACATACACTTATTTTCCCTGTCTGGAACAAGGAGGAATTACCACAGGAATGAAAAGAATGAATCATTGTTTCAATCCACAAGGAAGGCTAAAAAATGCGATCAACTATCGAGGCATTTCTCTTGTGTCAACACCCTATAAAATCCCCTCAAAACTTTTATTAGCAAGATTCATCCCATCCGCGGATGAAATTATTAGACAATATCAGTGTAGATTTAGGTGAAATCAATTAACTATGGACCAGATATTTATCATTCGACAAATACTCGAAAAGAAATGGGAATACAGTACCTTGGTACATCAATTATTTATTGATTTCAGAAAGGCTTACATTTCAATTAGGAGATAAACATTACACAACGTTCTTCCAGAACATGGAATACCGAAAAAGGTAGATTAATTAAGGTGTGTTTAAACGAATCACAAAGTAAACTCCGAGTTGGAGAATTCTTATCCACGAGCTTCCACGCCGAGAATGGCCTGAAGCAAGGAGATGCATTGTAATATAATTACTCAACTTTATTCGGGAGTACGCTATAAGTAACCAGGACCTAGAGTTTAAGGGCATTTACCAGGCTATGGCATATGCTAATGTAAATCTGATAGGAAATGATTATAGAACAATAGAACGAAATACAAAGACATTACTAAATGCTTGCAGTTTTTGAAGTAAATGCAGAAAAACTGAAGACATGGAAGTTCACTCACATCGTAATTCTGCAAATTATGAATGCGTCAAAGTATCAAATAATATTTTCAATCTAGTGGATACTTTAAAGTATCTAGGATAAATATTAACAGACCAAAATCATATCCACGAAGAAATTAAGGGTCGACTAAGGGCAGGGAATTTGTGTTATTATTAAGTTCAAAATATTTTTCCGTCTCGTATTTTGTCAAGGAATTTGACGCCCAAAATAGATAGAACAATAATCATGCATGTTGTTCTGTATTGTTGCGAAACATAGCCTCTTACTTTAAGGGAAGAACGCAAACTGAAATTATTCGAGAATAAAATCCCGAGACGAATATTTGGATCCGGAGAAATCGCATAATCGTAATCGGGAATAGCGGAAACTTCATAACGAGGAACTATGTAATTTACACCTTTTACTAAATACGGTATTGTTAGTCATCAAATCTAGGAGGCTCAGGTGGGCAGGTCAAGTAGCGAGAATGAAAGAAAGTAGGAACACTTTCAAAGATTTACTGAAAATCCAAACGGAAGGAGAGACAGAAGGATAGTATTAAGATGAATCTCGCAGAAATAGGAATACATAGTAGAAACTGGGTATGGAAATTGGAGAGGTTTTATAAACGCGGCACTGAAACTTCGAATTCTATAGGCCATAGAGTTAGTTTCTACTATTACAATAAATATTTGGCCATTAGAGTTATTTTACGAAAAAAAAAATTGTGAAATATAACGGAAATTCAGTTTAGGTTTTGTTTGTATGTAGAGAGGAAAAAACAGAGCACAACTGATACAAATGCACAGAAAACATATCTGGCGATACAAGTAATTGATGGAGAAATGATCCGAATAAATTCCCTCAAATTGGGCGTATTTCATATGTCAATGGAATTAAAAAATGGTAGTGCTTAGCCTTTGAAAAAGACGTAATTCATTTGGTTAAGTTCTGACCCTTTTAGCTGCTACTTTACGATTTCGAATATGTAATTCCCCTTGTTTACCTTAATTATTAATATCCCCACGCAAGCAGCAGCTTGCGTGTGCCCCTTACCTCCTCTCATTTTCATACCTTCATTCTCAGCATCAAGATTTATGCGATTGGGTACAAAAACTTGATTAACATTGAAAATTCATCACCATCACCCAACGCTGAACACGTATATCAGACTAACAGTTTCCGATTTTGAAAACGCTCCGGCTTACATTGTAAGTCATTACTGTACACCCTATATATCACATCACCATTTACAAGTCGTATATAATACCTTTTTTCAAGTAATAATTAAAAACTCATTGTGAGTCTTATCGCAAATTGTGGGTTGCGAGCGGAGAGAGCAAGAATATTCTTAATAAATGTATTTGTTTGTTAACCTGCAACAATATTGATTTAATAGGGCGCTAATTCTTTTACGGGGCGCCGCGTCATTTACTCTTTTTAGATAAATTATCTTTCCGCTTACTCGTTCGGTGCCGACGACCTCCCCGCTCGTCCCCCCTAGGTACGGTTCTGCATACTTATTACTATGTTTTGAGTTATAAGCCATATACGTAAGGTTCTATCAATTTTTCTAGTGTATTTTTTTTTTTAATTTGTTTCTCTTTTAACGTTGGGGATACTTAAATGACATATGCTTTCGGTATTTTTGCAAATTGTTTGATTGTGACGGGACAAGTATACTTGTCGCTGCAAGGTTTGATTGGAATTTAACGTTCCTCTTGAGAACTAAGGCTGTATAAGACAATGACTAATAGATCAACGTGCAATCTACACTACATGAGCTCTAAGTGTTAATCGAACCACGTCGAAGGGGTGTATTCTAACCACATATACCACGAAACAAATTCGTTTCGTGGCTAGTGTCTAGTATAACCAACAACCAATCAATTTAATTTTCTACGTTTTTGTGCCTCTTCACCTCTATCTTCTTTGGTTCTCACTGTTTCTACTGTATATGGCTGCTTTGAGCGTAAGTTGTTTCGTAATTTCAGGATGTATATACGTTAATCTTCATGTTTTCTTGACAATCAATAATTGCGGAAGTGACCTTCAAAACTAAAGAACCATATAATAATATAGAGGTTGATTCACTTATATTGACCTGAATATGATTTTTTTACTAACCAAAAAATGTGTGTTTTCACTTTCGGTTTGTTCGATCTGCAGACCACCTCTACCAACTATTGTCTGGTATCGGAGTTTCCATTGCAAGAGACTTGGGAGAAGCTGGACCATGATTAATATACCCCACTACTCTTTGCTGGCTTCTCACAGGCCGATAACAGTGAGGACTCATCGATGGGCATGCGCCGTTTCAAGAGGGCAAAGCACAATAGTTCATCTCTTGACAGGGATGTCAGAGAAGAAAATTCCTGTTTCATACGGAGATAAAATTCCAGCGATGTTTACTCCATGTGGCTGGATACCTTATCTTAGTGCAGTTCAGCCTAGTTCACATCTTGTCCGTATAATGCTGCGATTTTAGGGTGGTACATTTCAGTCTGGACATGAGTCTGGTAATATGCAGCATTGATTTAGACTCCATTTTTCGGAGACGTTGTTTGTCCCTGTACGAGAAACTGGCCACAATCATGAATCCATTTCGGAAACGGTTCTAGCTTCTTGCGTCTGTCTGGCAGGCCCAGAACTGTATGCCGAATACGTTCGTACAATATGGCTCACAGAGGCGTGACCTACATGAAAAATACGCACTTGATATATTTATACGACGTACGACGCCGTGAACGTATCGTAGCTACAACCAACTCCTCCCGGAATATGTTCGCTTTTGGCTGCATCAGGCTACGGTAGACTACCTTGTTCTACTACGTGACTAACGTTATACTTTCGTTTGCCTGGTAGCAATGTCACGGCGATAAGTTGCTCTTGAATGGTGCAGTTGAACATTAACTACCGTTCAGTATAAGTGAATCAACCTCTGTACATACAAATTGTGTTTTTATTATGTTACTGTTCCGTAACGACATCGTTTGGCAAAAGATTACATTCGAAGAACCATATTCAAATATGTTCAACATAATTGTCATCTACTTAACCTTTTCACTGCCGCTGCAATCATTCACGCAAAATTCAGTGTCATCATTGCTCCACAGTTGTGTTGAAATGAGACACAATATGCTTTAAAAAATCGGCTTTTGTTGCATAGAATATAAGATTTGAATGCGGTTTTGAATATGTATCTTGTTTATCCATATATCACGTTTAGGAAGAAGAATAATGTAGTGCATTTTCTGCTTTCTGACAGTCTAAAAACCGGTTAGCAGTAAAAAGGTAAAATGAAAGTGTCCATTCAATAATTTTAGTTTCATAATGCTTGAAGTATGGAAGAGTTATATTATTGAGCGTTATTTCCATAGGTTTTTATAGGTGAGAACTGGATACTCCGATAGAAACTAAAAATAAGGATCACATATGCTGTTGTTTAAACTACTCCAAATTTTTCTTTCCTGGGAACATCGTACAGAAATGTACTCTCTTCAACGTGTGCTCAAAAACATTATCATATCATAAACTCATGAAAAGTTAACATACTGCCTTTTCAATTATTTTTGTGAGGGTGGATTTGCATTTTTGGATGATTTTGGGTGCAGATTCATTTTACGAGGGTTTAACAATTTTGATTATAAATACAGCGTATGGACATATGCAATAAAAACGACAGTGCAAAAAAATACCAAACACCAGATTAATTTTACGAGAGCTTAACCGTCATGGTTACAAGTACAGCGTATGGACATATATTGTAAACGCCAAATACAAAACAACCAACCAACTTGTGTTAGATGCCATTAAAAGCACGAATTGCATCAAACCAATTCGGCACAGGACAGAGTAGACGGTCCAGCGCAGAGGAGTGTCCATACTGAGCATGTGCATCAGCGATGGTGAGTATACACATAAACTAAGATACTGGAGAAAACAGTGCATTGTTATGCCTTACACTTCCTAAACCTTTAGAGAACTTTTATCGTTAGAGATCATGAGTTAACACACTGTATTTAGACAGATGTTCAGTTCATCATTGCATCCTTATGAACTATTACGTCTTTACAAGCGTTTGGATTACGATATTTTTAAAATTATTAGGAATGCCAGAGGTAAAGTTCCCATATATTTAGATTAATTATATATTCTTCTTTTGAAATAATATTCGACATTTCTTCTGTGAATTTTGAAAGATCTTCCAGTTTTACAACCAACGGTTACGTTGTGTAGGCTAAAGGAAATTGCGATGACAAAAATTAATGAAATGTTGGAATAAAGAAAGTGGAAGGAAACGAGAAAACTCCATGAAAGCCTATGCATCTAGTGTTTGTCCACACAATGCCCATTGAGGCTAACTGGTATCAAACTAGGTTCTGTAAATTTTAAACATTTTGTTTCTCCAAAATAGGAATTAATCGGATGTAAGATCGCTTATATGTATTGTATTTATATTTATAATTTATGATAGTCGAAGCATGTGTGTCATTTGAAGAGCGCAATAACTCTCCTCGAGTTGAAAGATTTGTGCATTTCTATAAATATTATAGTATTATAAAAGTGAAATGCTTATGTCAGAGGACAATTTTATCCTCCCTGCAACATCTGAAATGGCGGTACTAATTCGAATTGTCGTAGCGTTCCATTTTTAATCATTGTCAATATTTAAACATAAACTAAATTTACATTATATGTTTTCCACGTTGTCAATGACGGAAACCTTTCTAAAAGGAAAACTGCAGAACTTACGGTTTCCGTTCAGCATTTAATGATATTAGTAAATTGAAGACATTGATAGTGAAAGTAGAGACTCCTGCGGTGCTCAGGTGATGCATATTTCTTACTCGCAATCAATATATGGCATATGTAGTTTGTTTGTACTGACATGAAATGTAGTCCACAAAATTTCTGTCCGTATAAAAGGAAAGAAATTTTAAGTTCACTGTAACGTGGATTCATTTCCAGTTATAAAATCTAGCAAATTTTGCTATGTATGTTCTCCAAGTTCTACATGTTTAAGTATTCAGAATTCTCAGTTTGTCCGTTCATTCATGGAAATAGAATATTTTGTAGGAAGGATATATACTTCACAGTGATAATTGCAAACTAATGAAGTTCTAAACAATACCTATAATCCCTGATTGGGCCGATGAATTTTTTACAGAAAACGTGTCGTCATTACTGATTGAGATGTAGTTTGTACTAATATGATGCCTATGATTCATTTCCTAACTCCTAAAACGTCATACATTATATAGACTGCCGAAACCTGAGCGTTTACCGTTCAAGTTAATACTTAGATTCTTCTCGGGTAAGTACCATAGAATAATACTTTTAAAATAGCATCTTGTCAGTACGAAATGAAATAAATCATAATATGCAGTTTATGATCATCAACAGTTTAGGATTTAGGATTTATATTTAGATTTCCAGGCTTTCGGCATCTATGGCCATGTTAACCCGCCACGTATGAGGGATGACGTCCTCCGGCGATCACACTATCGGAAGAAAGGGAAGCAAGGAAGGAAGGGGCCTGGGACCTATATGTTAGGTACCATCCCGGTATTTGTGTGGTGTGAATGAGGAAAACCCAGGAAAATGTCATTCAGGATGGCTACCCTGAAAATGCTTCGTACACTTTTCGACCGAGTGCCCCCACTGGGAATTGAACCCGGCATCAAGAGTTTTGTTGCTGGAAATCGGACAATTAGTAACATTAAATCTTCCATTTTGTTAAAAATTTTAGTTAGATTAGACAAAAGCAACATTCGAGAAGCACAAGAAAATAATTCGTAAATCAAAATAAACTAACTATTAACACAATTATATATTAACATATTTCAAAACAAATCACGGGGAAGTAAAGCGCAGTTTATCGTGTTTCTCATTTTATACGAACATGTATTATCATATGAAGGTCCTGTGTACGTATTACGTAGAAAGAATGCTTTGTAATGTTTGCCTGGTGATGTTGCTTACGTCCCGATTTATGAGCTTTTGAGGACAACCAGATTACTGTATGTTTAAGTAATTTAATCATACCTCACTTTCCAACAGTGTTTACACTTACAGCAGACTTGTTTGCTTTACAAACTTAATAAACAAGGAAATAGCCTTTAACAAGCACAAAATGTGTCATGATATAAACGATAATATGGAGTCAACACAGGCAACGTACTAACACAAATTAATAGTGGAAAGAAAAGCCATAAGGAAGTTGTTACAGTTCCAATTTATGGAGAAAGTATTGGTAATTGGATGGTAAATCTAGTTCAAGTAAACTATTCTCGAACCGAAATAGTTTAAGGAAAGGGCAAAGAATTATGCTCAAGCAGCAAACTTCATACTTTAACTATAAGTAGAATGTACTATCTGAACCAGCCTAGAAATAATACAAAAGAAGATAATTATATATTGTAGTCCAATTATTATTATTATACTATTAAACCAATATTTAATTCATAGTTATTTCGTATATAACTAACTGAATTTTCCGGTCTTTGCATTTGAGAAATACGTGTATGAAATAATAATTGAAATGTTTATTTGAATTCTTCTTCCTTTTGTAATTTGGCCATACCAATGGAACTATAAAAATGTTGCTACACCGAACTGCTAAATAGTTCAAAAATTAATTTTAAACGGTTCATCTATTTAAACCAATTTTCCACTTACAAAGCAACAAATGATGTTATACAAGCAGTAAAAAAAAAATACGTGACTCGAACGAACTTCAAACCTACGATCATCGGCGTACAATGCCGACGCCTTACCATTACGTACTAAATTCGTTTCATGAATAGTTACAGATTCCTTCACGCTTGATGTCGATATTCATTCAAAACTCATTAAGGGACTCTGCATTGGGACGATAAGTCAAAGATTCTGGGTTCAAGTTACGGCCCAGTAGTACATTTTATAATTCTTTGTGTACAATTTAATTCCAACCATAAAGGAATTCGTGTGTTAAAATTTTCACGTGTTAAAAATTGATGTTAATTGAAGTAAATATAAATGCAGGAAAACAGTCCCGGCATGAGTATTAGTTTAACACCAGGGCTCCAGTGTTAATATTAACACAGGCTCAAGTGTTAATATTAACACAGGCTCAGTGTTACCAGTTTTACACAGGACAGAATTGAGTAAAGGTAAACGATGGCGCTAATTTTCCAAGTGAAAATGATACAGAGAGGTGTTAAATTATTAAGCAGGTAAGCAAAGGAACAGAAAAGTCATCTTCTAATATATACTTGGTATTGTCACTAGCACCCCAGTTCACTATGAGAATGAAACCTCTGGAGCCCCTGCTCCCTACAGCATATTGAAATACTAATGTTGAAAACTATTATTGGTATTTGTCGGTGTTCGCTGAGTTATTCAAGAAGGTTCTGTACCAGTATTTTATAGTTTCTTCTCTTACAAGTAAACTTATCGATGTCAAAATCTATTTTTTTGACCAAACTTGGCAGATAATTGTGTAATATCAAGAAAAGAACGTAAGCAAAATTTAGAATGCTACTGTCTGTGAAGACGGCCGCAGTGGCCAAAAATCTGAATCATAACAATGTGTTTCAAGTTTGAAAATTTCATTTTATTTGTAAAACTAGTAAAGGGATGAAAAACAACAAATATTAACCGTCACCGGGAGGAAGTGGACATCTATTTGGGGGCATTCTTATCATGGAAGCCACCTTGAAGTCTGTCATTTTGTACCTCGCTTAACTTTGGTTAAATACGAAGAGTCACGTAATATATCAAATTGAGCTAGAATTTTACAAGAAATACAATAGTGAAGTCTATCTTTCCATAAGTTTATATTTGTAAGACATAATGAAATGCACATTTATATGAATTCATTGATTCAAGGATTTCTTAACAGCTGTATCTTTTTGAAAAGAATTCAAGTTGGCAACCCTAATGTACGCTAGTGAGAACATCGTAGGTAGCACTTATGAAATCAGCTGATAATCACTTATAATCAGCTTGAAATTGTTATCGACTGCAGACATAATGAAATGGTGATGAGACGATCACAAACTTTAGGGAACTGATGGATAACATATTTTCCGTTGAATTATTCAAGTTGAGTTGATTTTGAGTTTAACGTCCCTTTGAGCTGCGAGGCATTATGAGACAGGACCTACTGATTAACGTGGAATCCGAACCACATGAGCTCCCACCAGGAACCGAACCCCGGTCTCCCACGCCAAAGGCGCGTACGCTAACCTCTTAGCCATGAAGGAGCTCTTAGAGTATTCGACTTAGAAGATAATTTTCATAAGCATCCACCTATTCAGTACGCAGTAGTGTACATTCGGCTTTCCTGATTTGATTTTAAAAAATACATCCAAGGGATTATTGGCAGTAGAGGGCATAGTTTGTCCTCTGGTTTTTAATTTTTAATATATCTATAATCAGAGAAAGAGTATGCAAAGAAGGCATACTGAAGTTGTTTTATTTGATACCATCTCGGTATTCACGGTAGTATCACATGACATGATCAGTAAGAACGCCACGAACATTTACTTAGTAGGGTGCTCGAAATAAAAGAGGGTGTGCATCCAGAATAATGATATACATTTTTACACAGACTCAAAGAGAACAATATTTTTACGCCAAGGGGTATAAGGAAATTTGGGGGAGTGTTACTTTCCCTTCTCATGCAGTCACTGAGTGGCGTAATTTAGTTGCTTCACTGTTTGTGAAAAGACAAACAACCGACAGCAGATACCAAGGTTTCTTGTTCTTTTCTGTCCACACCCCCCCCCCCCTTTATTGCCTAAGCTATGAATGGTGTTGCCAGAACACATACAAATACATGGAACACGCAGAAACACATATATAGCCGTTCATGGTTCGAGATTTCAATGTCCATTCGGCGACTATCCGGTTCATATAGTTCGTAGAAGCATTTCCACCGTCTCAAGTTATTCCACTTTGAGAAATGGCTGTTAATAGTAAGCAAGCACTTCTTCTTATTTTGCTGCTCAAAAAGAAGAAAGGTAGAGGGAAAAAAGGAATGTCTGTGCATCCTCTGCTATCAACAAGATTGCAAACTGGCCTGTACCATACTTTTCATTATATAGGCTCAAGCCGTGTTGTTTACCTTCTGTTCGGTGTCTTTACAAGCGCATCAACCCCCTCTTGAGAGCATCATATCTCGCTGTCTTTCTGGCATTTGCACACAACTCTCAACCATGACCCCAATCCACACGACCATCTCTAGTCCCAGCAAACAGACAGAAGAAACCAAAAACGATAATATACCTAAATCAAAACAAAATTTAACGATAAATGACACATAACTTAAAATATATATTACTTGGACAAAGTACCAATTATTGTTAATATGTCATTTTTCCTCTGTCTGAATCTTGCAGACACACTTACGGTTTCTACTGATAATAGATCGATCAGTGGCTGATGGCTATTCGAAATCTAAATAAAGTTGAATTAGTTCTTTTTTGAACGGACTCTTAAAGGTTGGCTGCTGCTGATAGAGAATGTCGCAATCTTCAATTATGGAGGCTGCTCGATGTTTATTTTAACTAGCTATAATTTATTTGTATTTTTTAAATCATTTTTCAAGAGAATTAGGCCAGATTGTTCCAACTTCCGCAACAATTTTTAGATATTTAGAACTGAATCCTTTTAATTGAGTGAGTTCCGAAGATGCTGACATGAACGGGGGATATTTTAGGCTCCCCGGATGACAGTTGGTCTTAACCAGCTTGAATGAGGTTGGTGAGGATTCGCAGGACGGATCTCTTTCTGCCAAGAGATTTGCCTTAGAAAAGGATTTTGCATGAAAGGAATCCTGTCATTAGGACTATATAGGCATATGCATATTATTTCCATTTTTTTTTTTTTTTTGAGGTATTGCAGCTACAAAGTCAACATAAACTTTGTAATTAATTTCTCAATTTATATTCTTTTGTTAGACGCAGGTAATACTCTTCCACTTACCAATATTTTTATGTATATATTTTTATTGCTTAAAGTTCAACTTCATTTCAACACCTACGCTACTAGGCTACATGGGATGTAGATCTTCAAACCCACAGTACCTGCCACCGGAAATCGAATCCGACTCCTGCAAGGGCAACAAACTTCCAAGCACTTAACCACAAAGAATCCCATCAATATATGTTTGGTTTTGTCAACAACATATTTCTGTCCTTTACTTCCTTCCTTAATGATTTAATAATAATAATAATAATAATAATAATAATAATTATTATTATTATTATTATTATTATTAATAATAATAATAATAATAATAATAATAATATTATTATAACAATACATAATCTGGTAAAGACAATAAAGAGTAGCGCGCCAATATTTTTTAAAATTAGTATGGAAACCAAAAATGGTAGATGTATACCACGTTTGGTTTTAGTACAGAGATTAGAGTCGAGATGGAATATTATTCTTGGGACAGAATTGATTACAGAATACCGCTTCTCCCTATTACCATTTTTAGCTTATAGTAATCAACGTTTAAACCGGAAGTAGTTGATTTATGCCATTTCAATAGAGGGTTAAAAGAAGAGATACACATTTTTGGAATGCTAAATTGATTACAAAAACACTTTTTGCTATCTATTACAGTTTTTATTCTATGGCGATCAATACTGAAACCGGAAATGGTTGATTTCTGCCACTACTGATTTGAATAAAGTGCTAAGAGAGAAGATGAGAACTGTTCTTAGAAGGCTAAGTCGATTCCAAGCAAATCGAACTTGCTCTCTTATCGATTTTTCTCTATATAGATTAATATTAAAACCGGAAGTCGTACTGGATTTTTACCACTTCCGGTTTTAATATAGTATTACAGATGGACATTTCAGGTATTCTTGGAACGCTTAATCGATTTCAGAAAACCCCTTCTCGCTATCTATTACGGCTTTCGCTCTATAATGGCAACGTTAAAACCGGAAATGGTTTATTTTACCACCTCCGATTGATTAATCGTCTCCATTAACGAACTTGGACGAGATACTATAATCGCCCCACATATCTTTTGTAAAAACAGAATATAAAAATTTTGCATTTGTCCAGGAGTTGTCGTGGGAGTAATGGACGTATATACTAAGAATACACTATTATAAGTCCTGTTACGTGATAATAATAATAATAATAATAATAATAATAATAATAATAATAATAATAATAATAATAATAATAATAATAATACTTATAAGCGTAGATCCGGAAATGATCCATTTGGCATAAGGGGTGACTGCAAATCTGTTGATTAATACAAATGACTAATACCCAAAGAACAAAACATAATAGACGACTAGACAGAGTTGGATTTACCACTAGGGCCTAGTCTAGGGCGCAACGTTTCAAGGGGAGCACTTTGAATGAAAATGTAGTTAGCAAGACGAAGAAAAGTGCAAAATAATAATAATAATAATAATAATAATAATAATAATAATAATAATAATAATAATAATAATAATAATAATAATAATAATAATAATAATAATAACAATAGCAGAAGTCCAATTAAACGGTCTCTAAATAATAATTGATTTAGCAAGTCTATTGGCTTTAATCATTGGTCGTCGAAGCTAAATAGAATTTTAACGTTGTACTTGCATTAGACAGTAGCGAAGAGGCGGGTAATTATGGTATACTGCTCTTCTCTCGCAACCCTCCTGTGCATGTGCTCCTCAACACCTTATCACAATATAAATCTAGATAAATTTCAACTATCCGATTATTTTATCCATTTTAATGAAATTCTTACTGTTGGAATATTCAAACTATTACGGACAAAAATTCAAAATGAATTTCTATCATTATTGCGCCAACGCATGCTAGGTTTTTCATTGTTCAGTGTTGCTTATGTCACATTTGTTATATATTGGTTCAATTGCAAACACGACACTTGCAACATCGTGATATTCACATTTGGTTGGCAACACTGACAACCTAGAATGGTTGGGAAATGGTCACACTCAACGTCTTTTTGCTACAGTATCGTGTGATGTTTCTGCCAAGGTTGGTGTATACATTTCTCATCGTACGAACCTGTTTTACACCTTCTCATGTTTACAATTAGTTGGTAACACTGACAAACTGGAGTCCTTGAGAGAGGAATTCCTTTCACAGTATATTCTCTCTAGTGACGAATGATGTTTATGGATATACGTCCAGTGGTAGAGAAACCATTTACCACATTATATATACAATTCGTTGGCAACACTGACCAAATAGGTACGTCTGGGTGCAAAGTGATATTACCAGAAAAATGCAGGAGCCACTTTCTAGCAACGAGCCAAAAGGAAACATAATGGGCTCAGATGCTTACGTGTTATCGGTCCTAACATTCATTTTTACTTCTGTCGAATATGTCATGCATAGGGTCACAAACACCAACAAATTGGCCCCTTATAGGGTCAGGTTGTGGGTTTGCCCGTGATTTGAAAACGGTTTCGTACTTCTCATAGCAAGAGCTTTCAGACGATATATAGGTTTTATCCAGGTACTTGGTCCCGATATGGAATCGTCCCTAGTGAGAGTTGCTCGAGACGTTGCGCGAGATGGGTCGGTGACGGCAACTGCAGTTACCTCGTACGAACGCAACAATTTAAAGCAATGCTTCACAAGCAGTTGTGTCACCGAGTTGCGTCACTCAGTGACTGCATATGAAGGCTCAGTTAGGGGTGTTGAGTGTGTGAAGAATACTCCCTGAACATAATATATATTTTTACAACAGTAGTTGTAAACGCAAAAAAAAATAAAATAAAATAAAATAAAATAAAATAAAATAAAATAAAATAAAATAAAATAAAATAAAATAAAATAAAATAAAATAAAGAAAGAAACTACTGCAATATTAAATTCAAAAAATATTTACTTATGCCTTGAAATTTAATACAAACTATTCATTTACTTGTTAGAGAGAGACCATACTCTCCCTTGTGGAGTCCATGGATGTACCTGTATTGCAATATGTTGTGTGTACTTCTAAACCGACAGTAGTAGAGCTATCTTAGGAGTACCAAAGCCAATTGGCCATGGGCCCTGCGAACCAAAAGGCATGTACTAATTACATGTATTAGGAGAAAACAAATTTGTCATAGGGACCACAACACACTTGTTTGCTCTGGGACCAAATATGCTATTTAGGTGGCACTGGAGAGTAGATTAGACTGTACAGTGGAGTAGGCGGCACTAGTACCCCTTCCACTTAGGCGCGGGGCCCGATTGGGAGCAATCAGTCCAATTGGCTGAATTCCGGCCTTGGCTTCAAAATTTTGTGAATAAGATAGGCACATTTATACTGTAACATTTAACAAAAGAGACACTGACCAAAGCTTAAAATTTTACTTTATTTTAAATTATAATTTGTAACTGTTTCGGATATCTAGCATATCCTTCTTCAGACACGTTCGAAATTAATGAAAATACAGACATATATATAAATGTTGTTATAACAGAGTTTAAATTCTTTAACCGTCATATATATATTCATTGTTATAAAAAATTTTAAATTCTTTTAACAGTCATATATAGAGTCATTGTTGTACTTTTTTATTTTTATTTATTTATTTATTTTTCTTATTACCAAGGCCTTCATCCCATCCTATAAGTCTTCGTGTTCTTCCTTTATTTTTGTCTCTTTTGTTAAAACAATTAATCCAAAGCCATGAATAGTCTTACTATGTAACATTTAATAATGTGTACACTTCCTAGCAAGGGAATCATAAATATGTAAGTAAATGACGTCGATAATTTACACTAGTTTCAATTTTTCCCTATACCCAGAGCTTTGAACTACATATTTGACATTTATATCAAGTTTGATAAGCGTATGAAAATTCTGACAAATTTTACATTATCAGACGTGCTGTCAACTGTCTTCTATGTTCATAGGATATTTCAATTAGTTTGTTCTCAAGGTTTCTTGTGTATTTAAACCACTGAAGATTCTTTGAAAGTTATTCAATTTCCAATGGTATTCTTCCATTTAGGTAGCGTGTTTGCCAGATCACATCATTAATGTCTGCAATATTTCTATTTCTTGTAGCTTATATTTTATTCCTTGTTTTCACATATGAATAATTTATTCATTATACTTTATTTCCTCATAAGAATGATTTATAATAATTAGAAAGAAAATGTTGCCTTGAACACAGTTGTTCAGGAACTATACACAAAACAAGGCTAGTGGTATGTTACTAAAATCACTCCAAAATGTAAGTTTTGGTAACAGGTAATTGATATATCGCTAGGCCCTACCATTTGAACAATCTATTTCGAAACTTAACGGATATCAGGTAGCACCTTAAATATTTCAGAACGTACATAACTCATGTTACAAAGCTCCATTGTATTAAATAAACACAACCCTTCTTTTTTTACTCAGTAGGGATTAAAATATATATTTGAACTGATAAAACTGAGGTTGACCCAAGTGTTAATTATTTAGAAAAATCATTTTAAGCATATCAACGGTTTCTTATTTTTGTCATTTTGTTAAGACGAAATGGAAAATAAATATATTTCAGAGATTGGGAAAATATTGTTTTATAAAACATTGAAAGAATGTTATAGACATTGACAAAGTATTATCAGATAAAACCTCCAGCTCCACCAATGTGATAAATTTGTTGAAACATTCAATTCAAATGGTTCAACGGTTTGGATGTGGGTGTATATAGTGAAAAAATATCAAAATATTATTGAAATTACAAATTTTCTCCTTAAAAAAATTTCTTGAAACACTGGCACACATCCAATTATTTTTTGTAATGAAGAGTTGATGCAACCCGTGTCATCTCTCCAATTTCATACGCTCCTGATATACTCTACGTTTAGCATAAACGTGACACCATTTCCCCCTTGAAAAAATAGCTTACGGTATATTTTGTCTACAACCTTTATGCTAAAAAATAGCTTGTCCAACATATATTACCAATTAAGATTCCAAGTGAAAACCTGTTTTATATTCGAAATTGAACTCCAATTACACTAACAAAATGACGAGTGATACGTGAATAATGTATCTGCAAAGTATGAGAACACTTTTTTATAACTAAGAATTAAGAATTCAGTAGAAGTACAAGATGATATGAAAGCCACGGTGGATCAGTGTTTCAGCTGGTACCTGATGCGAGGTATAACTAGTTTCATTCCAGGTGAAATAAGTGTGTGTTGAATACTACTGTCTGTGTGAGATTTTTCGGACATCTGCCCTTTCCTTCCACTAATAATTCCATTTCTTTACCGTAATAACTATAGGTGTAGATGAACATGAACCTCAAGATATTATTCATTTTCACTGTTCAAGTAAAAGTTCCAAATTCTTTTAAAATTTCGCCATGTGACCAAACATGTTGTTGATCTCAGGAAATCTTTGAAGTTATTTACACTTACGTATTTTGAATGATAAACAATTATTTTTGTACCACATACTACCAATAAAAAGCGTTTAATTGTTATTACGAAAAATGAACGGAAACAAGGTGACAGAGAGACTGCTGAATAGTAGAACATCCGTCTTAGAAATTACCTACAACATTCAGAAGAAAACTAAGAAATGTAATACTTAGATTTACGTCGTCTCTCAAGAACACCAAGCTCACCGAATTTCAAGAACTTCATCTCATTTATCGAGGCTTTCCATTATGAGCCACATTTGTTGCCTACAGAGCCTCAACGTACAAATTAGAAAACTGTTACTAATAACATCTCAAGAGGATGTATTAGGCGAACTTCAAATACTATTCAGCCAATCATGGCCATAACATGTTAATGTTAAAAGGCTTCAAGACAGCTGGAGTAAGTAATAGCATCTTCTCTTCACTGGCTTTGGGCATCGTATATTAATGAAGGGACAAAACTCTACCCCACATATCAGCATCCATTGTCCAACTATTTATGTTGTCTACCGACACACTACTTTCATTTCAAAGGTTCATATTTAAAACTAGATCTCTGGTTTAGCAATCGGTCAATGTTAATAGGAATATTTATTATTGATTGACCATTGTGCTACTGATCATACATGATAATATTGATCTCATAGAATATACTTATACGAAGAATTGTTGAAGGAATATATTTTTATCAGACTCATTGGTAAGAAGAGACAACTTGAAGAAAATGAAATGAAGAAATAGAAAATAAGTACTTAAATTCAACACTTATATTAGGCTAAGCAGGTAGGCAATCGAAACAAACTCCCATGGTCTCCTCTCCTTTCTATTGGAGAGGGGGAAATATATCATGGAAGTAAACTTCCTGCAAGATATCGTATCACAAAAGCCAAATATCTCCCCCATTTTTTGGCACTTAGTATTTTTTTTAGAAAGCATTGTGGTTCCTTTTGATCACTATAAACCTTACGACCAGCAATTGTTATATTTAAGTTTCGTCTGTGAAACAAGCATTTGCTACATTATATGTGCTGAACATTTGATTTTATGCTCATGGTTATATGAAAGAACTAGAAACAAGAACTCATTCTTTAGTAAGTTAATTTCATCAATTCTCTCATTTAGGGAACACTGGAGGATATTAGGAAAATCAATTCTGTCGAGATTACATCTTTATTTAAAACTTCAGAAAAGGCTGTCTTCCACATGAATTGGTAATTGTATACTTAGAGTATTGAAATGTGTAAAAGTGGAAATCTTAGATTTAATGTTGTCTCTAAATACTAGACTTATATATTATATCGTATATATATATATATATATATATATATATATATATATATATATATATATATATATATATATATATATATATATATATATAGGGTGTTTCAAAACAACACCGATAACATTTGGGAGGTGATTCCTGACACCAAGATAAAACGAAACAAATAGACCAACCTGGGTGCACAAATGCTTATTTTCGGAGTTATAGGCTGCCGAAAACATGAAAAAATAAACTTTAAAGGTCCATAGCTCCAAAACTATGGGACCTGACTTCATTTAGGAACTACTATGTGTCCACTCCAAATATCCATGTTTCAGAATCGTGCGGTACTTGCGCAACAGTTTTTATAAAGGTTTTATAAAGGCAACAAGTGAGTACTTCAAATTATATGCCCGTAGCCAAACTGCCTATATAAAAATTGTTACGTGAGTACAGCAGGATTCTGAAACAAAGTAGGAGAAATTTCCTAGGTGAGCGCGTGGGAAAATTTACCATGGGAACGTCCCCTGAGCGCTGGTTGGTTAGTTGCTAAGCTGGTATACGTATGTTCATGCTCTTGGACAGCTACCAGCTATAGAAACAAGATGAAACATGTTGTTTGCCTCTTATTCTTCTTCTCGCTGTGTATTGGGTAGTTATTTTGGACCCCGCCTCCTCCGGCGAAGAACGTAAATATCCATGGGAGCAGACTGTATGAAATTTGTCCTTTGATCGAATTGGTCTTAGTTGCTAAGGTTAGGTGCCTGTATAAACAAGAAGAAACATGTAATTTTGGACTCCGCCCCATTATTGACTATGAGATGAGACTGAGAAGCTTTCCATAGAAAATGGGTTCCACGCGAAAGTTATTATTGAAGAACTGATGATGATGATGCTTAGATTCATCGATGTTGATCTTAGTTGCTAAGGGGAATATAGCATTTCAATCAAAGTCGCTTTTATAGGTAGCATCGAATCAGTTGATGTCACGTTTCATTTTGAGTCGTCATGGATGATCTATGCTGTGCTGCGAGTAGAAAAGGGTTGCGGAACATTGCTCTACTACACTAAGTATCCGTCTAAAGTATAAGTCGTTGGTAATACGGAGGTAAGGTGTTACATCCTACGATTATACAGGTTAGGCTAAAGGAGACGGTGATGATGATGAGACATGAATGAAAATGGTGAAAAGAAAATTGGAACGACGAGAACATCCACGCACACGATATTTATTCACCACAAACTTCATTTGTCAAAGTGGATTAAACCAAGAACTCCATGCACAAAATAGAACGCTCTACCACTGATCCACCGTTGACCTGTTTCGTGCTAGGATGAAAAGAGAGAGAGAGAGAGATGCGACATTTGCTTCCCACTGTCGGGAATCTATACCAAAGCTAAGAATAAGATCTATAATATTTAGATCTTTTGTGATAATAAGTTCACAAAAACAAACTGTCTTCTTTATTTCCAGTTCATAATGTATATATGAAAATGAATTTAAAGAATTGAAGGTATGTTAGTTCGGTGGTAGAGTGCTCAACTTTTCCATTTTAAAATTATAATTTCCTTCTCTTTTATTTTATTCGTGTATTCTAAATCAAGAGAAAAGAAGTTTCTCGTCTCGTTTAATAGTTGAATAAGTCTCGTCTCGTTTTGATTATTATCATTATTACAACACCGTGCATAATCATATTTTTTTTTTTTTTAAAATGTGAAAATTCCAAAGCTAATCATAAGAACAGAAACAATACTAATTTCTAGAATGTTATTAGCGTTGAACAGGGAAAAAAGTGTGCAACGATGAAGATGAAATCCTTCAGTTAAACGTCCCACGAATATCCCCTTTACGCTAATATTAAGGTAAGTGAATAATGATCATAATTTTTTGAAATGATATAATGAAATGAAGCGGAAGTATCCGGAGAAAATCAACGGACACGATGTTGGCCTCACATCGAACTGGGAATCCCTTATATCAGAGGTGAGCACTGTACCACTGAGCTATCTACTAGAAATAATGTACGAAAAGGAGCGTGGTCGAAGAGAGGATAAACTCTATAATCTATATAAAAGTCCACATTGACACCCAAGAAGGTTATGCTATATGCAGTGTAAATTGTTAATTCGTCAAAAACGCTACTGTAAATCAGCTAACTGCAAATTGTTCGTATAATTTTTTTATAAACCATTCCATTGTGTAAACTGTCAGGTTTAATGTCACTTTGTTCAAATCTTATTGTGGTGAGCGTGGTCCTGGGTTCGATTTCCGGAGGGGAGAGCATTGAAATTTAAACGCACTTCACTTGTTTGTATTCCAGTTTAAACTTTTGGTTCATGCCTCAAATAGTCGCGGTACTCTAACGAAAATATTTCAGTTTAACATCCCACGATTATGCCCATTATGCTAAGGGAGACGGATGATTAAGGCAAATAAATGATTGAATAATTAGTAGAATGATAATGTGGGAGTAGCCCATGAAAGCTCACGGATAGAGTACAACAAAGAGCTTACTTTATTCGGAGATCGAACTAGGGACTCCATGCAAGAGAAGTAATGAAGTGATGAAGTACTACTAAAGGCGTGATTTTTTTTTTTAATTTTGCCTTAAGATAAACGAAAGAAGTCACGCTTCTTCGCTCCCACTTGGCGCCGCTAATTTGACCATCCGGTTCCAAAACGCATCTGAGATTTTCTTTGGTCCATCCTTGACTTTACCAATAAAAACGGCTTAAATACTTGTTATAGAACCTAAATAAGAGGTTAAAGACGATACTACGTCATAGTAAAAAAAAGTTACCAAAAATTTTAAATGGTTTAATTATCTCTCTTCTTTGACCCGAGAGAACCTAGAGAAAAATAATGAACACGATGTTGTTAATCACCAATTCACCTGAGCTGGGATCTAACCAGAGATCCGTCGCAGTAGAGGTGAGCTCTCTATCGCCAAGCTACCGTGCTACCTAGAAACCAAAAGTAATTTTTACTAAAGAAAAATATTTTTTAAACTACAAGATTGACAAATCATGACTACTGTTTATTTAGACACTTAATTAAATGTCCCTTATACTTATTTCGATAATAAATTAAAATCAGTGCAATAGAAACGAAATGAAATAGTAGTAGATAAAATGAGAACCATTATCGACTTAGGGAGGACTCTCATATAGGGAAAATCATTTGACTACATATTCAGAATTTGACTACTAACGGAGGGAAAGAGAATCACTGATTGAATTGCCAGTTTTAAGAACGAAGTGAAGATCAACAAATGACAAAATTACTTTTCTAGACTCTACATTACCTCCTTTATCATTTAAAACACGTGAATGGTAAAATTTATAATTCTCAAGTTCCAGTACATATTTGGTGGTTATTGAATGAATGCTTTAGAACTTATACAATTATTTTCTTCGATTTCTCAACGTTTTGGTTTTTGGACTGATTTCTTTCATAAAGCTGACGATTTTATTAGTAGAGCCGTATTGTTGATTTGATTTGGATCTTAGCGTCCTGTTTAGCATGAGACGTGAAGCTTAATGTGAAATCTGAACCACATGAGCTTGAACGGGAATCGAACCAGGATATCTAGTTACGAAGGTGCGCACACTGATAATATAGCCAAGACGAACTTCAAATTATTGTTATTAATAACAATGATAATATATAAATACATCTCTAGCAAATTTACTCACATCGTTGTTGAATTAATCACATATAAACCTAAGATTTTTTTAATGAACGTTCAGAAAGAAAAATGATATGATTGTATTGATGATAAGATTTGTTCGAAAAAGATATAATGTATTTCTTCAACCTTTCTATTACTTTGCTAGTCTTATATTTACACACTACGTGTAAGATACGAAGCAAAAACCGCATTCAGTACATTAGGAAATTAATGTGAAATTTGTCAAAGTTCCGACTGCTAAGCAAAAAATAATAAATAAATAAATAAATAAATAAAAATTATAAGCTCTCTCTAAAATTTAATATTGATAATTGAATGTAACATTCCCTTTAGGCTCCTGCATTGACTTGAGTAGTAGAAAATGTCGTTTTATCCTTGTTAATGAATTACACTTACCAGCCATAACCTGTAAAACATTTTTTCCAGCAGAACGTCCTCGTAGCTAACCGTTAGCGTACGTGCCTTTGGTGTGGGACATCCAGATTCGGTTCCCAGTGGGAGTTATTGTGGTTCGGATTCCACGTTAGGCTGTAGGTCTGTGTCTCATTATAGCCTCACTGCAGAAAGAAACACTGAAATGAATTCAAATCCAAATCCAAATCCAAATCTTTTTCATCACCTATGTCGTTAAAATTTGATGGTTCTGAAGACGAACTTTTGCATGGCATCGAGTCCTACATTGAAGGAAGCTTCTATTCAGCACAGCCTGATCGAGTTGAGCCATTCGTCTTTGCATACTTTCCATAGCCCCTCAAGTGTTGTGAAGGTGTATTCTGATGTTTCGTTTTAATAGTCCAAATGCACAAAAATACCACTAGAAAACAGGGTTAATGAAATCGTATGTGTTTTCGACATATTTTCAGTTGTATAATTTGACGACGAACTGCGCATGAATTAAGACAACCCAGTACTGTGTACTAGTTTTTCGGTAGTATCCTATATTAGCTACAAATCCACACTTTAACCTTTGTTTGGAATAAGTCTTCCTTAAATAGATGGCTAACAACTTTGAGTTGAGTTGGAAAGAAACTGCTTGAAACTGGTAGTTATGAACTGGGCATTTAACGAGAAAAAGAGTCACCTTCACCACTTTCTATTTTTATGAGAATGTTTTATAGATCAAAAGCTACAATTGATTATTTCTCACTTTTGTACTAATGTTAATCAATCTACATTTATAGGCGATGATTCGTTTCAATTTAATAAGCTAAATTATTCCGCAATGTATTTCTATGTTACATTGAAGCACAACAATACTTCCACACAATTGAATTACATGTAACATGAATGATATGCATTTTCTGTTGCATGACAACATAATACGGTAATTTTCTCAATATAAAAACAATGTTTAACGCTAAATACTTTTTTGCATGCATTTTGCTTTACTCGGCACACATCTGAGAAATACCGCAATAATTAGTGTCTTCTCACTTAATATAGTCTGAAACTAATAAGATTAATACGATGGCTGTTGTTAATTTCATTTATTATACAAACAATAATAGAAATGTATTCTACTGGCTTTCAGCACAATAATAAAAATAGACAAGCAGCATTAGGTTGGTATCCAGAGCTTCTCGTAACTTTCCGGCCAATGAGTTGTAATTTCCTGATTGTACAACTAGATGCTATACCTAAGAGAGGCAGGTTGAAGGAAGGAAGTCTGTGATTTTCATGAGTCTGTTGACTATCAGTTCTTGTGTATTTACCGTTTGAATAGTTTTAATATCTGAGTAGTATATTTAAAATCTGAGAACCGGATCCAGACATCCACGTAACAATTTTTTGGATGCCACCTGCTAGAGAATTAAAAAATAGTGAAAGTGTGTTAATGATAAGGAAGTATATGATGCTGTGTTTGCCAGTAATAAGATAGTTGACTGACTGTTCGTCAATTCTTGCGTTTTTCAAGGCTTTCTACTCATTCTTTATGCATTTTTAATCTTACTTCTCAGGAATACTTATGAACAATGAAGTATTAACGTTTTATGAATCATTTTAACCCTGGCACTTGAATTTGTCTTAGGCGGTGTTCAGCCACGTTTTATGTAATTACATGTGCAAAAGGGTTTGACCTAATATTGGCTCCAGTTAACTTAGCATTTAACAATTATTAATAAAGGTCTCGTAACAATTACGATTTCTATAGAGCTGGGATTATTGTCATCGATATATCAGATCCGAAGATATGCTAATTTCAATTTGCTATATTGTGCCCGAGGTAGCAATAACATATAGTTTCAGTTTTAATGTAATAAAGCTGAATGTATAGAAGTAAATTTTCAAGTAATTTTGAAATTAGTATTTTAGTGAAAAATTGCATTTAATAATTAGTGTAGTAGTTTCCATTTTAATATCTCAAGCACGTATATTGTTTCCCTATTAACTAATTTGCTACATACATTTTGCTAATTTGATTGGTATTTCGCTAGTGTCATTCCTTGAGAATTAAATATAACTGTGGGATAAAAAATTGAATTATTAAATATGTACTTGTGGAAATTATGTAATAATAGTAAAAACATGCAACAAAGATTTCAAACATAAAGAATTTGGAACCTATGTATAGCAATTACATACATTTTATTCCATAAGTAATGTTATAAATAAATAAAACATTACAACGTAAAATCATTAGAATTTAGAACATGGCATGATTGAATGTGAAGAAATAACATATTGAACCCTGATGTGAATTTTTCAAACTTTACTCAAATATCAAATAATGCCTTAGTATATATACCTATCCTATCCAATGATCATTCTTTCCATCACAATGACCACCAGTAACAACACGCGGTTTAAATTTTTCGAGATTATCCTTAACGATGTAAGAAAACAAGGCTTCCTTCTGAAATAAGTGTTGAACATAAAAATATAATTTCTAGGGAAAAGTCTCTCGCATATTGTTATTTACGATTTCGTTAAGGAAAATAACTATCATGGTATGAATATATTAATATCTCTGATACTGACGGTACAGAAACTAATGTGAATGCTGCAGCTAGTAGATCGTTTGTATTTTAGCCCTAGAATGCATAACATGAATTGTACCATAGTTTCCATAACATGGGTCTTTTCTGACCCATACTCGATTTCAATTGTATAGATGTATTTGGTATGTTTAAGACCATATTAATATTTTCTCGTTAATTAAATGTTTCTTTTGATTGAGTCCTTTATTTATAATACTTTTATTTTTTATTTCCAGACGTTATTATTATAACATATACTACAATATAAAAATGTTTTGTTTGGCTATACACTACCAAGCATTGTGTCAAGTTACAAAGAAAAAATAAATATTGTTGGGTATTGTAGTTATCAGCACGAAGTTCTTACATCTACCAACTTACGATTCCTAAAATATTTTTTTTTTCTGAAAACAGTTTCAAAGTATTTACATTGAAGACCCTTCTTTTCAAAACTTGCAGTCACAAAAACCTGATGGATCTGAATGTTCACTATACACACATTTTTCACACTTTATACTTTACACAAAATTTGGAAGACTTTATGATTTTGTTTGTGGGACACCTGTTTCTGGCACCTCTTCCTTTCCTTACTGACCCTTCCAGTCTTCACAAGCAACAAATGAAACTGAACGTTCACTACACACACACACACTTTTCACACTTCATGCAAACTTTGGAAGACTTTCTGTCTTTGTGGGACTCTTGCCGTTGTTGATTGAGGTCCTTTCTTTTATTATCGCAGATGACTCCAATCCTTTCCATAGCAACCAAAACATGTTTTTGAAGTGTAGGTTTATATGATTTGACAAGTTCCTCGCACAAATCTGTGAGAAATAATCTATTTTTGATACTTCAAGTTCTTATAGTAATTGGGTTGTAGGGCAGTAAATAAGATGTAGGCGTTCGGAGCTCCAACAGCTAACATATTGAACCAAATAACCATAGGCCATCTACGAGTTTTTCGTTCGACAGCGCTTTTCTCAAAATGTTAAGGGTTCTCGTTCGTGAAGGACTGAGCGACACATTACGTCATGCAGTTCTTGTTTTGTCTGTCCAGTCTTTCTGGTTGTGATCAATACCAGAATCTTTATCTCCTGAGGTTTCTTCAGAAGTCACGCTTCTATCACAGATTTCAACACTCTCGACACTATGGTATTCAATATCTTCAACTGCATTATCCGACACAAAACTCTCTTCAGCCTTGTCTAAAGCACAATTACATTCATCAAGAACACTTTAAATTTCTTTCTCAGCTAAATAAGACATTGTCTTACATTTCAACCTGACTCAATCCTACAGCAATATAACACCAAACTTGTTATTTTCACCCCCACGACAGAAGTTACATATTTATCCAACAGATTCTGGTAAAAATAAGTACACAATATATCAGTCTTGTTGGTCCATATTGAGAGATGCTTATAGTTACCAAGGAAAAAGTACAAAGAAGAAAATATTTCAAAGAACATATTGAGAATGCATTGTACATACTACAAACATAGGTGAAAGTTTATTTTGCAATGAACAAATGGTAATGAAACACTTAAAATACAAACAAATCTTTGTTTTTTAGTTCACTAGTGTTTTGTAGATAGTTTAGGAACTCACACGAAGCAATTATAACTACTGTAAGTCATTTGTTAGCCATCAACAGGATGAGTCTGTTCAGAGTACAAATTCCGATTTGTAAAAATTCCGATTCAAAGTACAAGACTACTACTAATTACATTACTACTACTAATATAATTACATTTTAGTAATACAAATATTAATTTGTTACAGTAAAGGAATAACCTAATACTAATATAAAGATTAATATCAGAATTATATACTAATACTAATACGTAATACTAATCTAATACTAAAATATACCGCGGGTCAGAAATGACCCATGATATGCATACTACGTATATAAATACATATAATAAAATATTAAAAATAAATGCAAACCAAAAAACTTAAATAGATTATTTTTAAACACAAATTAAACATAAGTTTCTTACAAGGCTGTTTATATTCTTTATTATAAATTAACGAGAATTGTTACAGTTTCGGAAGTATATCACTTCCTTCTTCAGACTACTACTCCAACTGAAATCATAGATAACATAACATAATTTGTTATCTCTACCAATCAAGAATCATTTTTTCATTTTTCATTAAAATTCAAAATATATGCCCAGAAATAATACATTGTTAACTAATCTTTATATTTCTTTCAATATATATTAACTAAAATAAATATAAAGATTAGTTTACAATGTATTATTTCTGTTAAGAGTTTAAAATTATCACAACAATGGGCATATATTTTGAATTTTAATGAAAAATGAAAAAAATGATTCTTGATTGGTAGAGATAGCAAATTATGTTATGTTATCTATGATTTCAGTTGGAGTAGTAGTCTGAAGAAGGAAGTGATATACTTCCGAAACTGTAACAATTCTCGTTAATTTATAATAAAGAATATAAGCAGCCTTGTAAGAAACTTATGTTTAATTTGTGTTTAAGATGGACACAAGGCCTTTTTATAAAAGTATCTACATTATGTTTATGTGGTAAACAAACCAATAAAAGATGTCATGGGGAACAACTACTCTGCAACAAATATCACAGGTAAAAAAGTATACATAAATTACTGCTTGATCTTTTTTGACCTACGTTCTAGAGTTAAAAGAGAACCCTTCATAACAATGTGAAAAATGAAGCGGAATCTTTAAGTTTTACGTCCCACGGTTATGCCGATTAGGTTAAAGGAGACGGTGATGATGAGAGATGAGTGAAATGGTGGAATGAAGAAAGTGGGAGGAAACGGGAGAACCCCGAGAAAACCCACGAGCACGGTGTTTGTGCACCACAAAGTCCACACGGCGCGAGCTGGGATCGAACCAGGGACCCCAAGCACCGGAGGTGAACGCTCTACCACTGAGCCACCGCGCCCCATGTGACAATGTGGATAACAACGTTTTGTGTTGGTATACGCGAGTTCGATTCCTGGTGGGAGCTCATGTGGTTCGGATCCCACGTTAAGCTGTAAGTCCACGTCTAATATAGACTTGCTAGTGAAAAGATACGCTAAACTTAAAACGCATTCCAACTCAATCCATACAAAGATTATTACCGTAAAAATGTTAACCCTAACAATTGCTTATTGTATGTCAGGTATCATAAAAATCATACCATGAGTCTGCGATACTGCAAGTATACCATGCCATACCATACTGGGTCAAAAATGGATTCAGGCCATGAAATTGCAACTTTTCTGCAAATTTAGTGTAATTTTAGGGGTGAAAATATAATTTATATATAATTTTAATATAATTTATCCTCGTATTGAGTATCCTTATTATAATTCTAACTTGTATTGCTTCCACTTAAATGGAAAACAATGCTATCACAATAAAACCTTGTTTGAGATTGATGAGCCGTTAATTTATGTGACAGAGGTGCAAGTTAATTTTGTTTGATTTCGTGGGCCTATAGACACATGATATTGGTTTTGATAGGCAATCAAAATATAACAAAAAATGTAATCAAAATTAGATATTATAATGATTTGATTTGAATATAAACCATGTGATTTTACCTGAGATGTAAAAGAGAAAGTGAACACGTAATGTTGATCGGTGAATCTATTAAAGTTTAATATGAAACTATCAGTTTGTTGTTATGGTTATGTAGATGTGCATAATTACGATTTGATTTGAAACTGCATGTAATTCCATCTGAGAAGTGAAAGTAAATGTGAACATGTAAAGTTGATCTATAGATCAATTAGTCATTAGAAAAGAAAGCAAATGTGCTTTTATAAAATTAGTGTAACAAATAACATTTGATCACAAGATATACGTATGTGTCATCCCTATGGCATGTTCTGTAAATACTTATCGTTGGTCGTAAATTAGGTCCAATAACATAGAAGCTATTAGATATTGGTAGCAGTAATCATTGTTACAGAAAATCTCTGAACACTCAAGATGTATTTCAACTGCTTTGTATTAGAACTCTCAAGGTGAAGTTGTAACGCTCTCGATGACACAAGGATGGGGCAATCGCGAAAGGTCATGAGCAGAAGTAAGGGTAATATTTAACGAAAAAAAATCGCGTTCCAAACAATCCCATTTCGAGATCTACTGTCGAGTGCATCGTAAGACGCGTCGGAAAAACGGTAACTATAAAATAGACCGAAATCGGCGACAAACAGCCTGATGTTGCACTCATTTATTGAAAATACTACCTTAGCATTCATATAGCTGCTGAACAACATGAGATTAGTCACATGTCTGTGAAAAGAATGTTGAAGAAAATAAAGTTCTGCCCATACAAAATTCATCTGATATATCAGCTGAATTAAGATGTGTTTGATCATCGTGTAGAATTTTCTGAAAATATGATGAAACAAATTAATGATGATCCACCACCACAATTGTATTTTCTGATGAAGCCACTTTCCACTTAACTGGTTACATTAACAGATATAATTGCAGGTTTCGATTTGACATCAATCTCATTGGTTCTTTGCAAACTCACTCTAAATCCTGAAAATTTGAATATCTGAGAAGCAGTGGTAAATAATACTATAACTGTCCCCCTTTTTAGCAATTACAATTTGATTTTTGAACTGTGTGAGGAGATGCTTCGAAATCAAGTAGTTTCATCAATGAGAGACACTCTAGAAAGCAATTTTGTTCACAGATGGTTCCAGCAAGATGGTGCAAGACCCAACTACAATATGAATATGCGGCAATTTCTTAACACGAAATTTCCTAAATAACGGATTGGCAGAAGAGGCTAGGTCGAGTGCCCGCTCGTTCTTTGTTACCCTGATTTATTGTCACTAGAACACTTTTTCTGGGATTTTCTAAAAGTCCGAGTATACCAAACAATGCCAACCAGTTTGGATAATCTTCGTCAAAAAGTTACTCATGAAGTGGCACTTATTGAACTGGACTTCATCAGGAATGCAATATTTATCTTTTATCATCGAATTGCTCACTGTCAGACCAAGAAAGGTGCGCAGTTTACACACTGTATATATATTCATTTGTGTCTGTAGTGTATATACATTTGTAGCGTATTGCATATTTCATTCTTAGTGAAGCAAGAATTCATCTCTAGCGGTAATAGTTTAATATGGAAATCATTTTATGCATTGTTTTAGTTTAAATTGATACATATGTATTTATCTCAATTAATCTGAAGTTCCGTTGTTACCATGTTAAAAGTCTGACAATCTAACCAAGCATATCACATTTTCTTTCAGATCGCATGTCCATATAAAATTATGGTATAAATTTAGTGTGCCCATTTTCAATTCCCAATATTATTGTTCTGTAACGGCCGCCTTACATAATTCAACATAATCACACAATTCTCGAGTATTCAATAAACGTGACTTATGCAATTAAATTTCCAATTATACTAAGTACGACACTAAGTTTGTGTCACTTATTTCACTAATGATAATATAATAATTTCTTTCAAATATGTTTGTTTTCGTTGAAACTGAAAGGCGTGTTGTTATAATTTGATTTTATTAAAATACACTAGATGGCCATCACCGTATTTAAATTTGAGTATTAACGTTTGGGTAAACGTATTTTAGTTGGTGAACAAACTAAAAACAGAAAATAAGAAATACATAATCCAAATTTTTAATGAAGAAACGTTGTTAATCTATAGTCTATAACGTACAGCGAGTCCATGGCTTACACCCAAGAACTACTAAAAATAAAACTAAAAATTGTATTCTATTATCATGCATAGAGAGTCGGTTAAAAAAGAAAAACGGTGCCTCTCCGTTTTTAAACATAACTACCATTGATTTCTTCTCTCTTCCTTCTGTTCTCTTAAAAATACTTCATTTTTATAAGGAAAGAAAAAAATTACTTCCATAAAAATCCCAAAATGTCTAACTTAAGCAAAAGAACCTGCTAACATACTGTAATGAAGAAATATAAGCGAAAAAGATAATATGATATGAAATGAAATGAAATATTTTAGTTTTACGTCTGACTTTTATGTCCGCTAAGCTAAAGGAGATGATGGTGATGAGAAGTGAATGTAATGATGGAATAAAAAAAAAGTACGAGGAAACGAGAGAATAACGAGAAAACCCACGTGCATGTTGTTTGTCCACCACAAAGCTCATTGCTGAGCAGGAGTGAGGAAACATTCCACCACTGATACACCGTAGCCCCTTGCTTTATTTAAAAGTTTGTCAGTACATTTACTCGTATGTAATATGTTTATAGAATCCTGTTATGCAACAAATCTGTTTCTTAATATACTCAATCATATTTTATATAATGAACACATTTCATGTAATGAGATACTATTTCTTTGAACACTACTTCAGCTATATACAATATGACTCATTTTGTGTACATTTTACTCCGATATTCCTCCAAACATGCATAGAAAGTGATATGGGAGAAAGCAAGAATCATATACAAATTAGCTATTCAAATACATTTGATTTACCTTCACGTCTTTCTTTGATTAGCTATTCAGCACTTCATCATATAAATAAAATCAACCGGTAACTTAAAGAGTAAGTACACGAGTTTTGCGATTTAGTGCATAGAGAGTCTATCAACAATCGCCTACATGATTTATTATAACGGTACGCTTTTTATTAAATTAATTGAGTCACTAAAACGCAAACTTCTCTGCCACAATTCAATTTATTTATATCTAATTGTCCCTGAGAACGAGATTCCAAAATCCTATTATTTGAAACATTTGACTATCTTTTATGTATTAACATTATATCTATACACTATTTCTTTTTCTTTCTCTTCTTCTGATATTAAAATCAGCCAGCCTGGTACATATTTAGAATATGTTGTGGAACAAAATTACAAAGTAATAAAGATTTATAATACAAATATACAATATACCGTTGTATATTATGGCGCCCGACGGACTTTTTCTTTTTTATTCATTTTATTTAATAAAAACAAAGAATTCTGGACCTTTGACTTTTACATATCAATCATTCGAGTTTTCGAATGCACCTCTTACACTTGAAAATTACAATTCATATAATTATACATATATATCATTTTTAATTTTATAACAATATTATTATCATATTTATTATCATATTTATTTTAAACTTTATCATCATCTTCATTTATTTATACATTTCAATGACGATAAGGCACATTCGAAATTTGATTTGCAAGTTATTTATGTCCTTTTTCGGGTCCATTAAATGCTTGTTACAAGCTATTAATTATTTACTTAAGCTTCATGAAGAATATTTAGAGAAATATGTATGTGATATTTATATAGTTGTTCTCTGCATACAAGTTGGTCAAATATAAGATATAGTTAAACAAAATATAGACTAAGATTGAAATATCGATGATAATCAGGAGATAACATAATAATTAACGTCTTATTAACATCATAACATGAATAATGTGATTCATATTGCATTTTGGCAATCATATAAAAACGCATAAATAGTATGAAACACAAATATTAAGTAGTACACATAACATTAAGAAATAAAGACATGAATTGAGTAACTGCAATTATAGACATGAACTCAAAGATGAAATAATATAAAATAAAATACATTAAACAAACTTACATATTCATGAAATACTTTGTTTTTCTCTTTTGGAACAAAATGCTATCTGCTATGTATCATTTACATTAACTTTATAGCACTCAAATAAGGTACGAATAACAAACAAAGTCATAACGTTATTTAAAGCAAAATAAAATTGTATACGGTCTTTTCTAACATCGGAATCCCAGTCTACGTTACATGACCAATAACTTCCTTCAAATCGCATTGAATATCATAAATCGGAATACGGTTTTGTTCTTTACTTCTATAGTTCTTAGTTTCTTACGTTGAGAATTTTCGCCGTAATTCCTGCCATCTGAAAAGCGTTTCTGACAAATCGTATTATTTCGGCTGTGATTAGATGGTGTTGTGTCATCGGGCAAATCAGGTTCAGTTCTTTTTCGTTTCACAGGTGGTGAAATATTGTCTCTTAATGGATCTGTATTTGTCCTTTACGTGATATCTACGGTATCCTGTCCGGCCATGGATTCTGTTTCTTCTGTAATTAGGCTCGGTTACATTACCGGTACATATGGATTTAACATAACCTTTTACATTGGGATCACACTTTAATCTCATATGGATACTTCGAACTTGATTTCGATTAAAGTTAGTTCGATTCAAACTAGTACCGTATTGAATCATTGATGGATTTTCAAAACTTTGCAACATCACACTTGGATGATGGAAATCAACGGACTGCATCACGTTCTGTGAAAGCATCATCGGATTGTTTACTAACATCGTTTTGGTCTTTTCGTTGAATGAACAATTCAACAAATTTAACTCACTCGACCAATCAATACAAGCACTAAAGTAACACACGTTTTCTTTAGGCGTTTTACGAATATTGGAATCAACATATTTCCTGCTACATGAACCACAGAATTAATATCATGTTGAATATACGGGGAACACAGACAGTCAATAGCGTTCTCAAGATGAAGATGATCATAACTTTTCGCCCACTGATACATACCAGAATCTTCGTTACACATAGTATCAGCAAAGCAGTCAAAAACATTCGAATGAGGAAAGAAGTTAGGAAATCTAATCTAACCAATACGGCAGTATACTTTTGTGGAAACTCCGTATATTTCACTAATGTAATGTACCCACCATTTCGCACTGCATTCTTGTAAATACATTTTTCTTTAATGGATTTTACTTCATCCGGCAACTGTTTGCTTTGATTTGCATGTTCATTTATCGTAGTTCCTATAACGTCTACAGAGTCCTGTACTTCGGTGCATCTTTGTACTATCTTTTCCATATTTTCATCGTAACGTCCGAATTTGGCAGCAATTTGTTGATTCACTTGATTCAATTGCTCCTGTATCTGGTCCCATTTGCCTTCGTTGCGTTCCTGCAATTGCGCAAGCTTTTCATCAAAATGCTGAGCTTGGTCCTTAATTTGTTGTGATATCCCTCTTAGAACATCCATTGTTTTCTGGAGCATTCCTTTTGGCCTGAACCATTTGGATATCCATCGTTTCACTATTCGTAGTACTCATGTTTTTCCTGTGTATTACTTTTCCACCTCTTAAAATAGTGAAATCAATGTCAGGCTCAATGGTGCTCGTTTTACTGTACTTCGAACGATACACTTTCTCTTTTCCTTTCCCGAGGTTCCGGCACCAATTTTATAACGGTTCGCTTTTTATTAAATTAATTGAGCCACTAAAACGCAAACTTCTCTGCCATAATTCCATTTATTTATATCTCGCTGTCCCTGACAACGAGATTCCAAAATCCTATTATTTAAAACGTTTGACTATATTTTATATATTAACATTATATTTATACACTATTTCTTTTTCTTTCTCTTCTTCTGAAATTAAAATCAGCCAGCCTAGTACATATTTAGAATATCTTAAGGTCGAAAATTACAAAGTAATAAAGAATTATAATACAAATGTACAATGTACCGTTGTATTATAATATAAGTTGTAGGTCACCAGATTAAGCTTAATCTCTCGAATTTCCTAAACACATTCAAATTACTTTATGCTGTAATAAATTTTGAAATATTTATTTATGTATCCCGAAAACTTGGAAGAAAACTGATTCCCAAACTTAACATTACTTGTGTTTACGTTTTCCTGTAATAACTTATGTTATATATTAGAGTTACTAATTGAATATTTGTTTCTAACGTAGAAATAAAATCTCATGAGTTATACTTGAGGAAATTCTCACAAAAAGTAAACTACCCTTTTTAGATACGCAGGTGATAGAGAAGTGATTTACATAATGTTATAGGGCAATTAATGAAAAGTGAAGATTACGTGAGTAGTTTTTGAAAAAATTGTCAAAAAAACTTTTCCTCAAGACGTAAATAATTTTTCTGTAAGGTTTCGGCATAAGTGAGTTATATCCGTCTTCTTTTGCTTCAAGTGCATATATATCTTAAACTTAAACTAAAATAAGATCATACCGCCAGGTTGCTAATAAACCATTTATTAATCAAGTATGACCAAAACCACATGAATTGTTTATTTCCATACGAGTAAACTACATCTTGTGGATTTTCAAGACAAATGAAGTGGCTATGAAATTTATTTTTGTGAAATATGAAAAAAATCGCCTAAGTCGTTTTTTTTATAGGAAATCCTTCAAAACTTAACACAAGATACATTGCTTTAGAAAAAAATTAGTAATCTTTGCTGTCAGGTTATTAATGGGAGATTTAATTACGAAATATAAAAAATCGCTAAAGTCGTTTTATAGAAGGTCCTTCAGAAACAAAATCTCACCTCCAAGAATAAACTATTGAAATTACAGTGAACTTTTGAAAGAAACCATGTTGTAATGTTACAAATTATATATATATATATCTATAGGGTAACTTCGGCAAATAACGCCACCAATTCAACATATTGTTCTGGTGTTCAAGTGTTTTTATATCTAGAACCGTGCAAATTATATGGAAGATGGAGTGAACGCTCCGCTATAATGCAATGAGAAAACAAAGATTCTACGTAAACAATGTCGACCACAATGCACTGAGAATCGGAGTAAGTTTGAGATGGCGTTATTATCAGACGTGTCGGCAAATAACGCCAATTGCTTTACAACAACGGAAAGGTGTTGAAATCGTAACGAAACACATTTTGAACACAACTAAGCAATGTTCTTGGCAATGTGCTACCTGCTTTGCTGGTACAAAAAACTCATAGTGATAGTACATGTTAACCGGTAACTCTTGTGATGAATTGCGAACCTCTCAACATAACAGTTGCATTCATATGGAGCACTACTCGTCGGAGCCAGACAACAATGCACAACCAGTGTCACACAATGTTCAGAAGCCACATTTAACAATGCTGCCAGAATCACATAATTCGTGAAACCCAATCTTGCATTCAATACCTTGAATCCACATATTAAGACCCCTGAGATCATAGTAATACCCTCCACAGTCCCCACGGTGCGTATCTCCATCCTTCGTCTTTCTAGATGATGCTTGTGTTTTCGTGCCGGAAAAAGTGAAAGGGCAAGCTCTTGCGAATAGGTCTAGTGTTACCAATCTCCTCTGGCAGTAAGACAACGCCCTCTCTAATGAGATATACTCCTAGTTATTTTAGCTGTAGGCAAGAGCTTGTGGATGGAGTGGGCACTCGATGGTGTTGAAGGAGAGATGGCGGCTGGTCATGTGCTTGGAGGTGTTGGTGGAGGTTGCTGTTGCTCTGATACATCATTTGGGAAAAAGCTATATCGGGTACAGCATTTTTGTTAAAATGATGCGTTGTAGCGCTGAAGCCTGAAATTGTGTTCTGAGCTGTTGCTGAACGGAACCATGCCTATGAAAACAGTTTTGGAAACTGTAGCTTCCCAAGTGTTCTTCCAGGGTGCGTTCGTCGATAACTGTCAACTGCTTCAGAACAGTACAATTTTAACGATTTGAAGAAGCTCTTGTCGAGCGGTTGAAGTTCATGGGTGCAATGTGCAGACAAGCACAGCAATTAATATACATGGTCTCAGCAGCATTTAAAATTGTAATATCAAGATGACTGCGATGACAATCTACAATAAGCAGTGCTCGGCCAGGGATCTGATGTCTGTTGAAATGTTCCAGAAATGAACGGAATTCTTCCTCTGTAACATAGCCTTTAGGTGTCACTGCATAGGTGTTACCTGGAGAAAGATCACCACCAAACTATTTTTATTTCATACTTTCCTTTGTATAACACCATCGGAAGGATCTAATTTGAACCTGATGCATTAGTGCACGTAATATCACTCAGGTTCACCTTTTTCGCCATGTGTGGCATTAGGTACTCGCTTGCTCCCTTTCTGTGCCGGAATTTTTAGGCTACTGTTGTACGTCATTTATAGCACTGCATTTAATCTGCATTGTAAATAAGTTCAGGTTTGTCACAAAAGGTGCATAGCATAAAATGTATTTCCCAATAGCGTATTAAAATTCGTTCACTATAGTTCTGTTGAAACGCATGAGTTTATCATAGCTCAAATTCTCCGCCTTTCTGCACACGATATTCAAGTGTCTTGCCACGAAAGCAAAGAAAACAGACTTTTCCGGCTCTACCACTACGATAAAGAAAAACAAACTTTTAACACTAATATTAGTTTCGATTACCGATTAGATGCAGTGGCGTTATTTCCCGACGCAATAGTGGCATTATTTCCAGAAGCAATTTACTTTTTTTCAGCCATTATTTCTATACCAAGAATAGCTGTTCTGCATATTTTATCTATATCATAATATTATGCAAGTACGGCCCTAACAACGCATACCTTTAGTAATAGTAAAATCCTAGTTTTACCCAAACAATTCGCCTATCTCGTTTGACGCACTAAAAATGTGCAAGCCCTAAAAATGTTTCCTCTGCTTCACGGCTGTCACGTCAACATTTGTTCACTGGTTTCTCCTTACTGACTAGTGTTGTGTCGATCATGAACGATTCGATCATTATGAACGAATCATGGCATGAATCAAATGAATTATGATTCTTTTCACAAATGAATCGATTCTTCTAATGAATCATTTGTACTTCTCACTGAATTGTTTGCTGTGATCGAAATGAATTGAGAATCACAAGCTGCCAGCTTGTGTGAGACAATTGGTGAGGTTGCTTCTGCAAATGCGCTTGCAGTTCACGAGGAGTAAAAAAGAAAGAAAACCATACGCGCGTTTTTTCTTCCTGCTTTTGTAGATGTGTGCGACTTTTTTTTCTTTCTGCGTGGTAGGGTTGTTTCCTAGGTAGAAAGGAAGCCGCGTTGTTAGATTACTTTCAGAATAAACTTTCTTGTTGCTTGCTTCTTGTCGTGAAGTACTGGCAGTGTTGCTCAATTAGACATAATACGATCTCGTAGTTAATTTCAACATACTCTTGATGAGCACTTATCCATTTTATTAAAATACTGTACGTGCATTGAATAAAATTATTTTCATTACTTTCAACTCCAGTAGCCAAAAAGGTCAATTTTAATGTTTTATAGTCAACTCGAAGTACTATATTATATTCAATGTAAATACAGTACTTACACAGAAAAAGTGCACTGTAAATTATTTGTAGTGTACATAATTGATTTTAAAAATGTACATGTAGAAAGACGAATAAAGATTCTTTCTGGGAGGACAGTGTATTGCATTTTTCAGTAAAAACACTTGTCCACATGGAACGAAGCTTAGTGGTACCTACTTGTCACTTTACTTCTATTGAAACATACATAAAGACACAAATAGTTTTCTGAGCTTCCATGTAAACAAGATGTGGGAGACCCCGGCGGAAGCTCACGTGGTTCGGATTTCATATTAGTCAGTAGGTCCATGCGTCATATAGCCTCGCTGCTGAACCGGACGTTAAACTGAAAATCAACTCAACTGAAATTTAACTAACGATTTTCTCTTAGAAATGTAGACAAACACTGATGATAACAGGGGTGGCCGGGGAGAAAATCCGCCAGGCCAAGAAGTTTCTCCCGGGGCATTTCTCAGATTGGGTTCAATTGGGGTTACCAGTATTTTCGCAAATATATGTTCATCTCTGGCTTATTGAAGTAGTAGTGGCCCAGTGGTAAGGCGTTCACTTCTAGTGGATGAGGTCTCTGGTTTTGTATTTGCGCCAAATGGGATTTATGGTGGACAAACACCATATGTGTGGATTTTCTCGGGGTTCTCTTGTTTTCGCTCGCTTCCTTCATTTCACCATTTCATTCATTCTCATCATTATCGTTTCCTTTAGTCTACACGATGATAATTATGGAACGTAAAACTTTAAAATTTCATTTCATTTTACGTTTATTCATAGTCTCCCCGAGTTAAATCTTTTAAAATTATCACAATAGTATTAAATATATGTTCATGTCTAAAATCCCTCTTTTTCTCTATCTAGAAGGTCAGTATCTTTTCCAGTTAAGAATAAAATAGAACATATTTTATAATATAATAGAATAAAATAGAAATCTTGCAGTTTAACGTTCCATGTTTATGTCCATTAGCCTAAGGAAAACGAATGATTAAGGCAAGTAAATGACGATGGAAGAATAGTTAGAATGAGAATATGGAAGGAAAGGGGAGTGGGTTTACCCGATAAAACCCACGGACATGATGATGTACATCACAAACTTACTTAGCAGTGGATCAAACCAGGGACCCCGCGTAAAGGAGGCAAGAGTTTTCTCAGTGAGCCACGGTGACCCCTAGGATAGAATAGAATGGACTGCGAGATAACAATTTACTTTAATTAATCATCCGCATCTTCTTTACCGTACAGGGTATAACTCTGACTTACAACAACAAAAGAAATCCATTAACATGATGTGTACTTTACAAAGTTTATATGACCTGGGCAAATAATACCCACTAGAAATGAATATAACACTACAGACTCATTGTATAATGCTTTCTGTATTTAAAACCAAAAGCATAAATGTCGCCTATACAGAGCTCTATATTTTCCTCTATATTAATATGTACTACAATAAGAAGTTGAAAATAAATTGTTAAAACTGCTCAATCCCGTGAAAATCTTACGGAGTATATTTCAACAAAATATTATCTCGAAAAACTGAAGTTGGCAGAAAAAACGTGGAGATTGCAACAGTTTTAGTGTTTGTCTCAACCTCTAATATGAAAGCAGGATGCAAAAATAACAACAATGAGAATAGAGTAACAGCATATTATTGAAACTTCATAATTGCACTGAAGCTTACGAGTTCCCGAGCCACTCCACTCACCCAAATGCAACGCTGTCCGTGTCATATGGCAAAGATGAAGTTGCGCAGAAAAGAAGTGCAGTAGCCCAAGCGATTCATATGATCGAATAATTCCCACTCAATTCATATGATCGAATAACTCATTGCGCAAAAGAGATGCGCGGAAACCTAACTGATTCAATGAGCGAATCATTCCCAACCAATTCACTTGCGCAAAAGACATGCGCAGAAACCTAACTGATTCAATGAGCGAATCATTCCCAACCAATTCACTTGCGCAAAACGAATGCGCGGACGACCAATTCATATGAACGAATTAAATGATCGAATCATTTTAGTGAATCAAAGTAAATGAATCGATTCTCCGAAATGAATCGTTTTGCCCATCACTATTACTGACGCCTGGCTGACCTCTAGTCTTTGTGTCTACAAAGACAGCAGGCATCATTGTTTATCACACACCCATAAGCGGTCACCTTACCAACCACGTGTTCATGCTAGCACTGTGGAAGGTTTTAAATGGCGTTATTTGCCGAAGTTACCTATATATATATAGGGTGTCCATAAAGTCCTTTGCCACCCCTAAAACTCGGAAACGGTTAAATATATGTCAAAACGAGTAACCACATATTTCATCATTTCAAAAGTACCACGTATTGAGGGAAACAAAGTTGCCCCAGGGTCCCATACGAGGTCCAACTCAAAATTTGTAAAATGCAAGGGGGTTAAGTACTATATCGATTGAAAGCTATTTACAGAAGAAAGACGATGGAATAAGTTTCGATGTTCTATGGTAAACCTGTACAAAGTGGCGGCAGGTCAAAATGTTAATACAGTTTGCATTGAAAAGTCTTTGGCCACCCCAAGAAATCTGAAATGACTCAGCAGATATCAAAACTGAAAAACATGTGTATCATCATTTCAAAAGTACCACTTATTGAGGGAGACAAAGTTGCCCCAGGGTGCCTTATAGAGTCCCAGACGGGGATCAACGCAAAAGTTGAAAATGGCCGTTTGAAAGCAATTGTTAAAAGAAGGAAGATGGAACAAGTCTTGTAAGTATACTAACCCTTTGTGAATTGGCGTGAGACTCAAAATGTTAACACAGCCTTGTAAAGCAAATTGAAGTAATACTAATAATAGTACTACTACTTGTAGTAGGAATATTAGTAATAACGTCAGAAGTAGTAGCAGGCACACTTCTACCTGAAATAGTATTGCCTCAATTAGTAATCCAGACATGGCATCCGGTTACTTAAGTCTTTCAATAAATGTGACTGTTTACATATCTCTCTTTTTACCCAATCCCTGTTCTTTCGGACACGGTTTGCATAGCCGTTCCAAACTTGTATCATTTTTATTCTGTTATCAATAACTTTCAAACAATATAGTACTTGACCCATTTCCTATTCGCAAATTTTAAGTTGGACCCCACTTGGAAACCTGCAAGGATTCTGGGACAAATATTTGTACATCGGAAAGCTGTACTTTACAAATAATGAAACACTCCTTTTAGCGTTTTAACATCTCATATTTTACCATTTCGGATCATTGGAAGTGGCATGGACTTTTCGATGAAGGCCGTTAACATTTTAATACCCCCGCCATTGCAAGCAGGGTTGGTATTGAAACATAAGACCTGTTCCGTCTTCCGTCTTTTAACAATAGTTTTCAAACGATACTTGGCCTCCCTTATCATTTGAAAATTTTGAGTTGGACCCCGTCTGGGACCCTCCGAGGGACCCTGGAGCAATTCTGTTTCTCTCAATACATGGTACTTTTGAAATGATAAAACACGTATTTTCCAGTTTTGATGTGTGCTGAGTCATTTCAGATTTCTAGGGGTGGCCTAAGACCTTTCAGTGCAAACCGCATTAACATTTTGACCTGCCGCTATTTTGTACAGGTTTACCATAGAACATCGAAACTTATTCCACCGTCTTTCTATTGTAAATAGCTTTCAAACGATATACGACTTGACCCCTTTCAATTTGGAAATTCTGAGTAGGACACCTTCTGGGTCTCTCCGAGGGACCCTGGGACAATTTTGTTTCACTCTATACGTGGTACTTTTGAAATGATGAAGTACGTGTTTTTCAGTTTTGATATCTGTTGAGCCATTTCAGATTTCTAGCAGTGGCCAAAGACTTTTCAATGCAAACTGTATTAACATTTTGACCTGCCGCTTTTTGTACAGGTTTACCATAGAACATCGAAACTTATTCCATCGTCTTTCTATTGTAAATAGCTTTCAAACGATATACGACTTGACCCCTTTCAATTTTGAAATTTTAAGTTGGACCCCTTCTGAGACTCTCCGAGGGACCCTGGGGCAATTTTGTTTCACTCAATACGTGATATTTTTTAAATGATGAAATACGTGTTTTTTTTTCGTTTTGACATATATTTCACCGTTTCCGAGTTTTAAGGTTGGCAGAGGACTTTATGGACACCCTATATATATATATATATATATATATATATATATATATATATATATATATATATATATATATATATATATATATATAAGGTAAACGCACCGGATTTCGACAGGTTAAGGACCTTTTTTAAAATCAATTGCCTATTGTGGCCATAATATTAGTCGGTGATGGCCCAATTTTTTTCCTTGAAATGTACAGTCTCTACAAATACTAAAAGTCACTTCAAGGCTCAAATGCTAATGTTAAATTTTTTTATGAAACTGGAACTCGCCAATGGAACCCGAATTCGACACACTTCACCTGGTTTCGACAGTTGCGGTACCTGAATTCGACACATTCAATTATATCCATGTAAAACATTAAGTCGGCATTATTATTAGTAGTAATCTTTTCTCAGCTTCAAATATTGTTTTATTATTATGCAAAAATTATCAGATGGGCTAAAGAACACAACTTAAATTTTCTGAACTGAGTAGTCACTTCGATGATCCTCAATTCGACATGCTGGGATCTGATTTCGACATTCCATGTCAAACTGAGGTTACAACTATCGGAGAATTATGCAACAAATAGCTTTATGAAAGACTTTGAACATACCTGTACGTTTAGATATTCAGTTAAAATTATATTTGCACTACTGAGCATGAATTCGACAAGCTTGTCGAAATCCGGCTCACGTTACAAATAAAGGCTCGTGTTTTCGACAACCCCCAGTTCATGTTACATCACAACCTTTGTCCTCACAGAAGAAAACAAAACGCACTCATTGAAACTCCTTTACAACATTAAAGTACCACTATTTGCTTGAAGCAAACCTAACTTTAATAAAAGTCTTACGAAAATAACCTGCCGTCTTATGATTTTCTTAAGATTATGTGTTTTTTTCTCGATGAGTGTGTTACACACACAACAATGTACTTCTTTTCTCCATACATATGACATCTACTGTAACCGTGCTTTTGACACGAGAAAAGACACTCCGATAATGTTTCCACTTCTATTCACGATCGCAGGGATGACACTTTACGCTTATTTCACAACATTTAAGTGAAATCCAGAAAGAACCAACCCTCAAGAATAAAATACCACCTCTGGATTTTTCCTGTAATTGCATACTTTGATATTTATGGTAGGGAGATTGTTTCTGGGGAACGAAGAAAATTCTATTTACAACGTCCCTAGAGAATCTTTTAGACGTCCTAAGTTTAAAATTTGATCTCAATATATTGAACGATATGGCTTCAAGGTAAGTGAAAATATTTAAATAGAGATGAGCAAGTCGAGTGACGGACAAATAACGAAAGTTCGTTGAAACCCCAAATATTAACACCTTGCCTGCCACACTGAAATAAGGTAGAAATAAAATGAACTATCGGACCATTTGTTATTGGAACAAAATCATCAAATTCTTATCAAAATCATATATGTAAAAATGATCAAATAATTTTCGGGGAAAAAAAATCAGAACCTGTAAGCCAAAGATATCAAACATTTTTCTGAGGTCATAAAATTAAGTTCACCATTTAAATCTAGGTGATTGTTCGTCACTGGTGATTCACACGTCTGGCTTCAAATACAAAAATGCAAAGCTTGTGAATCACATATGATTCACATGGCAGTAACTGTGCTAATGTTTCCTATTGTCACTTGAAGTTTAAAATGAAAACGACGTTTTCTGTTACATCACAACGGAATAATTGCTGAAAATTTGAAATTTTTTCTTTAAACATACTTAGTGTCTAGGGTCTTATGTCTCACAAAAGAAACAAGTTAGAAACTCTCACAGAAATTTACAGAAACTGAAGTGAACAGTACACAGGATAAGACTAACAAAAATATATTATTTTGCCATCTACGAGTGACACTTCTAAATGTTATTCACATCTACCAATGGAGGGGAGGGTACTTTGTGACCATCAACTTAAAATAGCAAATTTGTGAAACACACTAACGCGAAACTCTGAAAATGAACATTACATGGGATAAGAATAACTGTCAAATTTGGAAAAGGTGGAATACAACTCTATTATACTACCATCTAGGAGTGACACTACTAAATGTCACTCACATCTCCCACCAACGGGTTGGGAGATCACTTTGTGCCCACCAACTTAAAATAGCAAATTTTATTAGACGTTCTAACGTTCAATTTGAACCACCGTAAGGTTTTCGCTTTAGCTAAAATTTTTGAGCAATAACATTTTATTTTTTCAGTTTTAAAGAAACGATCACAAGAATAATTAAAATAAATATATACTGTGGTGGTCACAAAGTACCCCCCGTTGGTAGTTCGAGGTTTAACGAAACGAAAAATATGCAAACATGAGAACAGTGGCAATTCACATATCTCATCGAATTGAAACTAATGAGGTGAGTATAAACCAACGTGCTTAATTTCCAAGAAAAGCGAGTACTTAAATTTAAACATTAATACCGTAGAATAACCTTACTACCTATGAAACTAAAACTAATATAAAAGTATATTTTCATGAAGCTGCTGATTACGATACTAGCAGGATGCTGATAGTATATTGCATCTTTCTTCCATTACTTTATAATGACAATTAAAACTACACTGATACGCTTAATGAGGTTAAAATCAGTGAAATTTTATAGATATAATATCTTTTCTTGTGTGAACAGTATTCTTATGAAATTTTACTGACGTAATGATTTCAAATTTTGGAAAACTTAAACAATGTTTCTTATTTCTATTTCTAGATGTCAAATCGACACCCATTACTGCTGTGGAAATAGATGTTGTCCTATTACTACTCGCCACAATGAACTCTGGGAAACCTGGTACTTTTGGTAAGTTTATATATATGTTCTTACTTCTTTCTATTTATTACTTTTATACAGTAAAACCTGTCTTCAACGGACCCTTTATTAAACGGAAAACTGTCTTAAACGGAAATATTTCATGGGCCCATGAATTTTGGAGAACAAAACGTGTAAAAAGTCCCTTCATTAAGCGGAAACTGTGTTACGCGGACAACGGAAAGAAAAATAAACATTTAACGGAAAATTCTGAGTTCCGGACTACAGCGTTTAGAAGATGTTTAGACATTTTGTGAGACATATATATTACACTGTCTGCGATAAAATGTTCGTTCTTTTGTTAAATATGTCTGGACAGTGTTGGCCTTCCCCAACCACTACTCATATTCACCCCCACAAATTGTCCTTAATCCCCGCAATTTAATCAAGAATCATACGGAATGTTGGAAAGAAGAAAACGAAATAGAGGAAGAAGAAGAATACGATACCGAGTTCGGAGAAGAGTGTAGAATAAATACATATCAAGATGCTCTCAGAAGTTTAAAGGAACTGCAAAAATTTGCATTACGGAAAAATGATTCTGATTCACTTAGTATAATTTCTCAGGTTAGAGTGTATGCGGAAAGTCAAGCAGCCAAGCAGCAATGTACATAGAAAACCCTGCTTGGCTATTAGAAAAATAAAGAAAACGTGTGCATAGCAAATTTTGTATTCATTTTAATTTTTTGTGTATTTATTCGTAGAAGAAAGAAGTACTGTAATCGGACAATGTACGTACAGCAATATAAATGGTCATACTGAGAAAATATAAGCATGTATTTAAAAAAAGAAAGAAAGAAAGGAAAGGTCTACCTCCACTAAGCGGAAACCTGACTTTAACGGAAATTTTTGCAAGTCCCGCTCGATTCCGCTAAAGACAGGTTTCACTGTACTAATACATCAAATCAGGGGGTTAGTTGTAAGAACTTACGAATCTTTAGACTCATTTCAGTAAGAACACATGCAATGTGCAAGTGTTTGCAGCAATCTTGTCAAAGGAACAAGTTCACTTCATTTCCGAATGGTTACGGAAGTCAAACTTAGGTGAAAGGGTTTTAGAATTTGTAAATTGGAATTAATCAGTTTCAACAGATGTATAATTTTATTACAACAAATAACTAAACAAATTATATATATACAAAAGCAAATATCACATTATTATTATACTTTTCACTATTTCATCCTCACGACACAAAACTGAAACAATTTAAATTATATAACCACAATACGTGTAAACTCATCCTATTACCTTATCTAATTACAAGGTTCGATAGGTCAGTTCAAACAATGTAAGTTCAAGAGTGGCAGCACTATAACCTCTATAACCAATGTTCATCAATGTTTCTATCTATATACTGAATCACAACCTTTTTCTTTTTCTTTCTTTAATTACCGTAAAACGGGGCTACTTTGACATTTAGGGTTACTTTGACATAGAGCGGGGCTACTTTGACAGATGAGCAATTCGTGCTTCCTTTGTGAATTGTTGCATATACTTTTATAGATAAAGGCTGATATGGTGTTCACGTTGCGAATTGCCGGAGGGGATGAGGGATTTCTCCCATTGTATTTCTACCCTCTCTCAATATCCTTCCTGTCCCCCAATATATAATATAAGGATTTCTAGATCCACCACTGTTTATTCCCCCCAAAAATGAATAATCTAATTCGCACTCTGACGATATAGAGAGTGGATTCAATGTGCCCTGTGCAAAAAATGAGTGTGTGGGTTTTGTAATGGTGGATCAAAAAATCCTCAATATGCTTGTTACGACTGTGATGTTGACGACTAAGGTTTTTCTTTCAATTGTTACATGTAAAGATAACATACCGGTACATATGTAATTATGTTAAAAGTAAAGTAAAGTAAAAAAAATAGAGTAAAAATAAAGTAACAATTTAAGATAAAGCACCGTGTATGTTCAAAGTAAAAGATGTTAAAAGTAAAGCTTTAGAAAAACTTGTATAGTGGTGTATAATGATGTACCACAACAAAATAAAGATTTCGTGCTTATCAAGTATACAGCGTACCGTACCTTACACGTGATCAAAACAGTGTTTTATACACTTTACATAAATTCCATGTCAAAATAACTCCATACGTTGAGTAACTTTGACCTTATGCAGCAAATACATAAGATGTCAAAGTAGCCCCACCCCCGGGGCTTCTTTGACCGGTATTTCTTAATTTCTTCCCGCCAAAACTTACTTGTAGAGACTTAGGTTTAGTAGTGGATGTGATAGCCTAGATACCTATTGTTATGATGAGAATAGTATCATTCATTGGTTGCAGAAAGTGTCCCGTGTACACATCTAAACTAGTCCAAAACCTGTCAAAGTAGCCCCGTTTTACGGTACGCTTCATGTTTCAACTTGTATTGGAACGAAGTTAGGTCTTGGTAATTTGGCCCCACTACATATCCACACAGTTTACTGCATTAGCTGCAGTACATATAGTTACAACATATTCGAACGTATGTTGGTATCCTATGTCACGTACAGACTTCATATTTGAACACCATCTAAATAACATTCTTGTTCATCAATGCAGATTCTGATTGAATATCACTTCTTTGTGTAGCACCATCCATTGATTCTTTTTATAATGTAACTTTTAAAATGAATTTAAAAAAATTACCAACAAAAAAACTTTCATGCATTTTTGGTTTTCCTTTCTTACTTTCTCTTATTTACAAATGGAAACAATTCATTCTTTCTTCTCTTAATAATATCCTTTACGCTATTTTTTTTCAATATGAATTAAAGTATTAATAATAAAATATAAGGATTTCTCATTGCTGAAAATATTGCTGATCTTACCTTCTTGGTGGCTCAATTGAATTCATAATTAGAGATGAAGATGATGTAATGAAAACTTCATGTATTATTAGCTCCATTAATATTTTTCCACGTAGACAGCTAGTTAATTAAGGGCTTTTAGCGACAAAACAGTCTTCTTTAGTTCTAGGTCATACAATGGTTTGTAAGTGAACGTGTAGGCTTGTAGTTGTAATTTGTATCTCTCAATTTCATAAGTATTAAAAGGTAAATGTTTTGCTTTTAAGTACAGTGCATATTTACTTAAATTCATCCTAGTAAATTCTTGCATAGAAAAAAACACGTTTAAAAGATTGTTTTCTTTAGATATTATGTCATTTTGCAAATTTCAAGGATACGTTATGATGCTTCAATTAAAATGTGAAGAAGATTGTAAAGGGAGTTCACAAACTTGCTTGGTATTCAATTCTGCAAACTTCAGCTTCTGAAAGAAAAGGAAAGGAATCAGACTCAGGTGTAGTGAAAAGAAAACTGAATGATAGAAACTACGATCAACAGGATATTAAGAACAAACTAGGTAAAACTAAAAGAAAGTATGTAGTGAAAATGAAGCTTACTGAAAGTTCAGATTATGAATCGTGTGAATTAGATAGCAGTTCTAAGGAATCTGTCTTATAAATACCAATCATAGTGAATAATGCCGGTAATGAAGCCGCTTGCCTGTTTCATGAGCATCTTTTTTCATGAGATAATCAAGAGGAACTGAGGGTACGTTGTGTTATATGGAAAATGTTGCCGGACAACGACTGCGCTTAATGCGAAACAGATGTCTACTTTTGTGTCTTTCCAAATAGACGTTACAGAAGAAACATCACAAAGTTCTTTAAATTGTTTTGTAGTGATCTTCTCAATTTATTTTCAACAACAATTTCCATTGGATTTGGAAAGACTATTTTAGTGATTATTTAATGAATGAGCCATTGTCGATAGCTTCTCAAATTATAATCTTGTTTCTTCAGGTTTGGTAATTAAGAAGGCATTATTTATAGAATAAAATTGACGTGCACTTTTCTAAGTCAATTATTTCATTTTTGCCAGGGGCTTAAATTAATAGCACAAAACATTTATTTTACAAAATGAATTACACAAATTTTTCCTTCATATTCTTAATGCTGGTCAAAATGGTTTATATTGTAACTTGTTTTATGAAATATTTTAGTTAATATTTTCATCAAGTTTGTACAGAAACCTTGAAACTTGATTTTTATAATATAAGAAGATGGGGGCTCACAATATCACTATCTATACCTAATATTAATAAATGCACAATATATAGCCTATACTATTAATAATCTAATTAGATCGGCGAGGTTCCATAGTCGAAACAAGAAAAACTCGTGATTGAGTTAAGTCTGAATCTCATCTTCCTAACTCGGTCATCTTTGTAGCAATCTTTGTATACCTCTTGAAACGGAATGCTGTAACGATTGAACTCAGGGACATGCCTTTATAGGTAAATTAAAATTAAAACATGGTATAATGAGCCGAAAAACCACTGGTCTCGCAGAACGTCTTAGTTGAAACTTTTTATATTTCATCGCAACTGCTCCAAAATACTGTCAGTACAAAAAATAAAGAAAAAGAAAAAAGAAAAGAAAGAAACCGATTTGTGAAGTGAACTCAAATATCAGTTACGGCAATTACTTATTGGAATCAAATAATCTCAAAGGAGCTATCAAGAAATGGCGACATTTTCACAAAGTTAAGTTCAGATGTATGTTTCCAGTGTTTGTGGAAAGTGATTTCTACCTACCGACAGCTAAAAATGTTATTATTGTAGATGATAACATTATCTATATATATAAAAGAGAACGCACAAATCCTTTGTTACCTCATCACGCTAATACGGCTGAACCAATTTCTTTTATTTTTGGGGGGTTATTAGGATTTGGACCCTAGATGGTTTTTATCATATCACTTTAATTTTTAATTACCAGTGTCTTGAGATAATTGACCATTCAAGTGTCCATAACGTACAAATCCTTTGTTAGTTCATCATAGGTAAAAATAAACGTATTTATATGCAACCCGCATGACCGTGTCACTCGGCGGGTTAACATAAATGACAGGCGATATAATGTTAACATTTACTGCAATCTACTATGGTTTTTATCATATCACTTGAAAGCGAAAACTTCCGGGGTGACCGCAGCGAAGCGGGGCGGGTTAACATAAATGACAGGCGATATAATGTTAACATTTAATGCAATCTTCTATGGTTTTTATCATATCACTTGAAAGCGAAAAAGTAAAAATTATCTAAGTAACAAAGTTTATTGCGTTCCGGGGTGACCGCAGCGAAGCGGGGTGAACGCTGCTAGTAATATATAATAGCTTCTGTCGGCTACAATTTGATATTGTTATTTTCATTTTCATTTTTGGAAGAGAACGATATACACATACTAACTATCCCTCAATATGAGAAGATATTGTTTACTTAAAGATTTTTGAATATTTTATATATTAAATGGAATCGTAATAATTGGATAAAACTGTCTAATTAATGTAAAGGGATCTGTTTTACGATTATTAGTATCAATTGTTTTCCTCACGCTCTCGGCCCGCTGTACAGTATAGTTTAAAATTGTGTTTAATTAAAAAAATTTCTTGCTCATCAGCTAGCCATAGCTGCATTCCATATTCATGCAGTTATTCAGAGACGTTGTTATAGAGAACATTAAATTGAGTCAAATCATTACCGCAATATTAGCTTCAGACTTGCAAGCAATAGCGCAGGTAGCTACATACATTAGCGTCAGGCATGGAAGTGATAGTGCAGGTAGCTACATATATTAACGTCAGGCATGGAAGTGATAGTGTAGGTAGCTACATATATTAACATCAGGCATGGAAGTGATAGTGTAGGTAGCTACATATATTAACATCAGGCATGGAAGTGATAGCGCAGGTAGCTACATATATTAACATCAGGCATGGAAGTGATAGCGCAGGTAACTACATATATTAACGTCAGGCATGGAAGTGATAGTGTAGGTAGCTACATATATTAACGTCAGGCATGGAAGTGATAGTGCAGGTAGCTACATATATTAACGTCAGGCATGGAAGTGATAGTGTAGGTAGCTACATATATTAACATCAGGCATGGAAGTGATAGTGTAGGTAGCTACATATATTAACATCAGGCATGGAAGTGATAGCGCAGGTAGCTACATATATTAACATCAGGCATGGAAGTGATAGCGCAGGTAACTACATATATTAACGTCAGGCATGGAAGTGATAGTGTAGGTAGCTACATATATTAACGTCAGGCATGGAAGTGATAGTGCAGGTAGCTACATATATTAACGTCAGGCATGGAAGTGATAGTGTAGGTAGCTACATATATTAACATCAGGCATGGAAGTGATAGTGTAGGTAGCTACATATATTAACATCAGGCATGGAAGTGATAGCGCAGGTAACTACATATATTAACATCAGGCATGGAAGTGATAGTGTAGGTAGCTACATATATTAACATCAGGCATGGAAGTGATAGTGTAGGTAGCTACATATATTAACATTAGGCATGGAAGTGATAGCGCAGGTAACTACATATATTAACGTCAGGCATGGAAGTGATAGTGTAGGTAGCTACATATATTAACATCAGGCATGGAAGTGATAGTGTAGGTAGCTACATATATTAACATCAGGCATGGAAGTGATAGCGCAGGTAACTACATATATTAACATCAGGCATGGAAGTGATAGTGTAGGTAGCTACATATATTAACATCAGGCATGGAAGTGATAGCGCAGGTAACTACATATATTAACGTCAGGCATGGAAGTGATAGTGTAGGTAGCTACATATATTAACGTCAGGCATGGAAGTGATAGTGCAGGTAGCTACATATATTAACGTCAGGCATGGAAGTGATAGTGTAGGTAGCTACATATATTAACATCAGGCATGGAAGTGATAGCGCAGGTAACTACATATATTAACGTCAGGCATGGAAGTGATAGTGTAGGTAGCTACATATATTAACGTCAGGCATGGAAGTGATAGTGCAGGTAGCTACATATATTAACGTCAGGCATGGAAGTGATAGTGTAGGTAGCTACATATATTAACATCAGGCATGGAAGTGATAGTGTAGGTAGCTACATATATTAACATCAGGCATGGAAGTGATAGCGCAGGTAACTACATATTTTAACGTCAGGCATGGAAGTGATAGTGCAGGTAGCTACATATATTCGCCTCAGGCATGCAAACGATGTCGCAGACAGCTACATATATACAGAACCTAACAAATGCATGGCCAAGAGCGACGAGGTGATTGGGGACATCAAATAAGTAAAAATGTCCCCATAAACACAGGTGCGATGCCGTTTCGTTTCCAAGAGAAAGGGTGTTCAAATATCGTGTCCCTCCAATGGTTCACTGTGGGAAAGTGAATGGAAATGTTCAATATTACTGGAATAATACAATCAAGTGTAATTATGCCTGGGCAAATACATTTACATTAACATAGAGAATGAGACTAATCAACATTTGAGGTTAGTAGCTTGTCAGTGTTGCCAACCTGGTACAAAGTGTTCTGTTTTCAAATAGCACTAGACGTCCACTAGTAAGCGTATGATTACTGACATCAAAATGTTCCTAAACATGGGACAAATTCCGCTTCGTTTTCGAAAGACAAGGCTTACTAGTGTGAAGTCAATTAATGGCGCACAGTATAAGAAACAATGCTCCATACATCACAACTTTTACATGAAAGTGTTCTTGTGTCGTTACAAATGAATACACATAAGAATAACTTATGTATTAAGCCACAAAGTAATTAAATGTTGAAAGCCACAAAGTAATGTTATTGGGTAACAACGTTGCCTACTTCGTGTGAACGTGTAGTGCTATTTGAAAACAGAACACTTTGTACCAGATTGGCACCACTGACAACCCAATAACCTCAAATATTGATTAGTTTTATTCTCTATGTTAGTGTAAATGTATTTGCACAGGCATAATTGCACTTGATTGTATTATTTCTGTAATATTCAAGACTTCCATTCACTTTCTCAAAGTGAGACATTGGAGGGACTCGACATTTGAATACTCTGTATCTTGGAAATGAAGAGGCATTGGATCCATGTTTATAGGAACATTTTTACTTATTTAAATGTCACTTCGTCACTTTTGGCAATTCATTTATGTTACACCCTGTATATTAGCGTCAAGAATACAAGCGATAGCTCAGATAGCTACATATCGTTGTCTCAGATTCAATATTGCGTAAGTAACGTTTCACACCAATTTTACAGGAGAGACAGAAAACTGTTTACAAACTAGCTTCATCCTCATTATACACGGTATTACTTTGACGTAATAACAGTACCATTTGTCGTAATACAGATGTACTACTTAACCAGATTGTGCGTCATCCTATACTGATTCTAATGGTATCAAAAACTCAAATTCACGAAAATTTGAGATATGCGTTATAGAATCTCAGACGACGATATATTAGCGTCAGGCATGTAAGCGATTGTAAACACGCAATAAATCAAGGTAGGGACAATTGTGGCAATGTTGTGACGAAGTAAATTAGTGTGTATAAAGCAGAGATGTGCGTCTACGCGTAAAAAACGATAGTTTACGTTTACGTGTCAACTATGCGTAGACAATGTAAACAACGTAGACTATGTAGAATATGTCAACAATACGTAATTTAATATGGCATCGTGGACAATAAAGGAGCTTTCTTTTGTCGTTACCTTGCGAAATTGCGTACAAAATAAAATGCCTAGACCAGCAAATAGTAACTTTCGAATACTTAGTTTCGTCTTGATGAAGGAAAATAAAAAATATTATGCATTTTGTAAAGTATGCAAGAAAAAATTGGCAAATATAGCAGATTCAAGACTGAAAGCCCACAGGTGAGAATTAGTTTTGTAAATTTCATTATAAAAGCAGTGATCGAAGTGGAAAATGTAAGGAAGTGGTATGTGCAGAGCAAAGTAAAAATACAGATTAGATAATTCCCTCTACCTTTTATATGTTAGTCGTTTCCCTAATCTTTCGCTGCACCGAATCAAAATAACTGAATGAGGAAATATGAACAAACGAGCAACGAAATTGTTCCTTACATTTGATAGTGGTTGTCTACATAGTCTACACGGGAAAAGGTGTAATGTAGATTACGTATAGATTACAGTAGACAATCGCGTAGACGTAAAATTATAGTTTACAGCACATCACTGGTATAAAGTAAGAACGATGGTTATTTACATAAAAGTTATACTCAGATGTTAATATTAGTTCCACATTGGTTCCTACACTCCTTGAAACAGAGGGATACTAATTATTAATTTTTCTCTGAATTGTTTTCCCTAACAAATCTACATATACTTTAGTTTCCTGCTAACGTTATTTAAATACCAGAGCCATATCCATTCAACAGTAAATTAGATCGAGTTATTTGACAAATCTACTTCTAGAAGCCACAGTTTGTTATACTGTACTAATGTTTCTCCATTAATAGGTTCGGCATTATCCTTATATGCCTTTTCGTTCTTACCTCGATCTTCTCCTACGTGGCAAGCACATGCAAGAGAAAGTCACACAACATCATCCGCATCCGGAACATCCCGGCGGCAGTGCCTGTCATCAGCACCATCAGTGGTCCAGGAGGGATCATCCAACCAAGAATACATTACAAAGAGAACTACTGCAAGCCACCGGACTCTCAGCAGTACCTAACTGTGTAAGTAATTATCTACTACCTTTCACACTTTTAGACTCTTTGATCACAATTCTTATTATTTAAAACCTATGTATAATAAAATTGTCATTTAAAGTACTCGAATTTTAATGACACTTGATCACATGTATATCCACTCAGATTGAGATGTGAGAAGTTTTCTCTCCAAAAAGCATATGATTATATCGGAAAATTTAAAGATATATAGTAGAAACTTCAATCAACATTGAAATGATGCTAGATGGAAAGTTTTGTTCAAAACTTTGTATCCATTCAGTAGTGACGGCTAGTTGGATTGTAACATTATAGCATGTCCCTTTCAGGAGACACAATAGTAAAAGGAAAAGAGTTATTTGTTAATAAAAAAATACAATAATAATTTTAAATAAGCGAGTTAAATACCATATCTATCTTCGAAATAGCTTCCCTTTTCGCCCCCTTAGATACCTTCTGACTGGCGGATTTAGCTGATGGAAGTAACACTACTTCTGTAATTGTCATCATAACCTCGTTACGATGTTGTATACAGTATTTTATGCGCACCCTACTAGTTGTAATATAAAAAAAAACTTCGGAAGTCCTGGTTTTGTGACAAATCAAGCTACAAAAGTAGCCTATTTTTCATAATTGCTGTGATTTATTCCTTTCCATGTTTTATAAAAGTGTTTGTTTTGGGACTTCCCGAAATCTATAATGTTCTATACCTTAATTGATAACAATGCCAATGCCAACATCAAAAGAAGAGATATGTTTCTCGATTTTAAAATTAATTAAAACTAATGACGCATACAGGAGTTTGACGCTCAAGAAAAATATAAATGTTTGTGTCATTTCAACGAGAAAGACCGACACGAGTATTTATTCATTTTTGTCAACGTATTTGGCCGATATACTGTTCTGACAGGGGGAGCTCCTCATGTGATGCGCAAATCCATTTTAAATTTCTGCTTTGCACATGACGTCACGATAGGAGCAAATGAGTACGTACTGATAAGAGCGCTTTTAAGTACAAGCGGAAAGATTCGGTTTCGCAATTCACGGCTTATCGAAATGTTGATTCTTTGCATTTATTGCTGAATTTTAATTTCTGCTTGTTTCGATATTCGGTGTTTAGTGTCTTAATATTTCAGTTTTCTTATTTTTTTTCAATTGTTGTACATGCGTGTGTGTGTGCTAGTACAGTGTTTAAGATAAATTTAAGTAAAAGTTTTATTATTATTATTATTATTATTATTATTATTATTATTATTATTATTATTATTATTATTATTATTATTATTATTATTATTATTATTATTATTATTGTATTATTTCGCATTGTGTTGTGAGTATTCACTACACAAAAAGTAAACATAATATCTGGCTACGAAGTCACCGGGTGTCATACGTAGCCTACAGTAGAAAAACTAAAGGTAAAAACGTAGTGTATCATGCATAAGGGTACAAATATAGTGTATCATTCCTTTCCAAAAGGTCCTCTTTTACAAAAAAAAAAAAACTAACTAAGTAAAAAAATATAAATAAAAAAAGTTCTCAAGTGTCGAATGAAAGACCTCGTCATTGTTTCAACTTTCACTGTATGTTCCCAACATTTGATAGCAGATGATTACGATTGTGATTTGCGAGCAGTGCTGCTTACCTCTGGTACACGGTGTCCCTGGTTCGATCCCCGACCGAGTAAGTGTGGTAGACAACATTGTGCCAGTGAATTTTCTCGGGGTACTCCAATTTACTTCCACTTTAGCATTCCACCAATTCTTCCATCACCATTCACTTGCTTTAATCATCGTCTCCTTAAGCGTAAAGAACATGAAACGCGTGGGTCGTGGGACGTTAAACTCTTTCATTCATTTAATTTTTCTGAATGATCCATTTGACACATTAAATGGCAGATGTAGAAATGGTAAAAAGAACTGCCATATGTCTATGACACACATCAAGTTCAAGAGTGAATTTTACGAGATCTTTATGTTTGCTGTGAAGGAATGCAAGTAGGAAATTTACATCTCTTGCCTTTTTAGAAAGGTTTGCTAACAACAATTCGCTCTTTGGTCTTTTTTTCTGATCTCCAATTGCTAAATATTAAGAATCTTTTGAGAGCGCAACAAGTGTCAAGATAGTTTGGAGACCTTTTTCTCACAAATACAAGGACTGTCGTTTTTATGACCATCCGACGCCAACTAAATTCAAACATCGTTTGCGGCTCCTACTTATGGGGAAAATATAAATGAAATACTTCTTTCAAATGAAGTTGCTGAAGCACAAGATGATGCAGATTTTTTAACATTAAAATTACTAGAAGGTATTCTACGCGATATGACACAACCCTTAGCAATGATTGAAGGCAAAACTGAAATTGACTATATCGTTTATTTCAGATGAGAGAATAACTATTCAATCATCAGATGTTGAACAAGAGACAGATTGTTCAGTAGAAGGGTTCCGAATTCTTGCTGGATACATAGCTTATCGGGGAAGACAATATGACACTGACCACGTAAATAAGTGAAAAATATCCAGATGTAAATGAACAAGTAATCAGGCTATTTGTGAGAACTAGAATGTTGATTCGCATGGAATACATGAATAGGAGTAATAAAATTCAGAAATCAACGCTTGCCCAAAGAAAATCTTGACAATGACATGCACAGTTAAAAATCAAGCCCACAATTAGAAATTATTATTTATTAATTATTTTGCAAACGCCATGCATTGTCTTGCCTGTGGTTGCGCGCTTCTCTCGCTCTGCTCCTGCAGTGACGTCATATCACCAGCCAATCACCGTCTCGTTTCTCCTATAACCCAACCTTACTACTCTATTAACCTTGCTGTTCTGATTGTATAGGTACTACAAAGTACACTGCTCCACAAAACTTAAGCAACTCGAAGAAAGTGGAAGAAAATAAACCGACACGATCACTGCACAAAGTATAATGAACAAACAGAAAGCCCAGATGCACAATGCAAGACAAGTGAAGACGAACAATATAGTTAGGATGTACAGAATGACCAAAACGTTTAGCACAGCGATACCTCTACAGTTGAAGCTGGATTGTGCGAGGCCATAGGCAGTCAATATGGCGTGTGACCAGCACGAACAGCTATACAGGGACGACATCTGGCCTCCATGCTGCAAATCAGAGTGTTGATCAAGTCTTGCGGCAGATGGCGCCACTCCGCGAGGAGAGCTGTTTGCAGATCAGGAAGAGTGCGTGCTGGTGGATTGCACTGTGCTACTCGAAGCCCAAGAGCATCCCGCACGTGCTCGATGGGAATCAAGTCCGGCGAATATGCAGTCCATGCAATACGCGTAATGTCTTCGCTCTCCAGATACTCGGACGCAAGATTTGCAAGGTGTGGGCGGGCATTGTCATCCATGAACTGGAAGTCTGGGCCAAATGCTCCGCGGAAATTGCGTACATGAGTATTGAGCATTTCATCCCGGTACCCTTGTGCTGTCAAAGTGCCATGTTGCACAATATGGACGTCCGTTTTCCCATCCAGCATAATTCCACCCCACGCCATAATGGAACCACCACTATGGGACGGCCGTTCAGCAATGAAGTTTGGATGATAGCGTGTACCTGGCTCTCTCCACACTAAAGTCCGACAGGCTGAATCTCGACTCATCGGAGAACATGACACGCGCTCATTGGTGTTCCCCCATGCAACATGTTCCTGACACAATGTGTAACGCTCACGTTTGTGCTCCAGTTTAAATGGCACACAGCACAGACCTTCTTGCATACAGTCCTGCTCTATTGAGCCGCCAACGAACAGTTTCACGACTCACGCATTGTCCTGTAGCCTGAAACAGTTCATTGGCCAGTTGAGAGCATGAAGCTTGACGGTTACGTTTGGCAGAAATTGTGAGAAATCGGTCCTCGACGGCCGACGTCTTCTTCGGAAGGCCTCCTTCATGACGTCTTCTGACTTCACCTCCATTTTGGAAGCGACTCCACAGCTTCGACACAACGCTTCTGTTCACGTTGAACTCCTGCGCCACTTCCACTTGCGATCAGCCCAATTAGAACCGCCCAATTATTCGTCCGCAGTCAAACTCACTCAATTAGCGTCTACCAGCCATTGCAAGCTGTGTACCCCACACAATAACCAGTAACTCAATGCTTGGAGCCTCGGACACTACTGGGCTGTGGTGTACGCCTCATGGCATAAGTTGTTCACCGCGCTTGCAACGCTGCTGCTTATGCGATAGAGTGCGTGCTCGCCTTGCCTGTGTGTCTGTGTGTATGTGCATGCCACTAACCAGTGTTGAATGGGCCCCACACGTCACTTATACCACGTTCTCTCGGGTTGCTTAAGTTTTGTGGAGCAGTGTAGATAACATCCCTAAGTGTTACAAAAGGTAATACTTTGCGCGCCCTAAAGGCTTTTTCATCCTTTGTGCAACGTTGGGGCACACCGCCGTCATTTTCATCAAAGTTAATGAACAAAAACCTGCATATATTTTCCTCGTATTTATGTTTAAAAAGATAAAAACAATCAACTACAAATTTAATTAAACTGCATTTTCTTTTCTTTTTTTATGAACAAACTATACAACGGAAATTCTAATACAGTAAGTTATGAAGAATTATGCAATTTTCTCCGGTTACCTTCTGTTAACATTCCTAGCGTCGCTTCTGTTTCAGAAGGGGGCAGCTATCTAAAATTAATCCGTACACGCAGCTGAACAATTTTATGCTTGTCCCGTTCTTCTTGCGCTTATAGAATAACAGACATGAACGCACGGGAAGCAAAATCCATTCGAGAGCCATATACACTTTTTCTTGAAAAGGTATAGAATACAACTTAGAAGAAGCGTGTGCGTGAGTATTAGGAAAAATAAAAAAAAAAACAATAGTTCCAGATAATGTTCTAGCTAATAGTTCATGTTTTTCATGTACAGTACATAAAAAAACTTTATAATACTCCAGCAGAATAAAAGCAATCGACTGCAATAGATGAGCCACGAACTACATAGGGCTACTATGTACGTTTTAGCGGCATAAGAATTTGATTTTCTTGTTACTACAGATGCATATTCCACCTTGAAACACGCTATTTCGTTTAGCTGAAATATAATATGTCACCTGATATACAAGGGTGATTCAAAAAGTAATGCCTCCAAGGTGATACCTTTATTTATGTTTGACAGATATCACTGATACAAGTGTAAGTAGAAGCTTGCAATGTCAGCTAAAAATGATGGCATCATATTTCAAAATAGTTTCCGTTAAGTTTAACACACTTGCACCAACGCGAAACAAGTATTTTCATGCCGTCGGCGATGAATTGTAGTGACTAATGGCGAAACAATTGACGAACTGCTGCTTTCACGTTCGCGTCACAATTGTAGCGTTGGCCCTTAAGGTGATCCTTAACTTTGGTTACGAGCCAAAGGTCTCAGGGTGCAAGATCCGGATTATAGACAGGAAGACGCAGAATGTCAACAAAACTTCGCTAGCAGATGGAACAACTTTGAAAATTTTGACGAAGAAGACGACGTGTGGTGGTACTCCATCGACTGACCCTTCGTTTCCGGTCGTAATGCTGTAAACATGACTCGTCACCGGCGATGAATGTTCCTGGGCGCAAACCTCCTACAGTCCGCTGTTTCAACCGGATGTCACCTCTGGATGCCATTGATTGCTCCATTATTCTGGAACCAGAAGAGATAGAAAGGTCAAATAAGCAGAATTTTATAACGTAAGTATCAGTGATTTAACGATAAACAGTTAAGAAAATTTCAAGGGTTATTGATATTTTGGGATTTATCTCAATAACTATACCATACATACTGTCGTCTTGGTAGCGTCATGATGAAGAGATTAGTGATGATATACTTTTGTAATACTTTTACCTTAAGAGATGGTGTTATTGTTGAACAGCGTCATATTTTAAATTTAAAAGAAAGTTTATTTTTTTCGATTATCTCGAAAACAACGCATGAGATATATACATATTTTTGTTCTAATCAGTGAGGGCTATCAGTTGGCATATTTGTTTATCTTTGAACTTCTTTCCAGTTGGATGCTAATAACATTGTTGAATTGTTACTTCATTTCTAAATTTCAAGTTTCTAAGGTTGTAAAGGTGAAATCCATCTATTGCGTAGTGTATTACGAATATATTTGCTTCCAGAGTATAATGAAACTAGGTTCATTTGTTTAGTGGTGATTTCAGGGTTAGTCACCAGGGGAAGCTCTGTGGAGTTACGAAAGTTCCCTTGGTATATTTCTCCGATCAAGTTTAATCTGAATTACTGGTATTTTGGTAGTACTATTTTCATTCCCGTTTATTCGAATTCTCCCTGGGAAAAGTGTTATGAAACCATCATTCTTATTGTTAATTGGAAAACCAATTGAACACATGGATTTTGTACTATGTAGAAATTAGTTTTATCATGGAATAATCAAATTTCAGTGATACCAGAAATTTAAAGATGATATCCTAGGCAACATGAAGTGAAATATAACGCACCTATCCACACACCATAGGCTATATATCCGGAAAATATTGAAATTATCTGTAATTAAATAACACGTTTCTGCTCACTAATCAATGAAATTCTGGATTGTCTCTTTCTAAAAATTTTCAAAAAGGGGAAGATTAACAGTGATAGCCACTCGCTGTTGTGAACACACTTTCATTAAGGAAATAGACAATTTTAAAAAACAGTACTACAGAAGTTATCGGCATCTTTGCTAGGAAGAAATATTACCACTTGTATAAAGGTAACAATGAACCTTCTGTCGCTTTTTCACCCACCACCTTCGAACTTCGAACATCGATATGTCACCTAAGAAGTACGGTCCACATTAGCATCGACGACGTTCTACCAACGTTCTGAAAGACCATAGATTCCAACTGGTGGGCCGCGAAACAAAAAAGGTATCAAGTGCATTTTGCACAACTACTGGGGATATGAACTGGCAACCTCTAAGGTGATTGTCCAAGAATGGAACAGGTAATAATCGGATGGTGCAATGTCTGGAGAGTATAGAGGATTCAATAGGGCTTCCCATCAAAGGAGTAGAATGGTGTCCCGGGTCATCCTAGCCAGCTGAGGCTTAGCGTTGTCCTGTAACAGGAGGAGCTCTTTGCGATTCAGAAGTGCTCTCTCCAAAGTTTTGAATTTTGCATGAACACGGCTCAACTGCTGATAGTACACAGTTGGATTCATGCTCTGACCAGCCGGTAGTAGTTTCCGATACATGATGATGCGAGCATTCTACCAAACATACAGGTGGACCTTCTGGTATAGTGCTGGTTTCGGCTGTTTTGGAACCAGTTTATGGGATGCTAACCAATGATGACTACGACGTGGAGATTTGTACAGCACCCACTTCTCAACACATGTCAACACACTGTCCAAAAATGGCTCTTTCCTCTGACGAGACAGCAAAGAAACACAGGAGTCTTCTCGTGTTGTCGTCTGGCCTGCAGTGAAATCATGTGGGACCCAACGACCCAACTTGTAGTGCTTTCCAGTTCGTGGAGGTGATGCCGGTTGGTTTCTCCACTCTCACTGAATTGTAGACCCAGTTCCTCACATGTCTGGTCACTATTCGCTTCACTTGCTCTCTAAAGACCTTCGTTTTGCACATGTATTGGTCTTCCGGCATGTGGTGTGTCTTCGAGTGTTTCGCCACCGTCCTTAAACTTGTTAAACAACCGCTGCGCTGTCCACGAAGTTATGACACTCTCACCAAAGGTCTGGCATATCTTCCGCCCTGCTGCAGCGGCGTTTGACCTAAGTTTGAACTCGTGTAGCATACATGCCCTTATGACGCTCTGTGGAGGTCCCATGACAACTCTGTCCTAACGCAAGTTCACGTTAGATCTGAGCTACCGCAACCAGGTAGTATGTTGGATATACCCACATCAACAAGTGACCTTCGCCTTATCTCTATTCGCATTCAAGTCACGGTGTGAGGGCTAATTGAATACAGACCTCCACAAAAGCGGCAGAACTTTCTTGGTTACCTTTATAGTTTCAGCATCGTGAATGTTAACTGAGTCATAAAATGTATTTAGGTGAAGCTTCAAGAAGAATAAATACTCTGTAGTACAAGTTACATATAGTAAATAAGTTACGGATTATTGGGACATCTTTTATTATGCTTGAACGTATATTGATATATGCAACTAAATTTCATATTTGCAACACGTTGAAAAATTAATTCTGACCTTTGTCATTATGTGCCGATGGGCCCATGACCTATGGTTTGAGAACTTTCTACTGGTTTTAAACATGGATTATGCAACATTTACTACTTCTGCCATCTTTAAAATCTTAAAAATAATGATCTTTAAAACATAGTGCATTATTATTATTATTATTATTATTATTATTATTATTATTATTATTATTATTATTATTATTATTATTATTATTATTATTATTATTATTATTTTAGGACTGTTACTGCCTAATAAATTGTCACCACTGCATACAAATATGTTTTAAAATACTTAATTTCTGCAACCGTTCACAAAACAAGTTTGTATTTCGTCTTCTTGCAAGGATCTCACACAGCCAAAGATAATCATTTCTACTTTGAATTTCATCTTGAGATAGGAATTCAGAAATCTATTTAAGAGGGAGGTGGGTGACCATGCTTTTTGAAATCAAACCTATATAGTAGAAAAATTATCTCCCTATCCATTAGTAAACCTCCTCTTACATACGTGATACCATGAACGAGAAATTAATAAATCCTGCTAATCTTAAAGCCATATGAATATTTATTTTTCTTAAAAATTCATCTTTGGATGAGTCTGTGTAGGCTACTTGATATATAAATTCTAAATTAAGTTCTCACTTAGCAGTTGAAACGTGTCGATTCTAAGAAGAGGTCATTTATCTAGTGACTGTGTGGTTAGCATGTGTGCCTTCGGCCAAGAGACTCGTATTCGATTTCCAATGGGAGCTGTAACGTATAGTAAATACATTACGGATTATTAGGTAAACTTCTATTATTCTTCATCATACGTAGGTATCTTGGTATATTCAGCTAAATTTATTATTTACCAGAGATTCAAATTGTAAATCTGACCTTTGCTATTGTGTTCCAATGGACCTGTGACCTTGGTTTGAGAATTCTCTACATTTTTAAGCATAAGTTATGTAACATGTATTACTGCTGTCATCTACAGGCCATTTCCGAGTAGCAGTTGCAAACTCTTAATTGAGATTGTTTTTGGTTTGATTTGATTTAGTTTAAAGTAACCATGGGTATGCCTGCTAGGCTAAAGGAGACGTGGACCTACTGATTATAGTGGAATTCGAACCACTTTTGTCATTCAACTGTAACTCCACCAGCAGCTAGACATTGTATTCGGAAATGTATCAAGAGAAAGTTTTTCTTACAATGATATTATTCAACGTATACTTTTTAATAGGAAATGAAAAGGCGGGCGTTTATACGTGTCGTAGCCCGAAGAGATTTTTTCTGTAAACAGTGTTAAGTGTATAATTAGTAATTAAGATTGTTCGACGTATGAAAGGAAGAGTCGTATAAGCCGACATAATGAATATGGAAGAAGTTTGATTTCTCCTATAGGCATAATTCCTTGAGTGTAAGCCATTTCTCACCGGTGTCCTCCCACTTGCGACAGTCCTATTAGCGACAGGAACTGTTAACTGTCCTATGAGCGACCGATTCGATCTGTTAACTGTGCTATGAGTCGCCGATTCGTTCATACTAAGATAAAGGAAGAAGATAAGGTTCTCTCTTCTTTAACTTGTTTTATGCTAATGTGATTTAGAACCTAACTAAATGTACTATGAGAAATTTCGCTCTACCTGAATTTAATACGTAAGACTGCTCTCATTACATTAACAATCTTTTATACGTTTTTCCTAATGTTAAATTTTTGAATTAATTTCTAGAAATACACTGACTATAACAAGGGGAAAACTAACTAAATATTTAGAGTAGCTCCGCCTTTTCTATGATTCTAATATAATTAAATATTTCATGTTAAAATGATGTGGAGCATAAGTTTAGATTGAATATGTTTATGGTATAAGAAAGAAATCAGAAAGAGGTAGAGGCGCCCGAAGAAAATTTTCTAGAGAGGGGCATCTTCATGGTTGCTGTATCACGTCTGGTATATCTGGTATTTAATATACGTGGTTTGCTATATTACGTATACATTTTCGTGAGCCAGGGGAGCGATCCCTGCCTTCCCATCGGGCGCCCATGGAAAGAGGGTGTTCACCACTTCAGGATATCAAAGAAATCTGCAAACATGGTGTATCTCTCGCAGGACTTAATAGTTTGTTTAGTTATAAGGGATTATTTCAGATTGCTATACGACAAGCTTTTATGTATAAGTCAAAACAAGGGAGGAAGACAAATTAACCAATTAGTTTACATTTTAGTAGCTTACAATATGGGGGAAGGTAGTTTAACGAGTTTGTTTACCTTTCGAATTGTTTAGAGTGAACTGCATTGTAATTGGTGGGATTGGTTGAGAATAGCCAATCAAATGTAAGGGATCTTAAAAGCTGTCTTTTATCATTGACATTTTTTTTCATTTTATTCACAGTGTCTTAGAAAGTCTAGAAAGTAGATAGTTGGCGAAACAGTTATACGTTTAAGTTTTTCAATATAAAATATATTACTGTGCTCAGTGAGTAATTAGATTTGAATCAAATTAAGTACAGAAAACAGAGCTTTTGAAGAAAGGGGATATTACAACTGGTTTTTCAATAATTATATAGGAATACACTTTTCATGGAAATATCCCTCTTGTCTCGTTATTTGATATGTTCATGTTAAATCTAATTCAAAATTAAAATAAGTTTTATTTGCACTCACAGTAGAGGAAAAATATATTTTAGGAACGGTATCACTGGCACGTACATATTTCATACCATGGTTGTTCGGGCGCTAATACGCCAGAGGCAAATATATCTTACGAGGTGGAATCATATCATCTTCCATCATCTCAATGTAAGTGAATCGGTCGCTCATAGGACAGATAACAGTTCCTGTCGCTAATAGGACTGTCGCTTCTGGGACTAATTCTTCTCACCTATCCATTAGGCAGTGGAATTCCTAGGTGGATCAGATAATACTGCAGCATTGACGTAACCACATATATACGAGATAACTTTTAATTAGTAACTTTTCGTAATTCGTTCAACTTTTCAGAATGTTTTTAAAAGAAATATTTCATATAGCCATTTGATGCTTGAGATTTCGCTATTTCCTCTGGAATTACTATTAAGGTATATGCTGTATTGTTGCTTGAATCTGAACTAAGAGCTCCGGTTATTAGGAGGTCGAATGTGAACATTGCAGTCGAGGATACTTGGCTGTAATGATATCTTAGCATATCATAATTTTGCATTCAATTTGCTAATATTCCGAAAGTAATGATATTTTGTATTTAATTTTTGACATATACATAGGAAAATTGGCGTTAATCACATTTAACTAATCTTTGTATATTTATTACCAAACTAAAATTAATAAATTGTTTGGATACTGTTTTTCCAAAATTGTTAAACTTCATATTGCTTTATTGAATTAAATACTTGGTTCTAATCTATCACAATTAAATGTAATTTTGCAATTCCCTAAACAGATTTTTGACTTTTTTAAACTTATATTTTGCTTAACATTATATATATACAGGGGTAGACAAAATAATCTAAAAACTCTCCATACAAGACACGTAAGTGCGGCCCTCCACTGTACACTGCTTGTTGCTGTTGCCGTTCGTTTGTTATTTTTTTTTTCAATGTGTCACGTGGACCTTCCTCTTCCGTCAGCAGTAACCCGTTCAGCTGTGAATGTCGTGGTGTGAAAGTGGTGCGGTAAGACCTCCAAAGACAGCCTTCCTGACAGACTTTCAAAGATGCATGATCGGTCTGGTTCGAGCTTCATTGGCAAACATTGTGGGGGTATCGAAAGGCATTGTGTCCAATGTCACGAGGGCATACGCAATTCATGGGCAAACGATGTTTAAACAGCAGAACAGTGGTCGAAAGACAATCCTGTCAGATCGGAACCTGAGGGCATTAAAACGGATTGTAGCAGCTAAAAAGAAGACCATTGCATTGCAAATTACGTCTGAACTCAATTCCAGCCCACAGAATCCGGTTTCATCCGGTTCATGAAAACAGTGTGACAGGAACTTTATAAAATGAAAATTCATGGTTGGGCCGCTATCGCCAAATCCCTGATCACAGCCATAAATGCGAAGAGGCGTATCCAGTGGTGCAAGGACCACAAGGCGTGGACAAATGAGCAGTGGAAACACGTACTGTGGTCCGATGAATCGACCTTCACCTTGTTTCCAACAACCGGTCGGGTTTCTGTACGGAGAACACCGTCGCAGCCCTATGATAAAGACTGTCTGCTTCCAACTGTAAAGCATGAGGGTAGTTCTGTTATAATATGGGCAGTGATATCGAGGTTTTCCGCAGGTCCCATCATAGCCCTACATGGAATGATGAACGCTAAGGCGTATGAGGCCATTTTGGGGGAACAGCTTCTACCCATGGTCCAAATATTGTTCCCTGATGGTGATGGCATCTCCCAAGATGATTTGGCACTTTGTCACGCTGCAAAAACGGTGTAATCATGGTTTGAGGAGCATGACCAGGAGCTATTACACCTCCCCTGGGTCCCACAATCACCAGATCTAAACATCATTGAGCCATTGTGTTCTGAGTTTGAAAGGCGTGTTCGGTCGTCTCATTAACCCCCACCAGCATCCCTTAAGGAACTGAGCATGTTTTGGAGGAACAATAGTATAAAATTCCACACGCCAAGATTTAGGAGCTGTATACGTCTATTACACGTCGGATCCAAGCTGTTTTGGACGCAAAAGGAGGCCCCACACCATACTAGGTATGATTTTCACATTTTTGCAAACGTTTTAGAATTTTTTTCTGAACCCTATATATATATCGCGGTTAGAATGAATGTTTCTGAAAACGTGAAAGATACAAAAGTTGTACGATATCAACAGAACTATCGAAAGCCCGTGCCTGTCAAAACGTGTGCGGACCTGTGTGGGCCCCACGGGGTCCAACTTGATTTTGTAAAATTAGAGCTCCCAAATTCGGTATCTACTGAACAAACTAAATCAGAATAATCAGAATATGTACTGCTCCAAGCTGTAGGATGTGAGTACCAGGCCATACAGGGCCGGAAAGACTATCAGGATGAGCAGTGTTAAGAGTTTCGGACCGGGTAAACATCGAATTTAGAATGAGTGTTTCTGAAAACGTGAAAGATACGAAAGTTGCAGGATATCAACAGAACTGTCGGAAGCCCGTGCCTGTCAAAATGTGTGCTGTCCTGCTTGGGTCTCACAGGGCCCAACTGTGATTTTTCAAATGAGAGCCCCCATTTTTTATTCCTAATTTGATATCTACAGAATAAACTAAATCTGAATATGTACTGCCCAAAGTTGTAGGATCTGAGTACCAGGAACTACAGGGTCGAAAATTCTATTAGTGTGAGTAGTGTGAAAAGTTCCAGAACGGCTAAATATCTCGGTTAGAATGCGTTTTTCTGAAGATTTGAAAGATACAAAAGTTGCAGGAAAATCAACAGGATTATTGGACTGGTAGGAAACTGAAAATGTTTAAATCCTATGAGCCCAGGGAGCGGAAGTTTTATTTGAAAGTGGAAGCCTCTATACCAACAAGGTGGACGTGGGTTATAGGCGATGGAGATGTTCTGCAAAATTGATTCGGTGTCGTGAAATTCTGTAGTGTCCAAACTGTCAATGAGAATTTGCTGTAAAAGTAACTCAGAAGGCATATTATTTGGAAACTGACTCCAATTATTTCAATGTTAGCCACTCTGAATTACTGTAGATTGTACTTCTACTGTAAAAAATAGAGCCTATACTTCTACTGTAAAATTTTATTCCATCAGACATAGCGTATCAGGTGCAAAGAATTCTGCAAAGTATTAGGTTTGTTCCATATTGATGTACACTATATTTTCAGCACATAATCACAATAGTTAAACCTTGATAGATATTCTCAAGTTTTCAAATTGTTCTTTCTTCAGCTTTTTACACTTACACCAGTGGTGTGAAAACTATGTTTTCTTTTTCCTTTGGAGTATGCCCAACTCAGATCAGAGAAGTTCATTGTTGATCTTTGAGGTCAGCGAAATTATGTCCATTCAATTTATTCTTGAAAATCCCGTTCGAGTGGCAATCAGAAGATTCAAAGTCATCGCTAGAGAAATGATCAGAAGAATAAAACAAAGTCGTATCACAGAATGTAATGTATAGTCTTGTTCGAAACCCTTCTGGCCACAAGCATTACTTTAGATAATGTTCCTTGGATAGTAGATGCTAATCTGTCTTCGAAATATAGGCTATAGTGCGTCCAGTAAGAGAACGTCTCTGACAGCTCGCAGTGACATTGCCACTACTCGCGTATCAAGGTTTTTTTCGGTGCAACTGTAGTGGCAATTTAATTAATGGTATAAGACAGAGTGATCGTGGTTGGTAACACTGGTATCAAAGTAGGGCCTGCAATGTCCCACCGCATGTGGTAAGAAACGTCAGAGACCATCTCTTGTTGGCCGTGCTATAAATGTTTTTTAAAAAAATCCAAAGCATTCTGAATCATTTCCACTTCATATACAGGGTTTTCATAAAGTATGGACGGATTTAATTCGCTTACAATTTACATATAAATGCTCGTATTGAAATCAAATAAAGTGCAAACGGTAGCGGAAGGATTAAAGTTTTACCTGTAATCTGCACCAGCTCAGTTCATTCACCGCCACACCTCCAACTGGGCGCCATCTACGTCCACACATTCGCGTAGGCGGCGCTGGAATCCACTCATAGCGTTGGCGGCCTCCCACTTCGAGGACGGTCCAGGACGCTTCCTGTTTCCAAGAACTTAGCATGCCACTTTCGGATTGCACTCTCAGTCGGTGCCGGCTTTTTGAACTCTTTGGTGAACTTTCGACACACCAGAATTGGTGATTTTAGCTCTGCGTCCCACAGAACACATAGCGCTTTCTCTTTCACCGACGCCATCTTTGATACGGTAAAAAAAAATAGTCTTCTCAGAGGAGCTTTTCATTTATTTATTTCTTTAAAAGACACACACACCAATACAGCTTACAACTTACTTTTAACAGTCAACATTGAAACAACAATGAAAACAACAATGGATGGAATTTGGTAAGAAACTGACCCTTGCCCTCCCTCTCCCTCTCTCAACGTGTTCAGAGTTGCCGCTTATCTAACAGTATTCCTAACTAAAAATGTAATCCTTCCGCTACCGTTTGCACTTTACTTGATTTCATTATGAGCATTTTTTATGAAAATTATAAGCAAATTAAATCCGTCCAGACTTTATGAAAACCCTGTATAAATATCCATTTTGATAGTTTCTCATATAGTCCCAAAGATATAACACGACCTAGAACATTTCTATGAAAATTTGTAGTCAGATTTTCAGTGTTCCACTAAAACAAGATAGCACTTCCATTAATATTACAGTCAATGGTATGATGACAACATCCATCTTATATTATTTATTTTGCTTATATTATAAAATCTAACTCCTAGACCCTCTGAGACAGTTTGTTCCTATCTATTGTTTTTTACATAGGGTATACATAATATTACAGGCCCTGGCAACTGTTAGTGGGGCACGGTAGCTCAGTGGTAGAGCACTTATCTCTGGCGCGTATGTCCCTGGTTCGATTCCCAGCCAGGAAAGTTTGTGGTGATCATCATATTCATGGGTTTTCGCGGGATACGTCCATGTCTTCTCACTTTCTCATTCCACTAATTCTTTCCCCATCATTGATTTGCCGTAACCATCGTCTCCCTTAGCCTAAAGGACGAAACATGGGATGTTAACCTGGAAGAATTCATTCTATTTTTCCCTGAAAAAATAGATGAAAATTATTAGGAAAAAATCCAGAGAAGGGAAAAAAATTGTTCTCAACTTGGAAGAATAATAATTATGTTCATACCAAAGAAGGAAAGCTAGAGTTTGAATTTCCCTTGTCCCCTCTACAAATAATTCAGTGTTCTTCAATACAACAATCAATGGGAAAGAGCAGTAAAACAGTGAACGTATGTTAAATTTCCAATATGTATTTATTTTATTAACCAAAAAAGATTTTTAAACAAAGAGCTGGGGCAATCTACTTTTTTTTTTTTTTTTAACTTATTACCAGGGCCCGGATCTTGTTGACAAGTCAACTTTTTTCTGTTACGCATAGGACAAGGCAAGTTCAAATAAAGACGTTATCCATCAGCTCTAGGTTCTAAAAATATAGTTTTTTAGGATCAACTTTTGGTCACTTTTTGCCGTTTTGAAATTTCAGGTCATTTTTTAATATTTTAAGGTAACTTTTAGGTCATTTATGGTCTTTTTATTATCTACAGAAGGAATTCTTTAAATGAACACGGTTTACGAATGTGGAAAAGACAAGGTTGAATAATCTCTTTTCTTGCTTCCTGACTATTGGGGTGGCGAAAGGTGGGGATTGGTAGGTGGCCAAACAGATAGTTTTGGGTTGTTGACCACAAACGATGTGATCACGTGAATAACTAAAAATAGATTAGAAAGCGTACAAGGGTTTTAAACATGTTTCTATCTATTATTTTCATGTAGTCTACACTTGCGAACTTTTATTGTTTAAGAGTGCTTCCTAGCTTCAACTCGGCTTTCAATACTTACAATGCCGTACAATGGACTGATCAATAAAAATAAATGATCAATGGACTGCAACTAAGTGAAACAATACTTTTTGAATATGAGTGAGAAATGTTAACTAAAAATCCAATGGATATTAAAAAGTGTCCATGTTTAACGAAATAAACGTTTAAGAAAACGCAAGTATTAAGGTCAATTTTTGTTATTTTTAAGGTCATTTTACAGGAATTTTAGTGTCATTTGATAGGCCACTTTTTGGAAAATTTTAGGTCAACAACATCCGGGCTCTGCTTATTACGCACAGTCAACCTCTGTTGTCTACCATTCTTATTTTCCCTTCTAAAGAATTTCATAAATAATATTGCTAAACAAAGAACAAAACAAAGTATGTGGAAGATAATTAAGTTCCAAGCAAACTTTATTATTAGAGCAAGACAATATTTAACATTACAAAATTAGTTCAAAAACTAGTTAAATTTCAGTACTTTTGAAGAAGTACTTTTCTACTCGTAGAAACATTCCTTTTGTGGAATTATAATAAATTTCACATTTTGATGCTGTAAATAAGATCTGAATTAACGTACCATATATATATATATATTGAGTTTTACACAGTACCACTGCAATTTTGTTATAACTTTAAAAATAGCATTGATTGGGGTGATTAGGCTCGTTTGATTGTCCATATTTTTCTCATATGTCTACGTTTAAAGCATGTTTTCACATACTTAAGGAAAGCCTATCTATCATTTCATATTTCAACAGGTTTATCTTACACATTGTTAATATTTTATCGTTCCGAAATTGTTCACAAGAAAAATGTGCGTCAGAGAGCATATCAATTCTCGTCTCTGGCAAGCATTCTTAGGAGTTATTTTTGCTGCGTAATGCCATGCACATTTTTCTTTGTTAAACTTTCAACGCTCTGATGGGCGGAAGTTAATGGCGAAAGAAAACGAAACACATCTTATCATCTAAAGGTGTTCTCATTGTTGTGTGACGCAACGATAAAGACAACTGACTGTCGCTTTTTTACAGTAGACAATAATTTGTTTAAAATCTAGACATATTGTCAAATTGTCAGGGTTTAACCATGTTTAACCCTTAATTTGTGACGTGAGGTCTCACGGACACCGAACACCTTTTCTTCTCCCTCTAGCAGACGATTGACCTTGAATGCGTGCCACTCCCAGTATCTTTCTCGCTCGCAATTGGCTACAAGTAGCTGTAGAGTTCGGATGTCTAAGCGTTACTGTTACGTTTCCTTGCAGTTTGTGGAGTCCCAGGGACCACACGTCATTAATTGTGTTACTATTTCATTCCAGGGCAGTGTTCATGAATTGAGTTGACTTTCAGTCCCTTTCAGCAGCGAGGCTATATGAGATGGGACCTACTGATCAACGTGGAATCCAAACCATATGAGCTCCCGCTGGGAATCGAACTCGGGTCTCCTACGCCAAAGGCGCTTACGCTAACCACTTAGCCATGAAGGATCTTGCCAGTGTTCATATTTTATGCATTTTGAAAACTTTATAATCACTTGTTCTCGTTCAATATATTTCACAAACCTGGCCCATCTAGCGTGAATGTGTATGATGCTGAATTTACAGAAAAAAGTTAATTACCTGATGTTTAAGAGTGCTTCCTAGCTTCAACTCGGCTTTCAATACTTACAATGCCGTACAATGGACTGATCAATAGAAATAAATGATCAATGGACTGCAACTAAGTGAAACAATACTTTTTGAATATGAGTGAGAAATGTTAACTAAAAATCCAATGGATATTAAAAAATGTCCATGTTTAACGAAATAAACGTTTAAGAAAACGCAAGTATTAAGGTCAATTTTTGTTATTTTTAGGGTCATTTTACAGGAATTTTAGTGTCATTTTATAGGTCACTTTTTAGAAAATTTTAGGTCAACAACATCCGGGCTCTGCTTATTACGCACAGTCAACCTCTGTTGTCTACCATTCTTATTTTCCCTTCTAAAGAATTTCATAAATAATATTGCTAAACAAAGAACAAAACAAAGTATGTGGAAGATAATTAAGTTCCAAGGAAACTTTATTATTAGAGCAAGACAATATTTAACATTACAAAATTAGTTCAAAAACTAGTTAAATTTCAGTACTTTTGAAGGAGTACTTTTCTACTCGTAGAAACATTCCTTTTGTGGAATTATAATAAATTTCACATTTTGATGCTGTAAATAAGATCTGAATTAACGTACCGTATATATATATATATATATATTGAGTTTTACACAGTACCACTGCAATTTTGTTATAACTTTAAAAATAGCATTGATTGGGGTGATTAGGCTCGTTTGATTGTCCATATTTTTCTCATATGTCTACGTTTAAAGCATGTTTTCACATACTTAAGGAAAGCCTATCTATCATTTCATATTTCAACAGGTTTATCTTACACATTGTTAATATTTTATCGTTCCGAAATTGTTCACAAGAAAAATGTGCGTCAGAGAGCATATCAATTCTCGTCTCTGGCAAGCATTCTTAGGAGTTATTTTTGCTGCGTAATGTCATGCACATTTTTCTTTGTTAAACTTTCAACGTTCTGATGGGCGGAAGTTAATGGCGAAAGAAAACAAAACACATCTTATCATCTAAAGGTGTTCTCATTGTTGTGTGACGCAACGATAAAGACAACTGACTGTCGTTTTTTTACAGTAGACAATAATTTGTTTAAAATCTAGACATATTGTCAAATTGTCAGGGTTTAACCATGTTTAACCCTTAATTTGTGACGTGAGGTCTCACGGACACCGAACACCTTTTCTTCTCCCTCTAGCAGACGATTGACCTTGAATGCGTGCCACTCCCAGTATCTTTCTCGCTCGCAATTGGCTACAAGTAGCTGTAGAGTTCGGATGTCTAAGCGTTACTGTTACGTTTCCTTGCAGTTTGTGGAGTCCCAGGGACCACACGTCATTAATTGTGTTACTATTTCATTCCAGGGCAGTGTTCATGAATTGAGTTGACTTTCAGTCCCTTTCAGCAGCGAGGCTATATGAGATGGGACCTACTGATCAACGTGGAATCCAAACCATATGAGCTCCCGCTGGGAATCGAACTCGGGTCTCCTACGCCAAAGGCGCTTACGCTAACCACTTAGCCATGAAGGATCTTGCCAGTGTTCATATTTTATGCACTTTGAAAACTTTATAATCACTTGTTCTCGTTCAATATATTTCACAAACCTGGCCCATCTAGCGTGAATGTGTATGATGCTGAATTTACAGAAAAAAGTTAATTACCTGTTATATATTTCATGTCAGAAAGTGAAAATGATGCAGTGAGAAATAAGGTAGAACAGATCTTTGCAAAATTGTCAAAACTAATACATACTTCAAAAATTTTACAAATTTGTAAATGTCTTGCCTTCCATTGACAATAATTTTGAGGAGTTCGTTTATTACAACTTGCATATCAGTTTCAATGTAGCCATATATGAAGCTATCTATATTCACATTAGAAAACATATACCAGATTGGTTTGAGCATGTTATATCCATGCACATTGCTATATTTCTTTATTATGCTTATGGTGCATTATGTCCTATAGCTACAATGTATATTTAAAACAAATTTGTGTTTCAAACGTAATTGTGCTCCTTTTAATATTTAATAATTAATAAGGGGTCCCAGGGACCTCACGTCACTAATTATGCACAGGGTTAACCATGTTCACATATTAAATTTCATTATCATATGTGAAGTAAATAGTTCAATCGTATACCACTTACAGTTGCAGCGTTTGTAAAATTTAGACTAGGTTGCGTGAAGAGAACAGTTAAAATGCCACCAGATTCTAAATCTACATCTGTGAAGTAAAAATCTTATGTAATTGATTTTTTTTTTTAAAGTGATCCTATTTACAGATGGAAAAGTAATTTTCTGTAATTCCTGCCAGACAACAGTATCAAGTTTTCAGCGATTTCTACTGTAGCAATGTACATAGTTTTACTGTACAACACCAAGCTAGAAATAAAACAAAAAAGAAAAAGCAGCATTTTCGTCGATATAGTACATCCAGATGAACGACACGAATTTAACAAAGATCTGTGCTGAGTCCTTACAGGCGCAAACATACAGCTGTACTAGTTGAACAACTCATGTTCAAAACAGTTTCTGTAGCAGTATACAGCACGGAGTATACCAGATCAGCCAGTATTAAGGGAAAACTACGCACTAACATCTGTACGAAGAAACATTAGCCAATGTAAAAAAAAAAAAAGAAAGAAAAAAGAAAAAGAAAGATCCAAGAGAAAACAAAATGGGTCTCAATTGATGAAACTAGATATAAAGATATAAAGATGATGGTGAATTCCGTTATCGATGCAGTGAGTTATGGGATATTTAAAGCTGTTCTTCTGGCTTGTGGTATCATTGAGAAATGAAACAACGAAATTCTTGCCCAAATATTCAATAACGTCTATTCCACGTCATAAAGGTGTCAAATATTAAACAGTGCTCATGTTTCTCAGTGATGCACCTCCCTACATGATGTAAATTGGAGAAGTACTGAAGGTATTTTGTCCAAAGAGATTCACTTCACCTGTGCAGCACATGCCTTTTGCAAACGTGCCAAAGTTATTCGTTATAATTACCCTGTTTTTGAAGGCTCTCAGTAGGATGATATTGTTGAAAGATGTATACCGTGACACGTCATTGCTATCTAACCTATTATAGGATGATGAGAAACAAGGTTAGATTATTATTTTAATGACGTCGAGACCCATGTAAAATGCGTTAAGTGTTCTGGGCTCTCAATGTATTGTTTCAGTTCAATATTTTCTGTCTTTTGTTGGGATATCACAGTGACAAACGAATTAGCGTACACTGAAGGTAATTTGTCGTGCACCACACCAGCATTCACAGCTCTTCTGGAACAAGGCATCAAACTGAACGACAGTCTCGACATTGTGGGAAAGTTGTTGAGCATCTCAGCTTTAGTTCTCAAGTTCAGCACAGAACTATCCAAGAATCCAGGCTACAATGAAGTTCATAAAATCAGTACAACCAAAAAAATAAGTCAAATACAGAACTAAACGTAGATTTAACGACTGAAGATGTTGCTAACATTAAAATGGCTTCCGTTACTGCTTTTGGTATGGAGCGATCTTTCAGCTGGCACAAAACAGTATTTAGAGACAGACAAAGTTTCACATTCAAAGACTTAAATTAATGTTTTGTAACACATTACTATGGAAATAGTCAATGCCAGTTGCCAGCAAGGAATTTGTTAAAATTTTTATTTGTCGGACTCTTAAACTAAATGTGAAATAGTGCAAGAATACTTTTAAAAAATAAATTGGTAACAGAAAATTAATAATTAAAGGTTACTACTACGTGCAATTTGTGTGTAAGATACACACTGATTTATGCTCGTTAGATCTGTCTATGTAAAAGTGTTATAATAATAATATTATACTCTATAATATTAAAGTTATATTCTATAAGGCATTTTGTTAAATTACTAGTCAAATTAAAATTTAAAGGGAACGTCAAGTACCATGTTAAACACTTCTTCTTGATACTATCATTTTCTAAATTAAATTTGTATCAAGATTTCAACTGTATATATTTTATTATCTTACCCGCTCGATTATGGAAATCGTGTTTGTGAGTTCCAGCACATTCAGCAAAAGTATTAGCACATTCAGTAATAAATTGTTTATTTTATTTGAAATTAAAAAATAGTTAGAAAATCATTGTGAGAAAAGCATTCTTCACGCGATATTAACACACGTGTTAGTGCATATTTTATCTCATATTTAAGTACGTATAAAGACACTTGTTAGTATATATACTGTATTTATATGACAGAAATGGATAAGGTGAGAAATAAAGTTTCCTCGCCTCGTCATGTAAATTTTCTAGAAGTCTCATCTCGTAGCAATTCACGAAAATCTATTTCTTGTATAATCTTTATTCTCGAAAATTTTTGTCGTCACACTTCAAAAAGTTCTGTCATCCCTTTTGGAATTAGTCTTGCTAGAGTGTTGCACCTAGTAATTTAAATGCCATATTGCATAAACAAAACTACATAGAAAACTTGGTATTATTATTATTATTTTTTTAAATACTATTCATCTCATTCAGATTCCTTAATCAGTGCCCATATCAAAAACGAACGTAAATGCTGTTGATACCACGGAGCTACTAGCAACTGATTTCAGAAAGACAAATTTTCAGAGTATAAATGGTATGAAAATATACCAACTAAACTTCTCATCTCTGACCTCTTACAGTTATATGTAATATAACAAAACATATGCTGTTAATCAAATATTGCACAGAAACACTCTATTGCAAATTAATTCATGTAGAAAGTAGGCTGCGTTACTTTCTAGCTGGAAAGAATTTTCTTGTTACAAAAATATGTAAATAATCACATAAATAGCTTAAGGAGTTTAATGCCTAATATTACTGCCTAATCAGTTGAAATTGAAACCAATAAATTGTATAATTATGTATGACGAAACTTTGACTTCTGACCATAATTATTCCTTGTCTAATTTATGTAATGAAAAATTAAATATTCAAAATGCGTTATGTATCCAAATTGTGTTAAAATGCATTAAATACTAATTACAGTTATAATATATTAAATTACGATAAGAGCATTTAGAACATATTTATAATTACTGTATATTATGTAATGACATCGATATCTTTAAACGTTGATAATAACTGTTTCACTAAATTTACAATCACTTTATCAATCTACATTTTATACCATGATTCACATTGCATTAAAAGAGTGCTTGAAATCTAAAACTTCAAACTATGACGTAATATTTCTCAGGAGACTCGAGAAATGTTTCATTTCAACTCGAATTACAAAGATGCTGCTCGTCTTGACTCATGTCTCGTGGGGGTAACATTAATAACACCACACTTATGGTATTTTTTTAAAATCTCTCCTTCTCTCTCTCTCTCTCTCTCTCTCTCTCTCGCTCGCTCGCTCGCTCACGCACACATACACACAAATTTTAAAATATTAAAGCTGCAATGCAGAGTTGTAAGTTGTAGTCTTCCATCTTTAATATACTAAAGTTACAGTAAAACCTCTATAATTCAACATCTTTCTTTGTTGGTTCCCAATATAGGTGTGATTTTGACAGCTTGCCATGCACCACATGAACACAAAGAGAGATTGGCTATTGTATATAAACCACATCTGTAACTTTGTCTTTCGTCTGGATGGTATAATTCCTTCTGGATTCTAGTTTATTCTCTGTACTTTATCCTTTATAATTTATTTTCTATTCAGTGATACAAAATAGTGTCCCTCTGTTACCTTTATCCTACAGTCAAACAGAAACTAGTAGAAATTTAGCATGCTCATTTTAACCATATAACATAAAATTTAATATGTATCGAGAAGCCATTTTCGGATATGAATTTAGCATTGCAATGTGGATTTCATCTCTGTTCTTAATCTACATATTTCTACTAAAGCGAAACAGGAAGATTTAATAGATATAAATGCAGAAAACTACTCCCTGCTCAATACTGATTGCCGTACAGCGAAAACAATAACAGGTTAGAGAAATTTTCCAATTTTAGACCCATATCAATTTGATGTACTTTTGCGAAAGTATTTGAACAGATATTATATAAACGGATTATTGAGCATGTTAAACAGGCAATTTCAAACTATCAACATGGCTTTGTTACTCGTAAATTAACAACAACTAATCTAGCAACAGTCTCCGACTTTATAGCTAACTCGTTAGATGAAGGATGCCAAGTTGACGTAATATATATTGGCTTTGAGAATGCTTTCGACAGAATAAGTCAGCGAATACTATCAAACAAATTCAATGCCTATAGTTGTTTTTCAACCTTCATCAAATTTTTTTCATCATATCTAAGTGAACTAAACACACAGTTGTCTATAAAAAAATTTTAATCAGACGAATATTTCGCGTTATTAGGAATTCCACAAGGCTCCAACCTAGGCCCTTTACTATTTCTATTATTTATCAACGACCTTTCAGATCATATACCCAACAGTGAAACGTTACTGTTCGTTGATGCTCTCAAAATATACGTGAAGATAAAATCTGTGCAAGATTGGCTTGATTTACAACACGACTTAGATTGCATTGCGAACTGGTGTTCAGTAAATACACTTGGAGTAAACGTACACAAGTGCAACGTATTATCCTTCAGCAGAAATAAAAGTACCCTTGAATATGATTACAAACTTAGTAATACTTCTATAAGTAGACCTAATACAGTTAAAGACCTAGGTGTTATATTTGATCCAAAATTAACGTTCAATAAACACATAGAAAATATTACTCATGATGCGTTTAAGTTAGTAGGATTTATTATTAGTACACAGAGAAAAATCCGTTCTCCGGACAGCGTTATATTGTACAAATATACGGTATCCTCTTACGTACTATAGAAATCAGTACGGAGTATACGTTATCCGTATGCCACATAGGCAATTCCTTTAGATGTTACGTCATGCCGTTGCACGATGTTTGACATCTAACAGTTTTCCGTATATCACATGCATATACTTATGTTACCTTCGTCAGCTATATGTTATATACGTCCATTTGTATGTGAGATTCTGACCCCTACACTTATACAGAAAGTATTATAAAACACGCGCTTTCAGTTATACGTCTGCTGTTCTGCTGTACGTTAAGTTTAAAAACTACAGGAATTACACATGTAAGCTATGTTTTTAAGTACGCTACCTACAATTTTTTTATCAGTGTATGAAGTGGTATAGATTTCAGTAATATTTCAACACTCTTTGTAAATGTGTTATACATATGTACTTATCAAGTTGGAATATATTGTTGTGATGGAACCTCTCTCAACTAAAGTATAGTAAACAAATTGAAAAGGTTCAATCAAAATTTCGTAGGTATATGACGTGCAAACTAACTGGAATTTATCCCTCACTTGAAAGTCATAGTACACTGATAGACAGTTTTAATATTTACTCCTTAGAACAAAGGCATAATATTACCGATCTGGTATTTCTCCAAAAGATAGTTCAAAATGAATTCGATTGTTCAAATTTTATATCTTCATTAGACTTCCATGCTCCTTCAGTTGAACTAGAACCAATAATTCAGGTCTTTTTATTGCAAAAAGACTAGGACCAACATAATGGTGAAGTCACCAATCTGGAAAATACATTCTTTCTATAACAACTTATGTAAAAAATATGATGAAATTAATATTTGGACAATGTTTTTAGAGCATTAAAAAAACTTCTGTAAAAATACTTTAATTTTGCATATACCTGTTGTGATGATAAATAAATAAATAAATAAAGTTCCAGTGCCTTTTCTTCGATGGTCTAGTAGATAGGATATATGCCATGGTAAACCAGGTCACAGGTTCAATTCCTAGCGGTGATCACCAGTGATACAGACCCAACAATCTTCGTGACCCGTTACCTAATACTAAAAAGTAAAACAAAAATCAAAGAAATGTTAACTAATTTTTTTTAGAAGTAATTCTTCTTTCAAAAAACTTACCTTTAGAAAAAACAAGGCTAAGAGAAAAGTATAGGAAGCTCTCATATACGACCACCTTAACTAAATGAAAATTGAATAATTTAAAAATATGGTTTCATATGAGACGCTGCTCCTACTTTTCTTTTCAGTCATATAAAAAATAAATTTATTTTAAAAGCAATTTTCTTGAAAATACAATTATTAGTTAATTTGCAGTTCAATTTGCTTCACTTTTTTAAATTTTAATACGATTTATTTAGTTTTGCTTCTTAATATTTTAAACAAAAAGTTATGTATTTATAAAAATATTTAAATTGGTTTATATTTTACTCTTTAGTCATAATTATATAATAGTCATTGTATAAATTTGTGTATGTTCTGTAACCTTTTGCATGCTTGCCAGGACTAAGTATATTTCAACACTGTAGTCTATTTGAGAAAGAGATAAAAAACTGAAACAAGAAACAGTTTTTAGTAACACAAAATAAAGGAAAGAAATGAATTTATCATAGAATTGGAAACTATTGGTTTTATTGGATTATAATCATTTAGAGCGCCCAAGTCTTTAATAGCTTTAGTACAATTTATTCGGATTACCCACGTACGGAATCATTATCTTTGTGCATTTCTTTAAAAAATATTATTTGTATATTTTTATTTTTTTAATTTTTTTTTTTTTTTTTTTTTTTTTTTTTGTAACTTCTTGCTATAACATGTTTTCATATTCAATCAGTTCTTGGAGTCTATCGTACTTTCACAATCTGAAACGTAATTTACAAAGATCTCGAGAATGTTATGCTGTGCATATTACCCACCAGCATTTTTGTTTGCATAATGAAATAGGACATTTAATTAATGGAGCCCAGTATTGATAACTTGAATAACAAATAAAAATGCTTAAAAGTTACATCGAAATACTCTTTTATCATCGAATTTCCGTTGCTCCGCAAACCTTCATCATTATATGACGTTCGGAATTGAGTTAAGGTTGCAATGTTTGTAAACGATGTCACTGTTGAGCGATGTTAATTAACGAAAAGCATGTAAAAATAACAAAGATGAATTGAAATGGTTTAAATCATTCCGATATCATTCAGGAGTGAACATAGCATGTGTTCATAAACACTTGCTGATGGATGTATAAATGCTTCTTATAACCTATTACATTAAGTGAGTAAATATCAGTTGGCTAAATATCAATAATACCGAGAAAACTCATACTTACAACAACAGGTAACGTACAGCTAATTATCGAAACCTCATTTCAGTCTGAAACGTAGGGATTAGAATGCATGCTACAATGATGGATTTTATCGACTTGTCTATGTTTGTAATGTGAAAGTCAAATACAGAGATGAATCCTATTTATAGCACAAAAAACATGTCGATCTCTGAGGAATTAATAGCTAGTAGTTCATTTGCGTGCTGATAGGTGTCGCTGCTTATCCTACATCCTTGCCTGATACCAATAGTTTTAGCTAGCATACGAGCAGTTTTCCGGTTTAAGACGACTGTGTCGCTTTAATTGCAATTTAAAATCTGTACTTTTCAATTTTTTTTTAATTAGGACAAGGGTCTATAAAGAATTAAATTTGAGTATTAATTGGATTGGAATTTAGTTTAGCTTATCTTTTAGCACTGAGGCTATATAAGACGTAGACCGAGAGTTCAACTTTGAATTAGAACCATATTACTTACCACGTAGAATCGAATCGTGCAAAAGGCACGAACACTACCTACGTGGGAGCTATTGAACTTGAAAATTTTGGTATTTCTACAGTAATTTTTGTGACGGTTTAATGATGAATGATGATACTAAACACAAGCGTACTTTATTGCTTATCAGCAGGGTGGATTGATTTAAATCAGTCTGATTTAAATCACGATTTAAATCAAGATTTAAATCACTTGATTTTTTTAAATAAAAATCGTTGATTTAAATCAAATTCCGAAATAATTTAAAGTGAAACTAAGTAAAGTCCTGTTTCTGTTCTGTTATTTCGATTATGGAAGATGATAATCATAATACAATGAGACTCAAATGTACAGTATGTACAGCATAGTATGAAAACAAGTGTCATGCAGAGGATGATTAGGGGAAATCCCGTTTCGAACGGGTAACAGGGCAATCCTGTTTTCTTCTCTTCGTAACATAGGGTTTATATTGTAAATCGTTAACTCTTCCAACGGGGAAATCACCATCGACATTTAAGACGAAGATTCTTTTGTGCGCGCGTCTATATATTTGTTTCCAGATAATAGGGCGTATTTAGAAGTGTCCTATCCCCTCTCGAATTTTTTTTGATTTTATAACTTTGGGCAAAATTTATGTATTTCGTACCGCAAGCTAGTTACAATTTCCTTTAAAATATGCCCCTGCCAAATATCAGTAACTTTTGTGGGGGAAAAAGTGTCACTTTGATGCGCGTTGCTGTACTTTTTCCTTAACGCTAGGGTAAAGTCTCCATTATTCGATTAACAAGGTACCAATAAAGCTTTTTACTTCGTTTTCTCGAAGGCATTGTAGAGCATGTTACATATGCTTTCACGTCTCTCTGCGTCAAGACATAGGATGTGATGACGTCATAAATTTAAAAAAGATATTTTCTGTTGTGCCTATTTTTATTTTTTGGCGGGCCTACATTTTGCATTCAGAAGACAAATTCTGCACACTCGTTCAGTTCATCCTTTATTTTTCAAATGATTTCAGATCTCTGCGTGAAAACAGGGGGGTCCAGAGGGGAAAAATGTAAAAAAAAAAGGATATTTCTAATAAAAATAGCTTTCTTCGCGATTTTCCCACCTAAAATGGACACATATGAATGGTACCATCTGAAAGGCTGTTCTATTCTGAAGAGAATGATGTACGAATTATGATCTTAGGATAAATAGGGATGTCTCAGGAAACTGTTACCTGAGATCCTGTTTATACGGGAATCTGGGGTATTTGGGGATATTATTTTTCGCGGGCTTACTTTTGCATCTAGAAATTTGAAATTTTGGACACTCATTTACTGCACCCCTTAGTAGTTTTCAGATTTGTTTCAGATCTTTACCTTTAAAGAGAGGCGGTACAGAGGGGTAAAAAGTAAAAGAAAATGGGATATTTCTTAACAGAAAATCCCTTTTCTCGTGATTTTCCAGACCCAGATAGTCTACACAATGGAGACATTTGAATGGTACCGTTTGAAACTCTGTTTTATTCTGAAGAGAATAATATACAAATCATGATTCTAGAATAAATAGGGATGTCTGAGGAAATTTTTATATTACATCCGGATCATCTGGGGTATTGTGGGGATGTTCTTAGCTCATTGTTAAATATTTTTCCCGCCCTTACTATTCAAGATAGAAGCTTGAAATTTTGTACACACATTTTGTACATCCTTAGTATTTCCCAGCTGATTTTGAGATCTGTGCGTTAACATAGGAGAGTCCAGAGGAGATCAAAATTTGAAAAAAAAATCAGCAAAAATCCCGACTTCTCTCAAAATTTTCCGCTTCAGGGACATGATAGGGAAAATGTGAATGTTATCGTTTCAATGGCTGTTCTATTCTGAAAAGGAGATATGAACCATGATCCTAGGATAAATAGGAATGATGCTTGACTGAAAGTCTATAATTTACAAAAAAAAAAAAAAAAAGCCATAATTTAAAATTGTTAAAAAAAACATTGTTTGGGATTGATATAGGTTAACGATTGGGGATTAATTCAAAATTCAACCCTAATACTTTCACTTAAATGGCATAATTAACATTTAATACTAATTCCTAATGTTTTTTTTTAATTCGCGACTTGTATTATACGAGGAGAAAGATTTGATTTAAATCAAAAAAGTCGATTTAAATCAAAAAAATCATCAAAAATGATTTTTTTTTAAAATCATGATTTTTTCCACCCTGCTTATCAGCAATATTAGGGAAAGTAAAAAAAATAGAACTTTAAATTAAATAGGATCTTAATGAATCTTATATGGAACTATATGGCTTGAAGAAAACATGGTAATAATGAGATAAATATACATATTGGTAATTGCCAAAATGCTGCAGCATGACGTACGAGCAATGAGACATCAATTCTTCCTATTCTTATTTTTCTAAGCCTTTTTTCCAGTTAGCTAGGGTCGGCTTTTCAGATCGTGGTCTTCTACCTGTTTCTATCCTGTGTCATATCCGTTGTTACACCACGCGGCATCATATCGTTCTTTACTCAATCTCCTCATTTCTTCTTTGGCCGATCTCGGGCTCCTTTCCTGCTCACCTCTATACGAATAGCATCTACTCAATAAGCTACGTATTTGAAAAGTTTTCTTCTCACATGCTCAAACCATCTCAGTCTACTTTCTTGCAGTTTTTTTCTTTTACTGTTGGTCTCACTTCCAGTGTTCTCCCGATCACTCCATTCTTAATTTTGTCCTTCCTCGTCACTCCACACATCCAGTGCAGCATCTTCATCTCCGCAATATACAACTTCTGTTCCTCTTTGTCCTTCGTCGCCCAACATTCTACTCCGTATAATAAGGCAGGAATCACTATTGTTTTGCGAACTTTCTCATTTAACTCTACAGTCACACAAAACTCCTACCGCTTCTCTCCATTTCGTCCAAGCAGTGGCTGTTTATATCTTCTTTTATTCCTGCATTTTCCTATAGAATTGATCCCAAGTATTTGAATTTTTTTCGACATTATTACATATCTTTCGTCTAGTTGTATTCATGTATTTTTCATTACATATTTCCTAACAGGACAAAAAATAAAGGTATATAAAATGTAAATGAAGTTAAGCATATATTCGTGTGATGTATCTTTCATATATCGGCTGTTCAAACTCTGTGCTTTTACTGTGCATCATTTTGCGCCGAATAATCAAGCTTTTGAATTTCACTGCACACCATTTCATATCGACTGACCATCCTTTTAACATTACTGCACTGCATTCATTCAGATGACCAGGCTTTTAATCCTCACCGTACACCATTTCTACTCAAGTGACCAGAGTTTTGAACTTTACTGCACATAATTTTATACTGAGAGCAGGCTTTAAGATTAACTACACTTCATTTCCTGTCAGGTGCATCAGGTTTTGACCCGTACCGTGGCCTACACTATTTGTTGGCATATTAAAACTTAATTGTATACATTTCTTTTCTAGAATTGATGGATTTTCACTCTCTAATATTTCATTCTTTCACGTATAACCATATTGCGCAGTTCTTCAACGCTCAGTGATATTTGCAAGTAAACAAACAAAAAGCTAAATAAGAATACATTATTTGAAGATTTTAATCTTGCAAAAAATGTATTTTGGTATAAATTAATTTGAAGAGTTCCTCATAGGAATTTTACAAATAAGCTTGATGACTAACACATTAAAGTATCATTGAAAATTATAAAACTAACAACTATTAAAATACAAAAAAGACACATTAAACAAAAAATCAATGTAAATAAGAGTATGAAAATATTACTTTTATAACACTATTCACCATTGATTGATTTTAAGTTCCATATTTGTAGATTCAGGAAATTATAGAAAGGAATGCATTTTCAACTTCTGCTCAAATATTGTATATACATTTTTATGTTTCGTTATCTCAAGCTTTTCTGTGATATTGCTTACTACAGTATATTCTCAACCGAACTGGTTATCTTGATGTATCATCAACCTATCCTAAGGCATTAGACAAACTTTGAAATCCAAAACCTTATAATGAAATACATATGGAGTAGAAACAATCCTCTAATATCAGGGAATGTTATATATAAGACGCAGATTGCATTAATTAATATAGGTACCTGAAGATATATATACATATATATATATATATATATATATATATATATATATATATATATATATATATATATATATATGTTTAATTGATATGACATAACTTTTTATTCCTTTAGTATGCATCAAACTAGTACAGTGCAGAAAAATGTTTTTTTTTTTTTTTTTCGAAATCCTGTTCAGTGTCAAATTACTGCGCCAAGTGATGCAAGACTTTATGCTCATAACGCATACTTTCATAACAAAACACTCACCACATTTAAGGCTATAGTTGATTCTTCCGCTAGTTGAAGGCGATAAAGGATTATATAAAAATTTTATCCACAACAATATGTCCACCATAACATGGCCATACAAGATCCTTATACTAACCTAATTTGTTTTATTAATAATCATTCCAATAACTATAAACGATTTCAGACTCTCGAACTGTGTGTTCGATCTCTTTAACGAACATAGTATTGTCCATGTATCAAAGATATATTAATATCTTAATCTCTTTCTATTCAACACGATAAAGAAAATTTCTCCTTCCTACCTAGTTGATATACGTAAATACTCCAAAAAACATTAAAATACCTAATAACAAGGTAAAAAATTTCAAAACTTTCACTACTAACGACGCGAAACAAAAGAAGAAAATACCAAAATTCCCTTGACCCTTGAAACAATGTTTAGATATTGAAATTAAATATTTCTTACATTTTCATCATTATTTTTGTGCTTAAATGAAAAGATACTGCACCGCTAGAACATTTTTCAAGTAACGTGAATCACCACTTTGTCTTGCCAAGAGACTAGAGTTTCAAGAGCCCTTGACCTGCATTTTATGCATTAACTTGTTTTTCTGTCGACCTATCATCAAAGCCGCAATCAATTAGGAAAGAATCAACAACTTCTCTACACTTATGATAGGAGTCAAGAGCACAGCCTATATTGATTGTATTATATTTTGTTTAAAGCACCCTGTGTTCTCAATTTTATTTTTTTTCTGAATAGTTGTTGCTAATTACACTGAACACACATACACACACACACACACACACATATATATATATATATATATATATATATATATATATATATATATATGTGTGTGTGTGTGTGTGTGTGTGTGTGTCACTCTATTATACAACACCGTTTACTCTTTCAAGTTAAAAAAAAGTAATAAAACCGTGTCTTACGAGAACAATTAGGCTCTGCAAGTGCAGTCTTCCGTAAAATACGTTAGTGAAATGAAATTAAATCTTTGAGTTTTACGTCCGACTATTATGCCGGTTAGGCTATAGGAGACGGTGATTATGGGAAATGAATGAAATGGTAGAATGAAGAAAGTGGGAGGAAACGAAAGAACCCCGAGAAAACCCACGAGCACGGTGTTTGCCCACCACAAAGTCCACACGGCGCGAGCTGGGACCGAACCAGAGATCCCAAGCACCGGAGGTGAACGCTCTACCACTGTTCCATCGCGCCCTCTAAAATACGTTAGTGTTTTCTAACAAACAATTATGTCGTTTTAGAGATAATTTTAATTTTGTCTGAATTTCAATTAGAAAGAATGATATTAATATTTAATTTTCATTTTAAATACTTTAGACCTCTTATATCTTTTATGACTTTGCAAAATATGTCTGTAATTTGTGAATAATAAGGAAGGATTCATTACTGTAGCTAAGAAAATCCAATAATGTATTTAAATTTACATTAACGATGCTTTGTCAAATTAGAATTATGAAAGTCGCTGTATGTTATACCTAGTAGAATGACTCTTGATTCAATTTCGCCATATACTTATTTATTATCTTTGATATTTGTATGAGATTTATTTGTTTTAAAATTTTTTAAGAAGATACTCTACTTCAGCAGCACTAAGGCATTAAGAGATACACTTCAATACTCTAATATTTAATTTCCTTAACGGGAACCTGAACTCCTTGTAATCGCTTACCATGTATGCTGTACAGTCTGGATCAAAATTAAATAGCATAAAAATGTATACAGTTTGTGCAACAATGGATAATCCATTTTGTTGATGATTTATCAATTAATATGTTATCAATTTCCAGTTGTGATACCATTTGAAAGGAAGAAATGCTAAATAATGAATATAATATACAGGTAAAATTAAAATAAGAAAATAAATAAATATGGAACTATCGGGAAAAGTGCACAGAAATACTTATTTCAGTAATCTGCAGAGGGTTTGCAAACGATTCTGCACAGGATATAGTTTCCATACATACTTGTAACAATTCTCAAATACACCCTGAATTAAATAATAGTACTTGATAGAAGTAAGCCTTGACAGCAGTTAACAATGAATGCATCGGAAAGAAATCACAAGTGTGGGACCGCCAACTCCACAGTTTATTCTGATCGGAATAAAAGGTGAGAGGATTTCTGATAATTAAGCTGGGAGCATGTCTGAGAATTATGCTCTATATACGGAAATACTTGTTTACACGTTGCACATTGCTCCAACATATATTTCGATACTGGATACATCATACGATTTGAACGAAGTTTGTATCACAGAATATGCTTCTGTAGAAACTATGAGGACATGCAGATCTTAGGAAATTCCTGCACAGTAGGCACCGAAATGATATTTGTGATCATAGTGTCCGTAAAGACCATGTTGATAGTAATCTGAGAATCCTCAAAGAAGATGAAGAATCTAGTCGTACGTATGTTAAAATATGTACCCTCACAATTAAGACGCAACTAACGAACGCTTATTGTGAATTAAGCGAAAGAGTATATAATAGGGGCAAAACAAGTCGCGTTCTCTTTCAGCAGAATTGTAGCCTCGAGAAATCTGACTTGTTGGTTGTCCACTAATGGTGTACACGATGTATCTTGTAGGGTTCTTACAGTAGCTACATATGCACTCATGACACCGAGGATTTCCTTGTCAGCAAGGACATTTGAATATTTTTAATTGACAGACCAACGTAAGCACTCAGAACCACCGAGACACTTCATGTGAACGTATCGAGCCATACGTGCTCACAGATATACAGGCGAGCTGAAAAATACGGCACATTTTCGGACTCAACCGTTCACGACTTACGCATTACATTCTTGTATTGGGACACTACGTACTCGCTACTGGTTTTCATTCATGGATAGATGCCCATACCTTCTTGAGGTCATTATCCCTAACGATCTATTCGCTAACTGTTTGCATCAAGAAGAAAGATAGAGTAAAAATAAAAGGAAATGCGGATATTTATTAGTGACGTGTGATAACTTCAGTAAAATGGAGGTCCAGTGTAAAATCCGCTATCGCACTATTACTAACGTTCGGACTATGCTAGCGGACAAAATTCGTCATCTAATTGCTGGAGTGTATTGTAGAAAGGTCACAAATGGCTCAACAGTACAGAAGTACGTGTGACAGTTTGACGAACACGGAACAATGTGCATAATGAGAACACATTCTTTGATATGGAAATAAGAGAATTATATATCAGATTATGATAGGTGGCTCAAGAGGATTTGCAAATATGTTAAAACAGTCCAAGACCTGCATTTGGGAGCACTCAGGTGTGCTTTCTTGACTAAATTCTCTGATTTTTAGTTGGTCAGCTTAATTTACTTTCTGGATTACTCCTTTATAGCACACAAATCTCATGCACCTAACGTAGAGCTACTTAAGGAGAGTAACTTGACACTACACTCAACTATGAACATACGCAAGCAAAAATGAACAAAATATAATTAACAAAGAAATGCAAACAAGCATTCTTCACAACTAGCATAAATGAAAGATATTTGGCAGATGTCCAATATGGCAGACTTAAATTGCTGCGACAGTAGCGAAACATAGCAGTGTAGAAGTAATCTAATCTGCAACAGATGTGCAATAATCCATTGTAACCCGCTGCAACCAAGAAGTAACTAAAAGTTTATGCACCAATGAAAGGCCATTACAAGCAGCTTTTGAAATACAAACTTCGAACTTAATTCATCTATTTGCTGGTTGCAAGCATATTTATTATGGCTACAATTCAGTTATTTATTAATTGACTGATTGGCAATTATCTGATCTGTTTATCTACATAAGTGTTACTTGTTTGTCTGAGGGTAAATCAGGATCAAAGAGTCAATGATTGCTGAATTTTTGAAACCATAGTTCAGCATTTCCCAACCTTTTTTAACTTGCGGCACACTACGGGTGTAACTTGAATTCTCGCGGCACATTCATAAATATTATTATTATTATTATTATTATTATTATTATTATTATTATTATTATTATTATTATTATTATTATTATTATTATTATTATTTGTAAATATAAAATACAATGGTATTTTTTTTCTGTGATTACTGATCTCTTTCTCACAGAGAAGAAAGCTCGATCACTGTTTCTCTCCCATGGTAAATCAATATGCTTATTTTTCATTCTAATTTAAAAATAGAAAAGAATTGCAATAAAAATAGGACTCAGTTTTTTTAAAAAATGCACTTTCTTTTTCAAAATTGTATCCAATCTTTCATTAAGAAGGAATATCACTAAATAACAAACGAACAAGCAAATCTCTTGTACTTTTAAGACACAAATGTAGGTAATTTGTATGCATGTTTGCTTTGTCGAAAGGATTTAGAAGTATTTTAAAATTTCAAGTTACGAAATAGTCTGCAATAATGAAGCAATAATGGTCATAATAGTGATAAACACTGTTTTTAACACTAAAAATGTACAGAGAAGTAGCACAGTAGGAAACTTATAATTTATTAACATGGTTAATATAAATTACAATTTTCAAATATTATATGACGGTTATTGTTAAATAATATTAGTAATGTAACAATCTTTCAATAATATCTATTAAAGGTTACAATTGTTTAATAATAATACATTTTTTTAAAAAAAAATAAGTAAGACGAGTTGGTGCACGAAGCAAAATTAATGTGCAACTTGAGCTTGATGTTCTTTTATGATCTTTTTGAATTTCGGACTGATAATCGATAAATATGCCCTCATATCTTCCGGTTATTACACTTAATCATGTTCATTGCAGAAAATCTTGCTTCACTTAAGTAGGATGTAGAAAAGGGCTGCCTTTGTAGAAATAGGGCTGCTGGAGAGAAATCCAGAATGATGCCCTGTCTTGCTGTGAGTGCTAGAGCTTCAAACCTCGGTCTTTCCTCACATCGGCCAATTCACTTTGTTCCTGAACATTTAATTCTGCTGACTGTAGGAAAGAATTCGCAAAGGGGTCCCTCACCCAGTCAAATGGAGTCAACTGAAATGTAGGAAAATACCTCTCAACATTGGTACGCAACAAAGACAATGGGTCTGAAATGACCGTTGAGAGGTTTGTGTCAATTTTACAGCACTTTGTAAGCTCAAAAATGTCACATTTGTTTTGTTTTCTAATTTTGTTCTACCAAAGTGAGAGTTTCTTTCTAAATGAACAAATTTTAAGTTGAATTGAGTTAATTTTGTCACTTAAAGTTAGTATATTTTCGTTTTTTCCCCTGCATCCTTTTGTTTAGTACATTCAATGTTTGGAATATGTCGGCAAGAAAAGGTACTTTATTGCAAGAAGAATCATTACTAAGGAAATAGGCATATTCACTTTCTTCTGACAGAAAGAATAGGAGAAGTTGTTCTTTGAATGTACAAAATCTTTACAACATGCAACCACGAGACAACCATCTTACTTCTGTGTGAATAAGCAACTGAGTGTATTCAGAATTCATTGCAGAGCATAGACCTGAAAATAGTCTTGTTTCAAGAGGTCTTGGCTTTATGTAATTAACCATTTTTACCACTTGTTTCAATAGTTTTGCAAGTTCAGGAACAAGTGATTTTGAAACAAGTGCTTCTCTACGAAAAAAAAAAAAAAAAACAATGTGTAAATATTATCTCCGCATTCTTTGCTTACTAATGCCAAAAATCCCTTTACGGAACCTGTCATAGAGGGAGCGCCATCTGTGCCAACACTTAAAAAAGATTTCCATGACAAACCTGCTGCATCAAAATAATCACTTACTATATCAAATATATTTTATCCCTCAATTGTTTGGGAGAGCGCTTTACAAAATAAAAACGGTATAAATTTGAAAGTTTATTCCACCTCTGTGTATGGACTTTCAATTGAAGCGTAACGTAGCAGTTGACTGTGAAAATGTGTATGGGGATCTGGCAAATAAAATTGTATTACCGAAATACTATCTTTTACACAGCAATGTATGTACAATAATATACAACAATTACATTAATTTTTCCATTGTAGAAGTTCATGGTAATATGAAATACAAATATACATTCTTCATGTGTCTTGCAATTTGGTTACTATAGAATTAATAATTTTGTTTCGATTTTCTCGCGGCACACCAGCGGCCCTTTCGCGGCACACCGGTTGGGAAACGCTGCCATAGTTAGTAGCTGGAAAAGGATTGACGCATTGACGCAAGAATTTGATACTGCAAGGAAAAAAAAGATAAACGAAATACGTATTCGATTATTAGAAAAACGAATTAAAAAGCCAAATATTTTCATACGTATAGTACAAAATATATTTCAAATATAAGAATACTGGATCATTTTATTGAAGGTTTCTTATTTTCGTCAATTGAATACAATAATTGTACATTTATACCCTCGCACGTTTATACAATAAGTAATAATTCGCTACTTTTGTATACATATTAGTTCAAACTTCAGATTTAGATTTGAATGTACGTTTTAATGATATATATATATATATATATATATATATATATGATTTCTAATTTCAGGAACACGCTTTGGGGCCTTTGGTAATTACATTCCGATGATTAATTTCACTATGTTAAGCAAAAACTGATTAGCAAAATGCTAATCAAGTGGATAAAATTCTTTTGGGGAAACGGATTGACACAAGAACATTACTCAGAGAGACTGCGAGTAGTATGCGAATAGATCACAAATAACTTGTTATAACGCATTTTAATCTGAGTCATTTCCAATAACGTTATTATGCATGATGTACTTCTTTCTATTAATTAACATCATAACTAATATACTGTATCTCAACAAAGAAAACTTGTGCAAATGAATTTAATCCTAATGGGGAATACATAATAATGTATCCATCGTATTGGAATACTGATTATAAACAAAACTGAAATCCGTTAGTGAAATTTAAAGAAATGAACTAGAAATGATTTATTGTAACCTCCTCATATATATATATATATATATATATATATATATATATATATATATATATATATATATATATATATATATATATATATATATATATATATGTGTGTGTGTGTGTGTGAGTGTGTGTGTGTGTGAGAGAGAGAGAGAGAGAGAGAGAGAGAGAGAGTGTGTGTATTTGTATGTATATGTACATAATGCATTAATAAATTAAAATAAATGAATTATTGAAAAAAGTAATACAAATAAAAGCTTATATTATTAGGCTAATAGAGATGAATTTCGATTTGATGTCAAAAGATGGTTATTATTATTATTGCCAATTACTGTCAACATACAAGCAGGCAATCACAAAGTCTGTAAAAATTAATACTATAAATTAGCAAGTACACAAGCAACACAACAATCTACTTACTACAGGACAATTTACTTTAGCTACAGAACAGAATATCGATTTTTCAGAAAGAATGTGTAATTCTTACCTACCTCAAAATATTGCAGTTTCTGTTGTTATAAGATGATCCGTAAGTCTTCCGACAATACACAATTGAAGGCCTTGGGGCAAAAACGCGTCAAGTCCAAAAAGTGAAAGTGTAAAGAAGACACCGTCACAAGGGTTTCTCGTCATCCAATTTTCTTTAAACTTGGCACCTATATACCGAAAGTAAATAGAGATATATTTTTTGTTTCATTCGGAAAATTGGTTGAGGGGCAAAGGACCCCTTTTAAAAAAGGGTATCCTTGATTAATAGAGCCACTTTAAAGAAACAAAACTCTGCCGAAGGAAAGATGACTTCAAAGTAGGAAATACGAGTTTTGTTGGTTTGCAAGAAAAGGGTTGCAGGGGCAATGCCCCATTCGAAATGACAAAGGACTTCGCACAATCCTTCCGGAAATGGCATTTCGGTGGAATTGCTTGAAACTGTGTAATATTGTAGATATGATGTTCCCGAGAAAAAGTTTCAATCGGCACAACCACAAATCACTGACTGTTTGGCCACTTTTTTGAAAGTAGCCGAAGATAAAACATTCTGGATTTCGATAAAAAAAAAAATAACGGAAACCGTGTTATGTTGTAGATATTGTGATCCTGAGAAAAAGTCTTAATGGGCATAACTACCAGTCACTGATCGTTTGGTCACTACGAGACCACTTTTTCGAAAGCCGCCGAATATAGTGATATTCTGGATTTCGATGAAAATGACTGAAAGTGATACCTTGTAGATATTTTGATTCTGAGAAAATGACTCAATAAAGACAACCACTAATTACTGACAGTTTGGCCACTACAGGGCCACATTTTTGAAAACAGTTGACGATAATGACATTCTGGGGTTTAGTAAAAATGGCTAAAACTGTGATATATTGTAGCTATTGTGATCCTGAGAAAAAAAGCTTAATGGGCATAACCACCAATCACTGATCGTCTAGCTACTACAGTGTCACTTTTTATAAAAGAGCTGTAAGTAACATTCCGGATTTCGGTGGAATTGTTGAAACCGTGATATGTTGTAGATATTGTAATCCTGAAAAAAAAAGTCTCAACAGGCGCAGTCACCAATCAATGTCTGTTTGGCCACTACAGAGCCACTTTAAAGAAACAGAAGGATTACAAACAGTAAAGAAACAGTATTCTGGATTTCGGTGGAATTGCTAAAAACCTTGATATGTTGTAGATGTTGTGATTATGAGAAAAAGTCTCAAGAGGCCCAACGAGCCATCACTGACTGTTTTCTCACTGTAGGGCCACTTTTATAACGAGCACGAGTTAACAGTATTCTGACTGCTACAACGGTATAACATAGACAACATTCTGATGTTAATTTTGCGGAACAAACTAAAACCCTGGAAATCCCTAGACAACTTTTCTAAGGATCACTGCATTTGAGGAGTTTGATGCAATAAGCGCGTAAGTCTCAAACATGCAGTTGGAGAAAAGCGATGTTGAAAATTTAAGTAGTGTTTTGTTTCTTACATAAAACAATGTAATATGTAGCATTTTATTCCGATATTGAATTGAAATGTTGCCAAGAGGCTAAGCAAGCATGACAAAGCCAAAATGCATTTGATTATAAAAGGGCGTAAACTGACTTACACTCGTGGCTTACATCAACTATCATTCTTCATTTACAACATATCACAGTTTCATTCATTTACACCGAAATCAAAATTATCGTTATACCGGCAGTTTTAAGATATCTGGACCTGTAGTGGCCAAACGGTCATAATTCGATAAATCGATGGTTGTATCCATTAAGACTTTTTCTCATGATGAGATCTTCAATATATCTTACTTTTACTCAATCTTACCGAAATCAAAAACATCATTGTACTCGGCAGTTTTCAAGAAAGTAACTCTGTAGTGACCAAAATATTAGTGATTTGTGATTGTATCCTATGAGATTTTTTTAGGGAGTAAAATATCTAGAACTTATCACGGTTTATGTCATTTTGACCGAAATCCAGAATATTAGTACCTTCCGCTCTTGTACATTCAAAAAAGTGGCCTCGTAGTGACCAAACGGTCAGTGATTAGTAGTGTGTTCATTAACTCCCAGTCTCAGGATCACAATATCCACAACTTATCACATTTATAGTCATTTTTACCGAAATTCAAAGGATCACTATCTTCAGTTGCTTTCAAAAAAGTGACCCCGTAGTGGCCAAACGGTCAATGAGTGGTAGTTGTTCCTATTATTACTTTTCCTCAGGATCACAATATCTACATCATATCACTTGTTTCAAGCAATTCCACCGAAATCCAGAATACCATTACCTTTTTTTCTATGTGGCCCTGTAGTGGCCAAATGGTCATTGATTCGTGACTGCGCCTGTTGAGACTTTTTTTCAGGATTGCAATGTCTACAACATGTCACGGTTTGAACAATTCTACCGAAATCCACAATACTGTTATTTTCAGCTCCTTTTAAAAGAGTGGTACTGTAGTAACCATACGATCAGTGGTGGATGGTTTTGCAAATTGATACTTTTTCTCAGGATCAGAATATCTACAACATATCATGGCTTCAGGCAATTCCACTGAAATCCAGAATGACTTTATCTTCTGCTGTTTTCTAAAATGTGGCGCTGTAGTGGCCAAACGGCCAGTGATTGGTGGTTGTGCTTATTAAGACCTTTTCCCAGTATTACAACATCTACAACAAACCACAATTTCAGTCATTTCCATGGAAATCCAGAACATCACTATCTTCGGCTGCTTTCAAAAAAGTTTCTCTGTAGTGGCAAAACGGTCAGTGATTTGTGGTTGTGCCCATTGAGACATTTTCTTTGGAACACAATGTTTACAAAACATCACAGTTTCAAGCAATTCCACCGAAATCCCACTTCCGTAAGGATTGTGCGGAGTCCTCAGTCATTTCGAAGGGGCCCATTGCCCCCTGCAACCTTTTTCTCGCAAAATCGACAAAACCCGTATTTCCTACTTTGAAGTTATCTTTCCATCGGCAGAGTTTCGTTTCTTTAATGTGTCCATTTTAATCAAGGTAATCCTTTTTTTGAAAAGGAGCTCTTTGCCCGCCCCCTTAACATATTTTCCAAATTAAACATAAAATACGCATCTATATATTTTCGGTCTAGTATATACGTGCCAAATTTGAAGAAAATCGGATGACGAGAAACCCTTGTGAAGCTGTCTCCTTTACACTTTCAATTTTTGGACTTTGCGGGTTTTTGCCCCAAAGTCTTCAATTCTGAAAAGGTAGAGGGATATATGCAATATAATATATTATATTGTAGTATTAGAAAATTGTATAAACGGAAAAGGATTATATTTAGTATCTTTGTGGTATACAGTAAATACTTACAGTTTAATTTTACCGATAAAGAACAGTCATCCGATTGTGCTAGTCAATCACTTAACATTCTGAGCAAGGAGGTAACTTAAACATTCTTTATATCAAGATATTTCTGCATTTAGAAACTAAGTATCGATACATCACACCTTTTTGAGTCGGGAAATTAAGCCTCTTCCTACATTCAAGTAACAACTGAATAACCTTTGGCAATTAATTGGAAGAAAAACATCAGGGCATCGATACAGTAAGAGAAGATTCGTGGTCCGAGACTTATAAAATTAGATTTAGTCTGCTTGAGATTGTAGTTAGATTATCATTGAACTACTTTGATTACAATGATGAACTACTTTGATTTAAATTGTATTAATACTATAACCACCAAAGTGTGAGTTTAATATGATAAAATATAATACTGATTTGAAAATTAGTGGACGGATGAGATAATCGATGAATAACAAATTGGGTGACATAGTCACCGGGAAATTAATGAAAAACTGTAATGTACCATTACAGTTGAGAGTAATGGCAACGTTTTTTTACTCACCCTGTACCTAGTGATTTTTTTTTTCAATTTCGGTTTAATTACACAATTTATTTATTCTCTTTACTTCAAATTAAATGTAATGAATCGAAAGGTCTCATTAGTAATCATATTTTAACTGAATAATATATTTATTTATATTTTGATTAATTGTAAATCCCATTTTCGCATATACAAGTTGAATAGTTACAAGGTTTACCATTTTGACGTCATACCGAAATATAGTTCCGCCATTGGATATAAATTTTCTTAATTTCAGACCAATGTAGAATTTAGTCAGGTACCTAAACCTTCTCTCACCCCCTCTCACTAGTCCATAGTCACTTTCAGATCCGGTTATATCTGGATTTCACAAATTTCTATTTGTTTTGAAATTTCCGCGGCTAAAGATTTCGTCCTGATTGGAGGAATTCTCCTACCCCTGTCGTTTTCGGCGCAATGTTTTCATTCCCGACTCGGACGATTCTACGAGCACAGCCGTGGAAATCAACTACTCTATACTGGCTGGTAAAGACGTGGATTTCGAGTGAAAAACAGGTAAAATTTAGACTAAATATCATCGTAAACGTCGTGTGATCAATCAGGAGCCAGAAACACATATCTTTTGTTGATAGAACTGTAAAACCAAGGAGAAATAGGAACCAGTTCATCAGACGCCATATTGCTCGTCATCCAATCAAGCCATGTTTGCTGCCCAGATAGGATAGACAGTATAGGAAAGTGATTTTTGATCTGCTAAACTCAGGGATTAGGGAAATACGACCTGGTTTTGTGCAATTTGTTCGTGTATTCGGTGGATGTGATTTTTTTAGTGCATGTACGTAGTAGGTTTGATACTGTAATACTAATCAGCAGAATGGCAGCTTAACTTAACTAAAAGGGATCCTATTTATCTTTCCAAATTGAACCAGTTCTAGCGGGGAATGGGTTAGTTATTGTTTGTTTTAGGGCCTTTTCCCTCTCAGGGGAAGGGTCCCTCGATAAACTTTGTTAAAATGCCCCCAGGGCTTCAAATTCTAGTAAATATGTTTTCAATAATTGGCCAGGTCAATTGGACCTAGGGTTAACTCTTCTCATTTTGCCCCCATAAAGTTTAATAGAGCCAACTGTACGTACCGACAAGGGAGTATTGTATTTTAAGTATAAGATATTAGGTACTTGCCTATAATATGCATGTAATTAATTGATGTTTGTTTGGTTTAGTAGCCTAGTATATATATTGTTATGTGTAGTTAGTAGTGTTGTGTGAGTGCGTAAATTTTCAGTTAGGACAGTGAATAAATATGCGTTAATTTAGTATCATTTGTCTAACTCGAAGTATACTAAACCAGAGTAAATATTAGATCTCTGATTAATAAGTACAAGTATATATTTCAGTACACGGTAAATTATGTCTCCACTACAGCACCATCGTGTCCGTTTTCGCTAATCAATTGTTTGTTGACATTACGTCATCGCCCAAGTTAGTGACCTAGATTGTTTGATTTTGGCCTCTTATTTCTAAATTACATCCCGTGGACATGGTTTTCGGTTCAAATGAGTGTACGTTTTGATGAAATAGTATGAGAACTTACTATTCTGAAAATTACAGCTTGCTATGTCCAGTAGCAATCGAAATATCCAATGAAATCAAGAATGCCTATTTTCTTAATAGAAGTAAAACCCATATGATGTTACTGTTTGTTTCAAAATGTAGTATTAAATTCTCTTTTCCCGTGGCTGTAGAAAAATTCCATTGTTGCTTTAGTTTTATCAGCAAATCAAAAATAAAATCATCGTTGACAACTTAACTTTCAGTGAATACACGTATGATTTTTTTTAACTGCGAAGTAAATATAATTTGGGTGCTGCGAAACAAAGAGTCCGTAGTTCGATGAATGTTATCGTGTAGTAGGTTAAGCGCGACAGATTGTGATAATTATATATTTATTAGTGCGTAATATAAATATGTGTATGGCCTGCGTGTAAATGTATTTAATAGGGTGTCTGTAAAATATTACTTCGCGCGAAAATGAGTAAATAATGAATGAATGTAATGATATAGTAATAATACGATATAAAATATGAATGAGATGGTAGGACGCCCGTACTTAAATGAATAGGCCCAGTGTATATTATATATGGAGAATATGAATATGTTTTACTAAAAATCTCTCGCGTTTTGACTTCTACACCAGTACATTCATCTAACCGAGTTTGCTATTTGGATAGTGAAGTGTATTTGGGAATTGTGTATTACTTCGCATTTAAGGTCCTCATATTAACAGCCCCGGATCTTAAGCCTTTCAAGAGATAGGGTAGCATCATGTGGGAATTACTTTTAGAGGCTGACAGAAATGATAATTAAGAAAAATAACTGCTATATCCCATGATCAACGAAAAGTACAGGTTTGGTCATTCGTACCTTTAACATTCAATGACTTTCCGAGATTTTTTTTTTGCTTACCTTATTAGTTGTTCAGTGTTCATATAGCAATGAATCGGGTTATCTGATTAAATCAACCGCTACTAAATTAATATTTATGTCCATCGCGTACCCGGACGTCGACCCCTAGTCCTCTTAAGTATTTTCGTTTCTTTTCTCAGTTTAATTAGATGATGGAAATTAACGACGTCCCAGACTTTGGCATGTCTGCGCAGGGTAGCCATCGGTGATGTTTGGTCACTGAAATCACCGATCCAAAATTCAGTTTATTTAAACTTTTTTTTTATTTTGGCAAATTATCGTTAGGGATATCTTAGGTGTTACTCTAGTTTCATTACTATTCTGGACTTTTTTTTTAGTTTCTAAGAGGTCGGATGTTTTTTTTTCCTTTTTGAAATTCTAAATTAGAGCCTTCTCTAACCTTCCGGTGGATTCCGGGATCTGCAATGGCGTTGACCGGATACGGTGAGTGGTGGGATTTCCCTAAAGCCTTTGTCTTTCCGAAAATCCCATCGAGGGCACAGACTTGTTTCGTCCTTGCAGACTGTTGTTTTCGGCTATTTATTTGGTAAGCCGAACCCCCTTTGGCATAAAAGATAATATTTGGTTATAGTATGTTGTATATGTAAATTCGACCACTTATCTTTCGTAGTTGTAGTGTTCTGTCTCCTCTCTTTTTACATATCCTTCTTCTATTCCTTCTCTAAAGTTTTTTTTATTTTTCCAACCTTCCCCCCCCCGGTTATGAAGCTCATGACAACATACAATGTTCATATCAATTATTTTGATCGTATGTACTAACTGAGACATCGAGGAATACAATTCGTGGAGGTATTTCAGCACAACTCAGGACCATTTTCACGATATTCAATCCACCACGGGAGAAACTGACGAGAAGGTACACTATGATTTCAGATTCCCAGAAACTTACTTGTTATTCATCGATCGTACAAATTATATCCATTGACTACTGATTTCTGGTTTTCTTTCTATTGACTGGTTATATGGTGTGTATGTATTAGTAGTTTGGGCTCACTAATTTTAAATAATCGTGGTTTTTTTCTTTCTTTCCTTCTCTATATATACATCTATATATATGTGTGCTTACATAGTTTAGAAACTTACGTGCCTGCTATATTTGCTGTATTTCCACTGTTGTGTCGAATCATTAAATAACATCAACCATTTCTCTATACGCGGATCTTAATAAAATTGAAATTTTATTCATTATCGGGTTTATATATGCATTGCAATGTCGCAACCTTATTAAAAGAAAAAGATTTTTGTTTGTCAGGGTTTATGTTAATTTGAGCGAAAAAAGTGTGAATACTTATTGAATATGAAAATATTACGTATAGAATTAAGTGTCGACGAAATATTAAGATTGATATTAGAATAAAATTTATTATATTGAGTAATATGAATATATATATGAGCGAATATGTATGTAAAGGGCTCGGTATTTACCCTGGTTGTTTTAGGTTGCCATAGATTTTTGACACCCGACATTGACAAATTATTTGTGATGTAAAGTATTACCGCGTAACCTATAATGAATGACACCTTACTGATATGTTAGTAGTTTGTAACTATTCAATTTCTTAATACTATGTCAAATGTATCATGTAAATAGAACAAGTAGCAGGTCGTAAGAAGAAAAAACCCTAATCCGTATCCAAAGTTATTTTGCGAGACAATAGTGAAATCAGTAAACTACGAAACAGTGCGCCCCAAATCCTTCCCCTACGATCGGAAAACTAATTACTTGTCGTTCGTCAGTTCAGTGACTAAAACCTTTTGACTCCACGATCTATACTAAAAAAAAAAAAAAAAAAAAAAATTAGTGATCTTAAATTCAATGAACTGAAATGTGGTCAATAATTTAGTAATGTGTATACGGGACTTAGATAGGTCCGAAGACCTAGCTCCATTGAGACATATAGTATTATGGAAATATGGTCCCAATGTCTGAGATTGGATTCGATAATTTTTTTAATCTTGATAAATTTTGAAACTTTTCTACCAAGCGCGTCAAGTGACGAAATGAAAATATATATAATACGAAGAAACTATTTTTTCTTTCGTCTATAGTTAAGACAAACGATTAAATACTCTCATGGACACAAATCACAGTGCATAAGGAGAGTTGATAAAGGAGTTACTATCGACGTGAGAAAAGGACTCATAAAATTGTCGAAATTTCTCCTCTTGGGACAGAGACTCAATAAAAATGCTACCAGTTTTTTTTAAGTGATTAACCAATGTTTTTTTTCTTTCTTCTTTCGCATTGGCATGTACTCGTTTAGTTCTGAATCTGAAATATGTGCAATGTTATTTTTCTTTCTCTTTCTTCTTTCGTTTTGTCGATTTTTTTTAACGCAATCCAATTTTTTTTAATGTATCAACAAAGGGAAATGTATTATTCTATATTGTGGAAAGTAACAGATTTCTGTGCATGTCTAAAAACCATAATATTATCATTATTAATTTTTTTTTAATTCATGTATCAAACTTTTTCTGTTATGTCAAACTAAGTTTTCTTTCCTTGAAATATAATAAATGTCTATAGAAATGTAGTTAGGTTAGTTTAATTCAACTAAATGCAACCTGAAGTATACATTGTCCTGTATGAATGTGAGTGTGAGTGAAATGTAGGTTTAGTATTAAGAGCCGGCGGGAGTCAAGTGACCTTGACAAATCGAGGATAGAGTTTCTCCTTGAAGTTCAAAGTGTTTCCTTATTTTGGCAACAGATGGGGTTGTCGCTGAAATGCCGTCAAAGCAAATGCACACGTCCTTTTCCTTCGTTTTCCCCTGCATGTGGTCAAAGTTGGACAGCGTAGGAGGGGGATGGTTACGGCTGTAAATGGGACAGAAGAGTGAAATTCTTTTCTTTTGGCTAAAAGAGAAACAGAACTGAAGAAACAAATAAATAAGAGGGACCAACATGATATCAGCCGTCAGCTCCCTGTCAGAGAGCCACTCAAATATCTACAACGGTCACAAACATAACTAGAGAACTAAAGCACTTGTCGCCTGTCTCTTTCTCAAAGGATTCTACCTATGGTAAATAACAGAATAGTGCGGGAAGAATCTGATATAAAATGAAGAACCATGCAATATTAAAAAAAAAACACACACACACGGCGAGTCGATATTCTAATTTATTTAGAGCCTTCGTGGTTTAAAAAAAAAACTTGGAATTGTAAGGCAGAAAACCCAGACAAATATTTGAAATGTATTGACAATGTGAATCATTTTTTTTAGTGGAATCCATTTCCTTATTTTGTTTTCAAAATATGACCACCAGATTTACCCTCTCTCTCGCCTTCACATTCGAATGGTCCTGGGTTCGATACCAGTTGCTGACCATCCTGAGTTTTTCCTATTACAACAGGAAAAAGCCGCAATGTTACATTCAGCCTTGGGGGCCGGCTTAGAAGGACAGGAGGGAGCACATGCCCTGCTTGATGTTGGTTTTTATTGGGGGAAATAGACCACTTCATTGACAATAGAATTAAAAGATGTGTCACTCATGTCCAAAATTATTGTCGCATGTCTATAAATATGTTATTGTAGGAATATAATTTAATAACGAATTCACCCGGTATTTCTTATAATGTTAGTATGCGTACAATCGGCAAAGACATGTATGTTGCAAATTTCATGTCAAAAGAGCAGTAAATAAGAACAATAAAACGAAAAAAAAACTTTCGTGTCCATTTAGCAACATTTTATTTTACTCATTCTAATCTTCGTATTTATAATTACTGTATTTTCCTATGAAATTTACCACATATATTTCCCGATTGTACACATAGTATCAGTATTAAAAGTCTCCTGCAAAAACATTATTACATGATATTTTTACAAGAAGACAGTTATAGAAATGCGACAATCATTTTGGACATGAGTGTACAAGGATGTAACAGGTGTTTGTTTCAAACATTAAATAAGTGTTCGTATAAATTGAACTTATTTCCTGACGTCATAGAACTAAGAACTGTTGCAGAGCGATGTAAGTCCGGTGACAATACAATATTCCATTCTTACTTTCATACTTTGCAATATATCTATTTATTTTAAAAGCAAATTTTAATATGTTTTTATTTTCAACTTCCTTATCCTAAAATAAATACTAGCCTTTAACCAGCCCTGGTATCCCTGGTTGCATATCATTTTAGGATTTGGAAAAGGTGTCCAAGGAATTAAAAAAAAAAGATAAGACACCTTTTAAAGACATACTTTTGTTAATAAATTCCCACTAAAAAGTTAAAAATAATTTTGTTTATGCAAGACTAAATAAAAAAGAATGGAGTGCGTCATTTTAAGAATTTATAAAGTAACTGTAAGCCTATATGAGAGCGCATCCCTTTTTTTAGTCACGCATAAACATTTTTTTAAACTTTTAAGTGCGACTTGATTAATGAAAGAATATCTTTAAAATGTTTATTATTATTTTTTTTATTATTGTTAATGTTTGCGTCCTTGGCATAGGGTGTTTATTTTGGTAAGATACCGTATGGTACGTTTCTATACTACTAGGGTATATTAAAATTTAGTTTCCTATGCGCTACTACATACATTAAAAAACATTTTTTTAAAGGAATTACTACCGAATATTACTACCGCTCCGCTAATAAGAGGGAGACAGATTGAGGATACCAAACACCCCTACCGTTGATTGAGAAATATTTAGGTGTCGACACTGATGAGCAACATCTACATATGAATTTGAATGTTTTATGGGCTTTAGACAATTGATTCAGACCGGGAAACATGGGGGACAGAATGTTGGAAGCAAGTAGTCCAGTCCCTAGTTTGAATGCCTGGAATGAGTAAGGACTCTTCCCCCCTTGGTAAAACCTGCCGAAATTGGAAGCAATATCAAAGAAGCACTGCTTCGAAAAAAGAGGGAGCAAACATGCATAAATAGTCAGAGTCGAATTTAGGTTTAGTGGGGCCCCAAGCTGTTGAAGGTAATGGTGTCCTTTATGTGTCCAGATGAACATAGGCACCCTACATACAGCAATGAAGAAACTAGAGATAATTTAGGAAGCAGACTGGTAGAAGGAGCCCTATTAATTACACGAACGTAGGCTACACAGCAGGAAGCACTGTTGCTACGTATATATAAATTTTACTTTATTTTTTTAAATTTTCTTATATTTTAGAAATCCAATTTTTCTTTAGATTTTGGAGCCCCCAAGAGAGCGGGGCCCTAAGCTATAGCTCGTTTCGCTTACACGTAACTCCGGCACTGTAAATAGTATATATATATATACAGGCGCGGATCCAAGGGTGGCTATAGAGGCTATAGACCCCCCCCTTGACGCTCAGGTATACACTGGATAAAATGGGCTTCAATCCTGTTTACTCTGGATGAAGAGGCAAACTATGGTTTACCTCCTCCCTTGATCATATTCTGGATCCGCCACTATATATATATATATATATATATATATATATATATATATATATATATATATATATATATATATATATATATATATATGTGTGTGTGTGTGTGTGTGTATATATATGTATGTATGTATATAAATGTGTGTGTCTAGTATGTTGTACGATGGAAGCTGATGAAAGAGCTTTATACCATATTATTCTTGATTTTTTGACAGATAAACAAAGAATATTTCGGGAATTAATCTATCCTAAAGATTATAATTATTATGTATCTTATTTTCTTCTCTTGCATGTATATTCTTAGCCTGCAGGAAGTTTTCATTTCTTTCTTGGAATAGATAAACGAAGACTTTGGTTCGGCTTCTCCTTCACAAATTTTTGTCGAAAGGTTGACTTTATCGCTACAAACACAAATTACTTCTTCTCACAGAAACCATCTACAAACACACTGTACTGCTGAAACAGAAACCATCAACAACCAAAGAGGTCATAAATTTTGCCATTCCTCGTGTTTGAAGTTCCCGTTCTTCACAATGATTTCCTTCCTCCCGCCCCTGTTAAGAAGTTCAAAGTAGATTTTTTCAAAAGGACTGGCTCCCGCTGAGAAGGAAAGGGTGATGAGGAATGACTATAGTGCCATCTAGCAGTTATACGGCCAAGTACGTGAACATGAAAAAATCTGATTTCTGATTTCTGTAGATTCAATTATGAAGGATATAATTTCTCATCGATTGTGAAATGGATGTCTTTGGAAACAGCGAAAAAATAGTACAATAGCGCACAAATACAAAGATTGTACTCCATTCTCAAAAAAAGTCCGGAGTTTTTAGCTCTTTTCCTTACTGTAAAAAAACAGAAGACTTTTCCGTCTGATTTTGATCATTTTCTTATGGGAATTTGGATTATAATTATCTGTATTTATAAGAAGAAAATATCACGCACAGCGTTCAAATTGCACCTTTAAAATGAGATGCATCATATTTAGTGCGCTACTGAGACATTTTTGCGAAACAACGAAGTGAAACCATGATTTCCCTAAAAAATGGTTGAGATCCCATGTTAAATTGAACACCAATATTTCGGCCGCTGTGGCGCACTCCTTCTCCCTCTTAAGTGCACCAATTCTTGTGACATATATGTGTAACTTACTATAATTAATGGTAGTTGGCAATTAAAGTCGTTGAAAGTCAATACTAACTTAATTTAAGATGGCTCTATAAAGGAAACAAAAAGGACGGAAATAGTCTGACGAATGATCATCATGGGAGAACTTCGAGAGTAAAAATCTTCGACAAATATATGTTACTCGGATTTTTTTTTTTTTTTTTTTTTTTTTTTTGTGTGTGTGTGGTCGATTCTAGCATGCCGTCCACTTCATCGTTTATACTTCAAGTACTGGATACTCGTCAAGAATTTTGGAAATATTTAATAAACTGTTAAATTAAACTTTCTCATCTATCCCAGAGCTAGATTGGGATAATTCGGTAGTTGGGGGTTGCATGGATCTAGGTCTGGGAGATATGAGTTAACATGTGTCTACCTTTGATCACCTTAATACTAAATATTCACCCAATAGCTATTGGAAATGATCCCAATTCGATAATTATTCACTTTCCTTTACCATATTTCTCAAAAATATCCATTAACAGTTTCCCTTTTTCTCACCTTCTTACTTTCCCTTTTTTATCTTCTATCCTATCTTCCTTTTCCTTTCTTCATCTTCTTCTTCTCCTATTGTGAATAAAACTGAAAAGGGGGTTGTGACTGGGAATTCCATATATAATAAACACGGTCATGTATTTATTTATTTTATTTTATTTTCTTCAGAAGTCCGATAGAAAAGTTTTTCTCATTTTGATCGTACCTAGTGTGTTCGAAATTAAAAAATGGATAATATATTCCAATATAATTAGACATAAGCTGATAGCTTCATGAATAATCCCCCGCCAGGGGTGAAGGGTTCCCACTCACGATTTACTGCATGCATCTCATTTGCACAATACAGGGTTCCCCAACCCTCATAGGTTACAGAGTTTTTTTTCTTTTTCTTTTTTCTTTTTGCCCTTTTCAAAACTTTGCTTTCTACATCTATGAATTGGAAATGCTTACATGAATAATTTTACAAACTGAATATGTGTAATTCATGAGTGCGCAAATATTGTTTGTTATGCGCATCTAACTAAAGTAAAATTGCGTTCATTGACTCCAAAAGGGCATTATGGATGCACAATATAAAATGGTACCGAAAACCACGAGAAAAGACTCGTTTAACCATCATCTAATTTTTTTTCTTTCCTTTCATATGAAATATAACAGGATGTAACTAGATTTTCAAATTTGTCCTTTATTTTATTCAAATTTAAATTACTTTTTTATCCTCCTGTCAATAGCGAATCTATATTGATGTAAACGAAGATTCCATGTGTAATGCTATATTTATATGTACACTCATTTGCATGTTATTTAACATTTTTTGTGCTTGTTTATAATAGATGTAATAAATGTTGACAAACTGTAGTTGGCTGATAGTTTCCTTCAAAGCTGATTTACCTATATCAACACATTGTCTTGTATGAATGCTTGTGTGTGTGTGTGAATGAGTAATAACTTTAGTTTTAAGTGGTAGCCTTTAGTCTTGATTCATGATGATAGTGTTTACAATATGCGTGTATTACTACAACATGTGTGTATTGGTTCGTGGCCAAGATCATGAATGATAACTAACTCTGAATTAATATAAATCGGCTCTGGAAGGAAAGCCGAAACAACAGAATGAGCTGAAATAACGGCAGTCTTTTCAAAAATTTAACGAACTCCAGATTGTGGAAAACATATCTGTAATGTGGATTTTTGTTTCCTTGGCTAATTCAAACGTGTGTTCGATCTCCACTATGGCAATTCAATTACTGGATAAAGGTTGTTGGAAATAACAGATAAACGATTAAATTAATACTTCTCATCATCTGAACTGGGCCAGCGTAACTTCCATTTGTACAGTTGCCTGGATCCAGGTCAGAGTAATATGAAAGAACACGTGTCTTATCGAGAATAATTCAGAATCGATCCTCGAACAATAAATTCGGATATTAATCATCTTCTTAATACGTATTTAAACCTTCGCATTATACTTCCATAATTATCCAGTACTTTTTCATCTCTAGTTCCCCTTTCTTTCTTCTTCTTCTTTTCTTCTATCTTCCTTCTCGACTTTTATATATCTCTTCTTCATTCTTTCTTACTTTTTTAATAAAACTGAAGAGTGGTCGCGACTGGGAGTTGTCGCTATAGTCACGGTCAATATATTCACTTGTTCTCTTTGGAAATTTGATACTAATTACCTAATAACGAAACATATGTAGAAAAGGATAAGCAAGATTTAATCTAGTCTATTTGTTAAATTATCAAATTTGAGTTCAAATTGGCAACAACTACTAGTGTAGGGGCCGGGCCACTCCTTCACTTCCCATTGACGACAACAACTAAAAATAGAGGGTTCCTAGTACTTCAATTCCCAATCACGACATCTGTCATTGTCTTCAGCCTCCCCCATGCTTCACAGTGGGTATATGTATTGCGGTGCCATGCGTTGACCAATCAAACGACGAACATACTGCTTACGTTTATTCCCTCAGAATGCAAATTTTGATTCGTCACTGAATAACACTTTGGATCATTGTTCACGAGACCAGTTTTTGCGTTTTTTCGCCATTAGAATTGATTCACTTTGTTTCGTCTCCTTAGAAGATGTTTTTTTAAAGTAGCTACTCGACCTTTTAACTCAGGTTCACGAAATAGGTGTTGTACAATACTCACAGACAGAAAGATAACGAAGCACCAACAAATAGTTTTACCTTCAGAAATATTGTACAACACTTGTTGCCATTCATCTTTCGTGTGTTCTATTCTGCAATCAGAATTATGTGCTGTGTTTAAACATTGCAAATTCGAATATAAGTAAGTATAGACTTTTGACCGGTGCCGTATGTTTACTAGGAGATATCTGTAAATATCAGCATTTTAAGATGCTGGGCTATTCATGCTTGTACAGAAAACCCAACAAAATAGAAAATTATCTTGGTTGAAAAACATGCAATGAATGGCAATATACTTCAGCTTATGAGCTACAGCGCAATGATGGTGGTCACTGATTCAAGTGAACTCTCATATGACAAAAGGAGAGCTTGCTGTGCAATGGCACACAAACGAGTGTAGGCAAAAATTGCAGATTTCGGAAAGAGAAAGTGCACCGTGGTCACCGCAAGGGCTAATCCTCACATGAAACAGAACAGAACATACTTTTGCAAACAATCGCTTAGTTGTCTAGATGTAAGGTAATGTTCTCGAACAACGTTGTGACAGTTGATGTAACTTAGGTACATCATTTTGAAACTGAAGAGAGAACACTACAATAAGTTTTGCCAGCAGGAATCGCTTGATTTGAAAAAAGTTTAATGTTTTGTGATCGAAAGTCTGACAATCATTTGGAATGTTCATATTATACGACATATGAGATACCTATTTAAGGTTACTATAATCATTTGTGAATACTGTCACACTTTCAGTGCGAAAGTACAGATTTGACAAGTGGCTCACACACGGAGCCTCTCATTCCGCACAATAAAGCTCGCTTTCACACTAATGTAATGCCAACTGACATGATGAAGAGCTTGTTTTCACTATCACCTCTTATTTTACACAGTCAAGATAAAACTTCATAAGATGTTCATCTTTATTGCAAAGTAAATAAACACCTTACAGAACTTCACTTTGATGCTCATCATGTAGTGGAACAACAGCAGGGTGTCGTTTCGTCGTGAAGATGAAGAATTACAAAGACAGGATTATGCAATTTGCCTCTTTTTAGAAGTACGTTGGAGGACAGGAAGATTATATGAAAAATAATTATTGAACTCTGAACAGGGTGTGCAAGAACTTCCAGTACCCCAGACTGAATATTACAGAAAACAATGACAGCGTAATTGGTTGTTATGTTAGTAACACTACTTTCATGGCACAGACAGCACTGCCTGTTATCTCTGAGTTGAAGATCATGTGGAACATTTCAGTTCTGAAGTCATGGCTCATTTGAGTGTCACTTAGAGAGTGGAGGAAGTGTTAGCTGTATATGTGTGATTGCACGAATGTTTACATATAAGGCAAACAATAACATAGATAATGATTGCGTTTAAAGATCGCTTTGGCATGGACCAAGTCATATTTAACACATGTATAAATAATACTAGTAACAAAATTGTTTTTCTCCGAAGTGTAATGTTATGTTCGTTACTTTCACCACTTAGAAAAAATTAAAGAGTAGTAGGAATTTTTTGACTATTGCGATAGTGTGTAATATATAATGTTGCGGTAACGGTCAAGTAGACTTTGTCATGTTTTCGGCAGCCTATAACTCCGAAAGGAAGCATTTGTGCACCCTGGTTCGTCTATACTTTTTGTTTTATCTTGGTGTCAGGAATCACCTCCCAAACATTGTCGGTGTTATTTTGAAACACCCTGTATATATTGGTAACAAAATTTGAGACCTAATCTGCTGAATAATTAAGTGATGTCCTGAAAAAGGAGACTAATCTTCAAAAACTAACAAAGAACACTTTATTTATAAAAATGCCTTCTGGTGGTACTCATGATTTACAATGCTCACACAACAAATCACATGACACAAAAGTTAACAATCAAATCAGATTGACCTTCGAAACTACTAAACGTTAACAACGTTAGTGCAAATTCTACAAGCCCTCATTGGTTTCGAGTGAAGGGATCAGGTGTTATTCATTTCAAACACACGCTAAAATGTAAACCAAACCATGTTGAACCTGTTCCCTATGTTTGTTTCTTTCAAGAGCGTTGAGTCTATGAAATTCATCCACAAAAATACTTAAATAATAAATAGTAACTAATAAACCACAATCAGTTACAAATTGATATTCGATTTTAGAATTTCAAAGGCACCCAGAAACTACTAATTTTTCTGGTAGAATCCTAGACTTTTACATTTAATGAGAACATAAAGCACCACCCCGCCAATGTCAACTAATTCTTAACAAATTCAATTTTGTTATAACGGTTACACGTTTGCCTTTAAGAAATTGGGACATAATGAAGGTATTATATTTTAATAACAAAATAACAAAAATAAAATATAAAGAACTCCTTTCTTAGCCAGGAATTAAAAATGGTGTTATAAATCATTTGATGTTCTTTGCAAGAGAAATGTAAACGAATTGAAAATGTTTTAAGCAAAGAGAATTAATTTAAGATTTGGATTGTCATTGACAGTGTTGGAAATAAATGAAATTAAAGAATAAAATTTAAAACCTAACATCATTTTACGTTGAATAGAAGCCATAAATATGTGTATGCCTATGTTAATTAAAACGATAATCATCCCTTTTGTTTTGTATGGCTGTGAAACATGGTCACTTACTCTGAGGGAAGAACATAGACTGAAAGTATTTGAGAACAAGATCCTGAGACGAATATTCGAACCCAAGAGGAACGGGAATGCGGAATGGCGGAAACTTCATAACGAGGACTACATAATTTATATGGTTTACCCAACATTGTTAAGGTCGTCAAGTCTAGGAGGCTTAGGTGGGCAGGTCATATAGCTAGAATGGAAGAAAATAAAAACGGTTTCAAAGTCTTGAGTGGAAGACCAATCGGAAAACGACCATTAGGAAAACCTAGGCTCAGATGGGAGGACAATATTAAGATGGATCTCGCAGAGATTGGAATACAAAGTAGAAACTGGATGCAGTTAGCTAATGATAGTAGTCAGTGGAGAGGTTTTGTGAACGCGGCATTGAACCTCCGGGTTCCATAGGCCATAGAGTTAGTTAGTCAGTTAGTTATGTTAATTGGAGCTCTCTGTTGTATAATTATATTGCCTTAAGCTTTGGTTAGACCTGGTGATCATTTCCCAATAAGCAAGATCGGGACTAGCAGTAATGAAAAGACAAAGAGAGCAAGCATATCGGATTATTTTTCTGTTTTGCGCATACCGTTCAATGAACCCTTTAATTTCATATTCGTTTATGGCATGCACCATTGTATCTCTACAGGATGGTAAGAAACTATTTGAAGGAACTTCGGGAGCTGATTCCAGACATCGAAACTAACAAAAAAGTCCTGTGGAACTTTGGTCAGTGAGGAATAGTTTCGACGATATAAGGTGGCAAAAGCGTGGGAAAATGAACTTCAGAAGGCTGTAATTCAAAAATAACGCAACGTAGAGAGTGCGGTTTAGAACATGTCACTCGAAGTCATACCTGCTTGATTGAAAAATGCATGTGTCAAACATCTGCAAGATGTGTGTGTGTGGGATTCCCCAAAGAAACATAGGGATTACTTGCCAGGTTATAGTTAAAGGACCCTACTTTACAGCTTTGTTTTTGGCCGATATAAAATGTCTTTTAAAATTATTAAGTTTGATGATTAGAACACATAATAATGTTTTCTTAATTCTTTAAACACTATTTAATCTTGGATAATATTGTAATGATAATTTACAAGTTGCACATTGCGAGCAGCGTAATACTTTTAAGATGTGACTCGTTTAACGATTTATTTACAGTATACTCTGAAGTTATTCCGAGATTTTATTTTGGTCACTCGAATAACGTCGTTGTTTGCGAGTTTTGTTTCTCTTTTTTACTACTCCTCTAGAGTTTGAAGGTAACATTTTATATGACCGAAAAAACGTGAGATTGCAGATTTTAAAGAAGTTTCCAGACTGCAGCGGCCGTAGCAGGCACGTGGAACCTCAGTTGAGAAAGAACATTTTGCTGACCAAAAACCTTTAAAAACTTTTAGAACCCACAATTTCAGATATTTTAAATTTTGTTAATTTAAGAAATTATTGAAAAGAATGAATACAATGATTTTATAAATATTACAAACATTTGCTGTGATACAATTTTGAAATTAAAATGCTGATTTAGTGACATTTATTTAACAGTCTAATTATGTAAGTTCTTTTGATGTAATATATTTTGTTTCAATAACAATAACCAGGAATTATAATTAATGTGAATAAACTCTATGACAAAATTTCTTTTTAAAACTTTTGCAGGAGAATAAAATTTGACAAACACAAGAGATGATATAAATAAAATTAAGTTGGATTACTTTAAAAATATAATATATCGTAGCATTACTTAATTTTGAACTCCCGAAGTTAGTTTTGAACACCTTAACAATAGAAAATCCCTAAGTTCCTTTGGGGAATACCTGTCACACATCTTTGCGGATGCTTGAAACATACATTTTTCAATCGAGCAGGTATGACATCGAGTGTCATGTCCTAAACCGCACTCTCTACGTTGCGTTGTTTTTTAATTACAGTCCTCTGAAATTCTTTTTCCCACACTTTGGGCACCTTGTATTACAGAAACTATCCCTCACTGACCAAAGTTCCACAGGACATTTTTGCTAGTTTCGATGTCGGGAATCAGCTCCCGAAGTTTGTTCAAATAGTTTCTTACCATCCTGTATATCGTTTCTACAGACCAAAGGAAATGCTTATGCTCTGTCATCTAAGTCTGACTTTTCATCAAATATCCCTTCTACTTAAAGATTAATATTAGATAGTCCTAGGCCATTAACATAGAATGATTTATCTTAATTTGTTATCTGTTTAATTTAAATCAAGCAAATCTGTCTTCAACATTCGGGAAGAGGGGGGTAAGACCGTTCTCATCTATCTATTAAAATGCTACAATAGCAATTAAGACCGACTGAGCTCCAACTTTAGCTTTCAAACCTTTGTTTGAAGTGTTGAAATTTTAAAAAAAGCATCATATCCTACATACTATACATTTCCAACACCATTTAATTGTATATAGGGGCTGCATCTCTCAGGTGTTTTGTTTCATGGCCAAATTATAATGAATAACTAAGGATAACCATTTCTCCAGTCTAACAAGTAAGTTGAATCTTTAATGTTTGGGATGTTTTGCCCAATGAACACCATATACTACTGACATTATAATTGATATTAGTGTAATGTATTAGTTTATTTTAAAATGTATAAAACGATAATCATGCCTGTTGTTCTGTATGGTTGCGAAATATGGCCTCTTACTCGGAACCAAGAACATAGATTGAAACTATTTTAGAACAAGATCGTGAGACGAATATTCAGACCCAGAAGAAACGGGAATAGGGAATGGCGGAATCTTCATAACGATGAAGTACATAATTTATACGGTTTATCCAACATTGTTAGGGTCATCAAATCTAGGAGGCTCAAGTGGTGGGCAGATCATGTAGCCAGGATGGAGGAAAGAACGAACGCATTCAAAATCTTAACTGGAAGACCAGCCGGAAAACGACCATTAAGAAGATGTAGGTGTAGATGGGAGGACAATATTAAGATGAATCTCGCAGAAATAGGAATACAAAATAGAAATTGGATCCAATTGGCTAAAGATAGAAGTCAGTAGGGAGCTTTTGTGAACGCGGCATTGAACCTCCGGGTTCCATACGCCATAGAGTTACTTAGTTTATGTATTTGCTTATTACATACTACATGCAAGAAGAAAGAAAACACAGATCATACATGAATTAAAAACTCCAACCGGTAGTAGGCTCAAATCTTGCAAACAGTACGAGATATTGGAAAGAAATCGAAGAAACAATCTCCCCTTTACTCTATCTCTTGCCGATTTTTACCAAGACTTCTTTCACTTGTATCTGCAAAAAGGAACATATACAGATGTGAGGAATAACAAGGAGATTCGTGCTCATATATGAATAAGGCGCTGTCTAAAGGGCGCAGGTTAAGCTAGTATTATTTTAATTTTTTTATCGATGTGCAAAATATTTATGAAATTGAAAAGCAATGCTGTGGAGGATCAGGGGAGAAGAGTTGTCTTCAACATTCGGAGGCGGGCATATTTGAGGCTTTCTCTGGGATATCAACTTCATCTCACTTTTCTTTGTGGCAATTGGAAACAAATCATTACATTTCTCATCCCCCCAAAAGAACACATTTCAAATCGGATTTTTAGGGAAAACAGTCATCCCACTGTTCCATGATTGAAAGGGACATGTCCTATCCCCCGGGATTTGTGCCAATGACTTTAAACTAACTATTGATGATCCTTTGGATCCTTTGGATCCGATGACCCTTTGGATCCTTTTAAGGTCTGTCATTAATTAAGGTCGGACAATACACTTATAATACGAACATTTAAGTAGTACGAAAGTTCATAATAAATGATGGAAATTATGTTTTTAGTTTCCTTCACAGAATCATACTCGCTTACACACATGCACACGCAAAGAAAAATCACTGTTTTCAAGCATAACGGGAATACTTTTAGCAGTACATGACGTACTCCTTTTCTTTAATTGCTCAACATATGTTGCTTTGTCACGACATATTCATACCTTAGGCTCAAACCAGCCATACATGTTTGGTGGGCCATACACATGATAGGAGACGTAAGTCAATAAACGTTTCAAACCGCTGTATATCAATAATTACTGAGGTTTTACAAGTGTTGTAACCATAATTTTAATTATGTGCCTTCAATCAAGCTAACTACCGTACTACTACTACTACTACTACTACTACTACTACTACTACTACTACTGCTACTACTACTATTATTATTATTATTATTATTATTATTATTATTATTATTATTATTATTATTATTATTATAGTAATAATAATACATATTTCGAAAATGTTAAAAACCCGTATAAAGAAAACAATATTTCTGTTATGAGTAGATTCCTGAGGAACTTTCTATGATGTTCTGCAATTCTATTTATCGCAATATGTTGTAAACAATTCAGAATTTTAGTAGCGTAACGAAACTATTCATTTTCTTTGATTCTGGAAGAGAACTTAGGTGACAAATTTATCTCCCCCAAGAACAAACCATCTGTTTTTTGCATCGCTGTAAAAGAAATTGGTTACTCCTGATTACAAGATTGTTAACAAAGTATATGTTTATAAAATATTAATAAAATCATCAGAGAAATATTTTTTTAAAAAAAGTTGACACACAATTGTTAGAATTGTTGCAGAGAAAATTGCAAATTTTGATTTTCATACTTAAGTAAACTACGCCTGTTTTTATTTGTACTTTACTGGAGACTAATAATCAAAATTTATAATGATAGAAAGAAAGTTCGAAGAGGATGCTTCTTTTCACGAACACCATACTTTCGTCTCTCTTACCGACACTAGGGCGTACAAAGTATACCTGGAAAATCCATAAAATTGGTTTTATAAAAAATAAAGTGAGAACAGTATTGTAGAATTTAGCGGAAATTATGCTGTTTTCTGCATTTCATTTCTTTCTTAAAAGGCATAAAATGATTCATTCCTTTAAAAAGATAAAAAACCTCTACAAGCATCAAAATTCGTTTTTCGTATTGCACATTATTACGCATTTTAGTTGACCTGGAACGAAACTTTTTAGAGCTGCCCCACTCCCTCCATGATCGTAGGCCTGCATCTTTGGTTATAGTCCCTTTAAGGTTATTCTGTACTCTAGAAAAGTAGGCATGAACACTATGTTTGCTATGCACTGATCTTGGTGAGGAACCAGCTTCATCCCCTTCGTTTCGCTTTTCCTAGTCTGTTCTCTCACTGGATGAGTTTATTTTCATCTAAGATGGTGTCAAGTACTGACAGAGACATTATCGGATCGTAATGTTATTACAGTCCTCGTATGCAGTAACTATCATTTCAAATTTTGAAAGATATACCGATTTCTCAATTATTTGGATTATTACCTAAACTGAAATCAGTGAAAATTACTTGTATTACCGTAAAAAAAGAGACCGAAACATGTGTTTTTCACTGGATGGAGACAGTTATTTGTCCATTATTTTGACCGATTTCAACTTGGAACAATAAATAACATTATTATCCTCAAGGAAAACATACGGCAGGTTTCATTGAACTTGAATTTGTACTAGAATATTGTAGAACATATTTAGTTTTGTAGTAGAGTAAATAGTCAGTTAACTCTTAGCCGATTTCAACCACAAGTAAGAGTATAAAACCACTTTACTTGATAATATTGAGTAATATTCCTGAAAGTAATGATCGAAAATCGTTGTGTACATGATCGACTTTTCCGATTGCGGTTACCAGGTAGGACTTGACTTTGTCATGTTATTCTCAAATAAATTCAAATGCTATCAACTCAATTTGGTAACCACATAATTCGAATAATTTGTGCAAAAAACCGAGTTGTCACATGAATATAAGCTTAAGCTCAACAGACTGAAATTTGTTCATGTTTTGTACCTTTATATTCCTCAATATATGACTCTGTCTCAATATACAAATGGCAATTGTCATACAAATCGCTAAACTTTTACGAAAGTAATTGTAGAATATAAATTAGTTTAAGCAAAACGGGCTTCAGTCACCAAAATGGCGAAATTGAGTTAGTATCGGATTTTTGTTCCTATTGGGCACACCTATGTTTCTATGCACAAAGTTCTTCAATTTCATTGACCTAAAATTGTATAAATAGATGCCAATTTAGATTATTCTAGGCTCTTTGGGCTTGGATCAGTGGCGTAAATCCTTTGTGCACGGAAAAATATATTTGTTGTATATGTTAGTGGCAATAGCTATTGACATCATTTTATTCGGTTGGTAGATCTGCAAAGTTTGAAACCTGGCCAGAAACGTCTTAACTCAGTTTTGTGTTTAAAAAAAGAGAAAAATAATGACTGAATAAAATTACATGCATACAGGGCTTCGTCCATAATTTACATTCAAGAAAAGCTTCAATCCACAGCGAAAATCATTGTTTTCTACCATTTTATTTTATTATATTTAAATCACTGACGTCAACAGGAGAATCCCAATTACAGGAGTTACACAGAACATTATATCTACGTTGTTAATTTAAAACAAACACTAAATAAATGAAACCTTAAACAAACTACACTAAAACAAATACAAAAATACAAACATGCAATTTACAGAGATGGATTTAAATACACTCCAAATTTACATAAGTTTCTACCAAATTACAATAATTTTTCATTTTAAAACTAAAATCCAGATCACATATTTTTTACTAATTTGTTGTATACTTCACACATTAAAAATAATGGTGAATTTTTATATTGCTCTGTTTTAGGTATTTTATTTACCAAAAACTTCCTATTTCTTATTTTACATGTGGTAGCGTTAAAGCATATTCTTTCCAAAAACGTACTATCATCAATTAATGCATTGATAATTTTATATAGGGATATTTGCAGGGCTACAATCCTTCTGTTTGTTAACGTGATATTGTGAAATTCTTTAATAACCACGTGTACGAGATTTTCCTCTGATATGACGAAACAAAATATTTTTTTTTGAAATATAAATATCTTAAAAATTTCTTTTGTATTGCTTCAATTTCATTTTTTTTGTGACTTACAACATGGTGACCATACTATTGACGCATACTCTAATTTGCTTCGAACTATTGAATTATATAATATTTCAATAACTGATAGATCATAAATATTTTTGTATTTCTCATGATAAAACCTAACATTCTATAAGCATCATTCGTTATATTATCAATATGAGTTTTAAAGGACAAGCTGTTATTAAAATATACTCCTAAGTCTTTAACCTCATATCTTTTTTCCAATTCAACACTATTTAAGTAATATTTACAATCAATGTAGCTCCGTTTTTTAAGTTAATATCATAAATTGACTTTTTTGTAAATTTAGGTACAACATAATTTCGATACTCCAATTGTATGTAGACTTCCGTAATATCGGATTGTAACATGTGTTCATCATTCTCATTTTTTATTTCTTTATACAATTTTAAATCATCCTCGTAAATTATACAGTTCGAATTTTTAATTTTAGAGGGTAAATCATTTACATATATTAAAAAATAAAGGTCCTAAATTAGAACCTTGCGGTATGCCTGAACTCATTTGATAGAAAGAAGACTGGTGACCGTTGTATGAAACATATTGTTTTCTGTATTCAAGATACGATGCCAATAATTTTAAAAACATGAAACTCAAACCAAAACCCGACAATTTATTTAATAAAATTTCATGATTAATCTTGTCAAATGCCTTTGAGAAGTCAAAGTATATAGTATCCACTCTATTTTGTTTATGCAATGCATCGTGTACAGCTTCAACAAAATTAATCAGATTTGTAACAGTTAATGTACCTGTAAGAAATCCATATTGGTTCTGATAAATAAAAGACTTAACGTGGTTAAAATACGTATATAGAGTATATATTCTAATATCTTGGCTGGAGCACAAATTATTGATATCGGTCGCTAATTTTCAATTGTATTTTTTTTTCACTTAAAAATTGGACTAATACCAGACACCTTCCATATATTTGGAAACATCTGTTTTCTAACCATCAAATTATATATATATAACACAAAGGGCGGATTAAAATCTCAGAGCAACCCTTAATTATAACTATAAGGTGGTATTCCATCTATTCCACATGCATGTTCTCTTAGGTTTTAAATTACGGATACCTTTTTTATATTCTGTCACATTTACAGGATCTAATTTTAGTGTACTATATAATTGAGAATAATTGTTTCTGTCATTCACTCTATAAGTTAATGGAATCCCCAAATATACAACTTTAAAATGAGTTGCAAAACCATTAACCGTATCTATATTAATACAATATTCCTTGTTTTCAATAGTCATAAAATTGAGTGTTAATTTAGTCACTTTTCGGTATTTTATAAATGACCAAAATGCACTATATCATTTCTACTATTTAATTCTAACTCGTTCACATATTTTTATACGGTCTTCAGATCATTTGTTTCAGTTCTGCTCTCACATTTCTATACATCATTGTGTTACATATTGCATTTTTCTTATGCTTCCTATAGTATTCTTTCAATTTAACTAATTCAGTAATTTCCTTCGAGACCAACGTGAATATTTCTTTTCCTTATTTAAAGAGTTCTTAGGGATTGTTATATGAAATATTAGCTGTATTCTATTGGAAAAACATTCAACTTCCTCCTCTACATCATCTGTATTCTCTAAGTTACTCCAATCTTCTGTTGGGGCCGCGGTGGCTCAGTGGTAGAGCGTTCACCTCTGGTGCTTGGGGTCCCGGGCTCGATCCCAGCCCCCGCCAAGTGAACTTTGTGGTGGACAAACACCGTGTGCGTGGGTTTCCACGGGGTTCTCCAGTTTCCTCACACTTTCTTCATTCCACCATTTCATTCATTTCTCCTAATCACCGTCTCCTTTCGCCTAACCGGCATAATCGTGGGACGTAAAACTTAAAGATTTCATTTCATTTTTTTCCAATCTTCTGTTTGGATTCGATTATACAATTCATAAAAATTTGCTTTTCGAAAATTGTATTTAATTTTTGGTTCACTAAGTCTACCATTCACTTTTAATTTAGGTTTTATTTCTACGAGTAAAGCCTGATGATAAGTATCGGGCTTTACAAGAACCTCCTCTTTATCTACTTCAATAGGAAGCTTTATATTTGTTAAAATCAATTCAAGGGTTTTCCCCTCACTATTTTTAACATTATTCATTAGCTTTAAATCGTAGCGATTTAAAATATAGCCAATGCTTTATATAACGTACCTTTCTCTACTAAGTCCGTATATGGACCCCTAATATTCGGTAAATTAAAATCTCCTACTATAAACATATTATCATGGCAATTAGCAAAAAGTTTATCCTATACAACATTCGATTAATGTAATAGTTATCTGCACGAAACACATGGTTCATTTTGATTTTATGGTTTCAAACATGCAATTTTTATTATTTTTCTCAAAACTAAGTTTGTTTGACCAAAGCATTGAAATGAAATGAAATGAAATCTTTGAGTTTTACGACCAAAGCATTTTCTTGCATTAAGTGATTCATATAAAGTAAACACTAAAAAATCCATGTCTGGTTCAATAGTATAATGTAGTTTTCCCTTGACGTAATTAGGATGTGGGCTAACTTCAGTGACGCTGTGCACTTTTTATGCAACAAGTCTAGCTTTAATTTTAAAGAAGACAATATATGAAATGAACGACGATGATGAAAGAAACATTAACAGCCCCCATAGGTGACATTTATACATTAACTGGGATGTATGACGCACATGTTTTGGAATAACCTGTCTAATTCCTTATGTTGATCTTATGCCAGTTAACAAACACTATTTGAAATAGCATGAAGGTTACTAGTAAACTTTCCTAATTGTATCTTCCCATCCTTATTTTAAGATTTTTAGTTTTAATCCAAGAAAGCATATCCTATTGCTTAAAAGGTTTTCCATGTCTCTTTTGTGATTTTTAATATTTTATACTGCAGAATATCATTTTTCATCTCTCTTAATTTATGGTACTTTAAATCAATATCCAGTATTGGGGAATTTAAGATCATCAGAGAGGAAAATTCTGTTTGCCTTGTCTGCTTCCATTGTTAACAGCTGATAATTTCGTTGAATGTTTCACATTTTTTGTTGTTAAGATGTATTCGCGACCAAGATTTAGGCCTACAAGTAATTAGAGATTGTAAGGTTTGATTTTCATTTCTTTCTAGAAACATCTATTTTCTGCGTGTAAAAGAATATCTGGAATTTCTAGCAACCCTAAGCAATATGTGTATTAAATACGAAAAGTATTGCTTTTCCGTTTTCTTTTCGGGTAAGTAGAATGTCTCGCTGAAAAGACATTGCTAATTCCAAGAATCTTTTGGAAGATCTTGTTATAGTAATATTTGTCTTTATATATCCCTTTCGAATCTCCACTCTTATCCTTATTGTCAACTATTCAAATTCTTCAGTTCTCTTTCTCCTTTGCTTCTGTGATCCTTCACATGGGATTTCCTCCAAATTGTTGCCGTTTTCTGTTTCTTTTTCACTTCCATTCTTTCCCCCATTTTACCCAGAAACACAAGTTTCATGTGTTTTAACTCGATATCGTTATGTAATATAGAACAGTGAAAACCTTTACACCATACATTTGTTTATGTTTCTACTAAACTACTACTTTAAAATACATTATAATCATGAAAACTCACAATTTTCTATTACAGTTTTACACACAATTTACTTGTTCAATTATGAGCTAGAGCGAGTGTATTTTTAAACGTAAGTATCTCACTCTCCGTTTACTCTTACGTTTTAAAAATAACTTTACATGTAACATCGTGCTATAGTTTAATATTGTAACATGTTAAAAATCAACCATTTTTTAATATTTATTTATTTTGGGATTTGAAGGCTTCTTCTTCTTTTCCTCCTGGTGGGCAACATGGAAATTTTGAAACTTTTCTCTGTATTAGGAGAGTTGTTTTACAATTTGATAAGGTCTCCTTTTCGTAACTGCATCTACATATTCTGTCCTTGGTCTTCCTCTTCCTTGTTTTCCTATTTCATTTCCTTCTCTGAACACGGTGATCCAGTCGGTGTGCCGAATAAGTTGGTCAAGCATGCTGTTCTTTCTTTTTTCTATTATCTTCAAGATCTTCCTTTTCCTTTCAGTTCATGATATACGCTGCATTCTGCACCAACACCACATTTCTAGTATTTCCATCTTGGATATTTCAGCTTTTCTTACTGTCCTCGTCTCTGTCCCGTAAAGCATTTGAAGTAAAACGATAATATTTTCTCATTTTGAGATTTATAATAAATTGTTGTCATTTACTGGTGTAGCAGTTTAATTACATAAGCCTTCCCTAACAGAAAGATACCAACAAACAGGTCTCCTTATACACGATATATTATTAACTTCAAAATAGCAAACAATATTATGAAATCATAACCGAGGTCATAGTATCGTAGGCCAATGATATTAAAGACAATGTTCGTGTTCGGACTTGAGGAACATCAATGAATACAATTAAATTTGTAGTACAAACAGCGTCATGTTTATCAAATATAATATCTCAAAGATTGGTAGTAAGTAAAAGCTTCTATTCGTGAAGTTACAATCCTCTAAATAATAAAATGTACAGTCCAGTTAGCGAAGGAAAAATACAAACAATTATCCACGTAAATTTTAAATTTTGCTCTGTTCTGAGTGTTTTGAACGACATACTAAAAGTTACCTAGGGTGCGTGATGGATGTGCAATGAAGGAATGTTTAACCCATTTAGATGATTTTGTTTAGATGCAAATAGGTTCACTGGAATTGAATAGTTTTTTATTGTCCATTCAAATAACATGGTTTGTATGCCATTTTCTTCTAATAGATGCCATGTGTATATGTGCATAATACACAAGAAAAGGGGCATTTGGGAAAAAATAGAAATATTTACATTCAAAAAAGTCCTTTTTCCCAAATGCGACGTCTCCAGTTACAGATACTCAAATATAATCAACTTGAATAATGCTTTAATTTATATCTAACGAGTGCGCGGAATTTTAATGTAGTATCTCGAACGATAACGGAAAATTATTTCTCAATCATGTTTGAAAATACATACTTTCATATATAAATAGGGTATAAGTAGAATGGGAAATAAATTTTCTACAATATTATTCATACGAGTATCATGATTTATACCTCCTTCTCTTTAGAATAAGACAAAACTTTCAAATAGACTTTGTACTTGTGCGAAAAACGGAAATTATGGACAATTGGGATATTTCCTGACAAACGTTTGCTTTTTCAATTTGGCACCCTCTGCAGCAAACCCGGTTTTAGGTACTAGAATCTGATTTTCCTCGGAAAATACTATGGTGTTTACGTAATACGTCTACCAAGTTTCGTTGTCATATCTGGATATTTTCTAAGAAAACATGTTTCTCCATCCTGTCTGACAATAAATAATTCATTTTGACGTCATTGAAACCAAAGACTTTAAATTAAACATATAGGTTACGTAGGATGGTATTGCTTTATGTGAGTGGCACAACTTGTTCCAAAGTATTTAAAAGGATTAAATATAGTTTTTTTAAGTATTTTCTTAAATATCTAAAAAAAAACATGTAATACAGCAAAAAATGTTTTAGATACAAAGTTAAACTACATGAAATTCCCTACGAAAAAAGTTTAATATAATTTTTTCATTGGGTTACCAGTTTAGAGGGTAGGGAGTACAAATGAGTACATCATTTCAAAAGGGACTGAAAATATTAATAATATTCTATAAAACGTAGGTCTATTATCTGTAATATACATATGACACATTATACATAGATACCTACATAAAAGTATTTATGAATCATACTGATACTAAATCATAATTAAAACTAATAATTTCTTCAAATACTTGATCAAGCTTTAACTAGTCTTCTTTCAGAAATACGTTCTTATTGGACGTACCATTGCAATTACTACAAACAGATATAATCCAATGCCATGATTCTGTTTCTACATCTTTCACCACATCCAGATTTACAAAGGCAAAATATGAAATTTAAAATTATGTCAGGAGGCACAGGGTCATTTGTTCTGAATGGGAATAAGAACCCATCCTACCCTGGACAACCACCACTAGCCACAAAGCAATTAATTAAAGAAGTCATGGATTTGCCTGTAAATAAACTCTAAACGAGTGTTACTCTGCCATGTCTTTGATTGAATGAAGTGAGGAGAAGCCATATTTGACCTATGTTGATCATTTAGGAAATTATCCACATTGGTGGTTATTCAAATAATGTTCTTCAGCAGTGAATTTGTAAGAAGTGAGAAATATCTTCTCATCGTTTTGTGAGATATCTGGTATCGATTTCTTTATACAAAGTGTCAGCAATAGCTTGCATCTGGCTTTAATTTTCTGTTGAGTAATGTTACCATCTTTGTGTTGTTTTTTAAGGGTATTGCGTAAGTCATGTTACACTACTAAAGGTATGGAGAAAGGGAACGGTTTAATTTAAAATAAAGTTCTTATTGTCATTTTCTTGTTGAAAATAATTTATCTTATATGTTTCCCCTGCCACGCGTCATGAAGTAAATGCTATTCCTGATGTTTTCAAGCACCCAATAGCACGACCAAGTCCACATCTTTCCCTATCATAACTACACTGGGATAAAAAGTTGTTTCTCTAACCTACAATTCACAATATTAACATCAGCATCACCTAGAGCAACTGTCGCTTAAATTCTTCCAGCAGCAACTTTCTGTGCCAGTAATTGAATAGCCCTGATTTTATACTTTCCACTAGCAAGAATATTTTCCTGCTGAGCAGTAAAATCCATGTTCTCTTCACTATTAATATGAACAGAAGTCCCATCGGTACTTGTGTTGTTAAGTTTTGACAGCTAACATTACCATAACTATCAGGAACTACCGTACATATTTCACTTTAGTGTTTACTCAAAAATGTCATACGCTGCTCACGAATAGATTAAAATTTTCAACCAATATTTCATTTCACACGTTGAAGATGAAAGCCACCATCTAGTACATTGGTACTCACTTTGCGGTCTATAGTTGCATCACTGTCTGCAGGATATGCATCATAGTGCATGATGAGTTTGTTGACTTCCCGAGTCCATCCTTGTTAAGGAGAACCAATCGGAAAGGGGATCATCATCATAGGTATTCTGCCCGTACTGGCACTTCACTTGCAGCAACTGAGAAGCTTCCATGCTTCACGGTCCTCCGCTAACCTCTTTTTCTTCACGTATGATCTTTCTGTTTTTATGTCATTCATTAATTGCAGTCTCCTTCATCCCTCCCTTTCATTCCCGCCCTTATCCTCTAGGACGTCCCTCATTATACAATTTCTTTTTAGGCAATGGGTCCAACCAGTTTCTTTTCCTCTTCTTAAAAATATTTAAAAGTGTTCTTTCCTCCCCCACAATTTCTAACACCTTCTCATTCGTTTTCCTCTCCACCCAACTAATTCTCTCCACTCTTCTCCACACCCACATTTCGAAGGCTTCCAAGCTTTATCATCATTTTTACGTAATGTCCATGTTTCCACCCCATACTGTACAACACTCCACACGAAGCAATTTATGAGTCTTTTTCTCAACTCTCTATTCAAGGTCCCAGAAAACAGACGTTTCTTCCTCATAAAGGTTTCTTTCACCATTCCTATCCTTGCTTTTATTTCACGTTCGCACTTCATGTCATTACTAAGAATACTGCCCAGATATCGAAAACTATTCACTTGTTCTATTCGCTTCCCTCCCACTTTTATATTTGACATAGACCTCTTCGTTCCAATCACCATGGCTTTTGTCTTTTTAACATTTATTTTCATACCATATTCTTCAAAGCCCATCCTCAGGGTTTCTAACATTTTTTTATTTCATTTTCAGATTCTGCAACAAGCGACATATCGTCTGCAAATCTTAAGCATCTAATCATTCTACCTCCTACTGAAATATCGTCATCATCAGTAAACTCTTTTTCACTATGTCTTCTAGATAGACATTAAATAGTGTTGGCGAGAGGGGTCATCCTTGTCGAACTCCCCTTCCAATTGCACTCTCTTCCGTCAGTTCTTCCCCTATCCTAACACTTACTTGTTGGTTCATGTATAAGTTTCTTATGGGTCTTTCCATTCCAACCCTATCTTCTTTAGAACTCCCAACAACAATTCCTAATTCGCGCGGTCAAAAGCCTTTTCTAAATCAATAAATACAACGTACACCTCTTTCCCTTTTTCAATGAATCTTTGAGCGATCGCCCTTAGTAATCCAATAGCATCTCTTGTGCCCTTACCTCTTCTAAACCCGAACTGATCCTCCTTAACTTCTTCATTTGGTTTTCCATACAACCTTCTGTTGAGTTTTCGGAGCAAAATTTTAGCTGCATGAGATATGAGACTAATAGTTCTATAATCCCCACATCTCTTTGGGTTCGATTTCTTAGAAATCAGTACCATGATTGTCTTCAGGAAGTCTTTTGGCCACTCCAAAGTTTCCTGTATTTCATTGCATAGTCGGAACAATTCTTTCTTTCTTTTCTCTCGTATATTTTTAATGAATTCGATTGGTATATTATCCATCCCGGTAGTCTTTCCATTCCTAATCTCGGACATAGCCTACTCAAACTCATCATGAAGAATACTAAATCCTTTATCATCCTCACCTACTTCATTTTCCACTTCAACATTTAGGCTACACGGTATATCCCTACTCTCATATAGGTCTTCAACGTATTCTTTCCATCTTCCTATCCCCTCATTTCTCTCGCTGACTACCATCCCATTCTTATTTTCTACTGCCATCGTAATATCCCCTTCTTTTCTCCGAAATTTTATATATTTCACCTCCTTGTACATTTCCTTATATTTCCCAACTCTTTCTAATTCTTCTATACCTTCGCATTTTCTTTTGTAAAACTCTTCCCTCGCTCTGTCTGTTTCTTTCCGTAACTCATTATTTATGTTTCTGTACATCTTTCTCCTCTCTTCTGTATCACCCTGTTTCCACGTCTTCCTTTCTCTCACTTTCTGCAACATCCACTGTGTAACCTATGGTTTCTTATAAGAATAAGAATAATTTATAATTTAAAAATTCGCAACTTCTCTATCATTATGTTGTGCAATAGTGGGTCTCTGAAAATACAACTAGATGATGAAAAATTACTGTCACTTTTGTTCATTTTGATGGTGCTTACAGACGCCAATGACAGAACTACATTCCTTGATTATTTGATGTCACAAAATTACTTATCAATGATACCTGACGACAACGACATCAGCTAATTTAAGAAAAGAAGAATGCTTAATAATTTGTTCAGCTTTGCTAGCTTTGATGTCATCGACTAACTGGCTTTGTATCCTCCGAAGTAGTTTTTTGACGAATAATGTATCACGTGGTTTTCATGACATCGCGTGACGTTAAACCCACATAACTCGATTAATATAATTGTTAGAGATTTGTGCCCATAGAGACCTTTTACCTACACATCAAGACCTTTCGTTGGTGCATACAGGGTTTCCACTGATTTGGCAAGCACGAATTCCCTGACTTTTTCAGGTTTTCTAGGGCACAATTTATAAATTTCCAGAGCTATATATAATGTAAATAAGCAACTTTATTTCTTCGGACCAGAGGTATACTCTGCATGTACATTTATATTCGTCGTTTAAACGCCGTAACATCATTTTGAAAAAGAAATGTTAAACTATTGGCTTGTCTTGTGATGAACCAGAAGAAGTTCCTGCTTAACATTATGAAAGGTTAAAAATTGGATTTGAAAGCTATAAACTCATATTGAAATTCCCTGACTTGCCAGGTTTTATCAGATTTTCATGAAATTCCCTGACTTTTCCAGGTCTTTTCACGAATAAGGTTAATTCCCTGACTTTTCCCGGTTTTCCAGGTGGGTGGGAACGGTGGCATAGTTAGAAATAATAAATTGACCGAGAACCATTTTCCATAAGAAAAGGGCAGAGTCCTTTACGACTGAGAAAATAATACAAGATTTACGGGTGTAGAACGTGCATATGCATGCATATGCCTATCTGGCTTTGCTACGGTAAAGTCGGAAAAATAAATTGTATCTTGAATATATATCGCACAGCATTGTTTAAAATACCAGTGCTTTCCACTTCTTTTAAGAACGTATAATGCTTTTTGTAATTTCCTGTGTAATGCCAAAATTCAAAACTAGATATTCGAAATGTTAAGAGTAGTGTACTGACGCGAGAAAGAGAAATAACCCCACACGAAATTGAATAATGTTAAGATTTAGTATTAATCGGAATTAAACATAATTTTAAGCAAACGTCGAGACAAAAGCAGATCTAAACCAATGGTACATGTCATCTGTTGTGAAACATGTCGAAATCTGCATGTTAAACATATGGAATGTAGGAAAAAAACGTGTTAGGACAACGCTGTTCGAATCACTCTGTATATAGCACGCATCTCCGCTTTCTTAGAAAAAAATGCGCGTTCTACACACTTACATCTGTACATATTGTGAGCAAAGTACATCCATCCACTATAGTATTTCAGTACAATTAAACTATTTTTGTGTGCGTTACGCAATGATGACAACACCTTAATCCATAATGAAAATATAATCCCCCTGCAATTTGTTTAAGCTCTATCGTAATTGTTCTTGTTTTAATAAGCGTTTCTGAATGTGAGGGTAAATCAGAATGGCCATACACTTGCAAAACACGAAGCAAAGCAGTCACTGCTCTGCTAGTTATATTATGCTTCTGTACCCACAACCGCAACTCAACGCTTAGATGACCATTTTCTATATACCAGATCTTTATACCAGACATAGAATTGTTAATGTTATCCTCGTTGTCACCATGTGTAATGTCACTTTGTGCACTATTTTCAACATCACTAATATTTAATTCACTACATTCATTGAATTCGATGTCACTAACACTGACTTCACGTTCTGATGTACATGTGCTGTTTTCTTATACGGAAAGAAAATCATCTTTGTCAGAAACAATGACACAGTCTGATTCATTATTCCTAGAGAGTTCAACATTTGCCACTATATCTTGAAACTGTCGATCTCTCTCTTTATTCTTGTGTATGCAGTTGAAGATAAAACACGGTGGTGACTTTTAGGCATCTGTACTCAATAGGAGTTTTTTCTGTAAAAGAAATATAAATGCTTCTATTACACATTAACTTTAGATTTCATTAGGGATAGTTTTGCAACAAATTTCGTGCAAGACCAGTTATTTGTAATTTCTGTGTATTAGAACTTTTTCTTTAAATCATCTAAGGGAATAAAAGTTGATCCAAACAAGTTTGAAACCCACACTATTGAAAAATTAGAAGGTATTCTGTGAAAAGAGGATACAAACCCGTGCATCTGTCTCGTTGACTCAGTTAATACATACTTCTTTGTTGTCTGCGCTTACTAACTGCTGGACAATTATTACCCCCGGAAAAATTTAAACTGTTTCTAAAATTGCATATATGAACATACAGAAAAACGAAAGGTGTCTAAAGGCAAATTGCTAAATCAAATAGGGGAAATAGCTTTTACGAATATGCTCGCAAAGAAAATGTAGCTACCTTTCGGTATCATCATAATATTTTAATCCTTTACGTAACTCCTTCTTCCAGGACGTAGCATTAAAATAATAATAATAATAATAACCATTGCCCAAAAACGAAACTTTTCAGGAAGATGAAAAGAAAGCTTTTCTTACTACACACTAGGAGAAATTGTGCACATGACCTTCCTTAAGCATGTTCTAGAAAGTCTGAGACACATGAACAAAGATATTTGAAGAATTTCATAGTTTGTACTAGGGAAATTTTTCTTTTTACCCCCCTCCCCTCCCCCTGATTTTTAGGTAGTTTTCTTATAAATTGTCTATTGCAGAGACTCTCATGTCGGCACTTCCGGAAAATTTCTATATATTTTGCCGATCATGACTCCCTGACACTAAAACCACCTTTAGTTCCAATGTATATATATATATATATATATATATATATATATATATATAACGTTTATTGTAAATGCTCTAGCTGCCGTAATTTTTCACGGATTGAAACCAAACTTGGCACAAAAATTGGTCGATTAATGAGTTCGTTAGCCACAATGATCGGATGAAACATTTCAAAACGGCGACCATTTGAACTTTCGAAAAATTCATAATTTTTATAATTATGAACCGATCTGCACCATATTTGAACAAAATGTCGAGGCTAACAATATACTTGATGTGTGTGAAAATCAGAACGAACCGTTAGAAAATTTCAAAGTGGCGGCTGTTCAAAGAAGCAAAATAATAAAAAAGATAAAGCGATCTTCCTGTGAACGAGGATCGCACTAGTGACCCTTGCATTACTCAACCTATGCCTTGGACTACTTTTTTTTTTTTTAAATATTCACGCCGACCTTTCTTACACACTCATGCCACATATACTGATTTGTGATTACCGATTACTGATTTCCGCTTAATACATTCCACAAGAACAACCACGACACTAGGCAACACCCAAGCCCAAGGCGAGAATCGAACCCACGAGCCCCACAGCCAGGGGATAGCAACCGAACGCGTCTAACCACACGGCCACCGAGGTTTCTCAACTCGGGAAACTGTGAAGCGAGGGAAGAAGATTTTTTCTCAGTATTTGTATATTTCAATCTATCAAGAGAAGTCCGTGCATTAGGTCGCGCATCAATAAAATACATGCTAGAAAGAAATCTACCTATCCTTTGCGGCCTTGTGCCAAAAGCTGTTATTTTTCTTTGAATAGGGCAGTTATTGAAGAAAAAAAGATTGACATTATAAGCCAGTAAATTTGCAAAGGAAAAAAATAAGTTTTCAACATTTAAATTCTTCCCCAAAAAAGCTTCTTTATTTTTTTTTTAAAAAAATAATAAAGCAATTTACAATCTCTGTTTTCTGACCTTGGGCTGACATGTAATCTAGCCGGTAAAGTGACCGACTGCCAATCGAGCGACATGTGTTCCATTCCCGGTGAGTGTACAAGGAACTTCTCAACTGAGGCTCTACGTCATAAGGGTTTTCGTCTGCATGATTCTGGTTTCTTATACCGAAAGCTTGCTTTAATATCTTCGTGTGTATATTCATAAGTACTCTTTTCCTATATACAAGGTAAAAGTTATAAGGTATTAATTATTTAGAGAATATAGTTATTAACTAATTTGTCGTGCACCGTTGTCCTGTCTGTAATGCTCTCGTAGATAAGAGAGAATTACATGGATTATCATGCAACAGCAGCGCCGGTAGACAATCACGGCATTCGAACGTGAATGATATCATTTTGAGAGCTCTCATCTCTGCAGGTGTTCCATCAGTACGAGAACCAAATATCACAACGCATTAAAAAATTAAAATTTGGCTTAACAAGTATATACAAACATTTCAACATATATGCCCGATACGGTTTCGAGTAAATCAGGTACCCAATATATAAAGATGCGGGAAATTTTGAGCTCTGTTAATTTAAATTGAGAGAACACAATATTGGAAGGAAGTTAACATTTAGCAAAAGTGCTATGAACACAAAAATAAATAACCTTTCATACCTAATCCTCCTGGTGAAAGTGCACCGGATGTGTGACTGCTTTTAACCTCGGTGTTGTATCACCTTCGCTACTTGGAGTATTGTGATCATGACTGTTGACGCGAGTGGAGCTTGAAGCTACAGTGTTACAGCGAGAACCTGTTAAAAAAGTTCTGACACCAGAATTTAAAGTGACACAAATGCTGCTACTGCGGTCTGCTAATTTTCATAGCTGTTAATCTCTCCTCATCTAAGCCAACATATTACAATTGTATAGCTTTTTGCTAATACAAACTGTCGAATCAAAACAATATATACCGAAACAGAACAATAAATTGCATAGCAACACACACCAAATTAATTAGAAATTTTCACAGAATGATTATCGCCGAGCCTAAGAAGTAGAATATAAAAGAATCCTAAGTTCTCACTCAAAAATCTGAAAGAAAAGTATAACTAACAAAGTTTCCAAAATACTTTCTTTTTATTTGAGTGTATAGCTTCGGACTTGATATAAAAACTGTAAAAATATGACATATCTGCTGGCAGTAGAACAATGTAAAACTTTCGTTGAAATACAATGCATCTCGATAATCCGACATAATATCCAAACTACTTTTTAGCCCGTATTCAAGAGATCTGTTTCAAATTGTGTAGTGCACGACTAGATAGCCGTAGAAGCCTACTCTTCCAATTTGATGGATATCGGTTGAACAGCAACTGAGAAAAAGGCTGGAAACTCTTTCGGCATACATTTTCAATATATTAAGTCTTTGCGTCTCCTGTAAAATTTAAATGTTACTTATGACCATTTTTCAAAGTATGGTTGCTCAATTTTTCCATCATAGGTAACTAACTTGCTGTTATAGCTATGAAATTCTATTTTTAAACAATATTTTCAAAAATGCAATGCATCTTTTTCTGCTCTAAGACCCCCAATTAAAACAAATTCGACCTACAGACCAGTCACACCTCAATCGGAATAGAGCTTTCGGATGGTTTGTAGTTCAACGACCTATCACCCTGACTGGGATTGGGATATTCATTGACTTACAATGTCGGAATGTTAAATTACTTTTTTTTCAGCAAGTAAAGCGTTTCATATGTAAAGATCCAGAGTACTTCAATAAAATATAAATCATACTTGCATGTTGTGTGCGTGACTCCGGCCTCGAAGCACGATGAAATTACTGAACGCAGTGGTTCTGAAAACAACACATTTTGCTTTTCTGTGCCGAAGTATTACGCAAACCTTCACCATATCAATTGAATGGGTGAGATGCAAAATGAGTTCATTCTATTTGAACTTTTTAAAATACTAAAAATAGTTCCCGATGAATGAGTGGAAACGCTCGTCGCCTTATAATGAAGAGTCCCGGGTTCGATTCCCAGTGAAGATTCAAGTCAGTATCCACAGAAAATTTCTTCCCGATTTTCCAGAATGTGCTGATCATCCACGTTGTTTGAATCCCATGTTAAACCATAGGTCCCGTCCGTAGGACGTCATCATCGCATTGAAGGCAATGAAAAACAAGCATGGGTTCGTCTTGCTCAGACATGCCTCCGGGCAGATCACCATATCATCATCGCTAAAAAGAAAAGTTTTGTGGTCACACTATACTAATTTTGACGAATTTGCTGTCTGCTAATATTTCGTATATTGAATAGTTTATAAGCAACCACATTCATTGTTGAACAGTAAAGTTAAGTTTAGCCACAAAACGGTTTAGAGGAGATAATTTTATTTCAAAACCAGATTCATATAGAACATTTTCCTTTTGCATCTCAACCATGCAGTTATGAAATAACGATGCAATTCAAAAGACTGAAATAAAATGATGCCCAGTACTCATCTAAATATGGCCTTAAAAACATGAAAATTATTTTACCAGACAATGGATCGAAACGGAACCTTTGGGCTTATATGCCAACTCCGCCACCGAGTCGACTCTCTTCACCGCCACAAAGCTTCCACTCTTGACGTCAATGTTAGGTGCTAGTTTTCTTAGGACCGCTGGAAAGTACTATAACTCATAGTTGTACTGGACCGAGACTGAATAAATATTGTATTAAATGTTGCTATAATTTTGTCATAAAACATAGACTGAAAAATGAAAGTCGAAACCAGCAAGCACACAATATAAAAGAATCAGTTGAACCAACCTGTAGCAACTTCAAACACATTCGGAGATGGTACTATTTCTGTGTCATCACTTGCCTGTTCTCTGTTAACTGCTCCACGAGCATGATCCGATTCCTTTGATTCTTCTGATTCATCTTCACAATATATACGCCGCTTAAGGGTTTTTCTTTTCGATCCACGTTGAGGCCCTGGTTCTTCATCCGCTGTTGTTGCTAAATCTGAGGTATAAGAGCAAAGTTCCTCTTTGGATCTTACTTTCAGGTAGTCCTCTGCAAGAAATCAATTTGGACTGTTTTATAATTCTTCCTGTGTATTTATTATTTCAGCTGTGTGAATTATTTCAGCTTTGACAAACGCAATTCCTAGCAGCGAAATCCGGACAGCAAGTGTCCGGAATACACACATGAGGATCAGAAATAACAATATACAGATTAGTGAATTCCCTGTGAAGAATAAAATCGATTGCACTCACTCTTGGAAAACCATGGGTGACTAGTGGCGAGTTCACCGTGTCATGTGTAAATCAAAATGTTGCATTCTTGTCGGAATTTAGATCCTATCACGGACATGGTAGTCCGGACATGTCCAGACGCAACTGTGATGGGCATTGCGCTTCACAATCAAATTACAATTGGTGAGTTTAACGTCCCTTTTTCGCAGCGAGAGCCAGATAAGGCATGAACCTACAGTTTAAAGTGGGTTTCGAACCACTCCATTAACGGTGAGCTCCCAGCGGGAATCCAACTCGCGACTACGCGCACTGAAGGCAATCGCGCTTCCGATTATTAGCCCGATACGCATGTCTGTATTCCGGACAATTGCTGTCTGGTATTGACTGCTGTGAATTGCACTTTTCAAGGCCAATCCAGTAATATAAAAATCATTCTTGTCTGATAACATTTTCATGGCTAAACAAAATCTGCACTCGTGTCCGAATGAGTCCCTATCTGTGTACATATGCAAGTGTAATTAAAGTTCTACCAAATTTTCTATTTAGTAGACCGTCTGGTAAACTGAACCCTAATTTTTAAATCTGATGGTAGTGGGAAGGAAACTACATTTTTAAAATATGGTATTTCATGCATTTTCTTCATGGTAGAACAAGAGGAGTTCTTCTAGAGTTTTACCAGGGCTCTGAGAGTTTCAAGGGGACCTTTTGGACCTGTAATTTTTACTGTTTTGTTTTGAGTTTTTTTTACTTGGAATTCTTAACGTGTGAGTTGCCATTATGTTGTACCTTTATTAACAAATAAGATATAATTTTTTAAACGTTAAGTTTGCAGCTTAGTGTCAGCGTTTACCATCACCTATATTTTGTAGCAGTCTTTGCATTTTCAAGTACAAGGGCATAAATCCCATATTTCGCATTATAAGAAACTGTATTTTACGATTACTAAAGCAAACGAACCTAATTTTAACTGTTTTCAAGCTAGAATTCTTACAGAACGATCCGAGGATTTTACCTGTCTCCGGACATAAGTTAAGGAAATGGCGCTAACGTATTTTTTTTTTAAATGTATCGGTTATTAATGAAGATACAACATTGTGGCAACTCACCATTATGTTGAAATTCAAAATTAAGAGTTCCAAGAAGAAAGAAAGAAGAAAAAAAACAACTCAAAACAAAACAGTAGAAATTACAGGTCCAAAAGGCAAATTTAAGCAGTTTCTACGAAGACTGAACGGACTGCAATTTTGTGACAGTGTTGCGGACCAGTGATCTAGAACATTCCCTGGGTTCACTCGAGCAGATGGCTCTACCAAAAAAAAAAAAAAAAAAAAAAATATAGGTAAAGTACGATGTCAAACACTTTTCGTAAACGAAGTAGAGTGTGAATATAAGTAATTTCTGCCATTAGATATCATATTGAAATACATTTTGAATGGGAGTGAACGTATTATAAGTGTGGAAATAAACGGCGAGAATGTTCTGTTCGTGTTAGCAATGGTCAATTTGCGATGAATATAATGCAAACATACTATTTTATTACGAAGAATTGTGTGATAAAGAGCACCATATTATAAAGTTTTTGCAGCGTCATGGTATGTTGAACCGTAAAATCAACTATGCGAAGTGTGGAAAATACGTAAAAATTCAAAACAGACGAATTTCTCCTCGCAGGGGGCCATTTGTACCCTGGAAACCAGTGAAGTCGTTTTGAAAGTAAGAGTTATTTCGATTATTTAAGTGTTTTTGAAGGTGAAAATTATTGCGGATATTTTATGTACTTTTCCATTCTTGTTTATGCGTATGCCCCCCGTCGCTGACGCGCCTGCTCCCTGCAGACGTACCCATCGGGCCACCCTGGTGCGCTCTTGCATTGACTCGGTTAGATGGCATTCGGGCTTTTAGTGGCCACCTAGCACAAGTTTGTTCGTGGTTTAAGCATTAGCTCCTCATTTAGTGCATGCTCTGCAAGAAGAAATGGGAAAATGCAATAAATGTCTGAAAATTTGGTAGAGGCGTCTGCTCGAGTAATGCCCCTTCCCTTTAAGGGTTGCTGCAACAGGAGGGCAATACACTCTCCATCCTCTCCTTTCACTCACGTTTCACTTGGTTTAGCGCCTTTTTTGGAACTCTCATAGTCCTTGCATACAGGAAGACACAGGTCCAATTGGTCAACCTCCTGCGTAAGACAAGCGAACCACAATTATAACATTTCAATGAGTTTATAATGAGTGGTCTGCGTTCTAGAACAGCTTTAACTAACTTTTATTTGACAAGGGTGTAAAATAAACTGACCCCATATATGCACCAGTACGAATTCTATTAGTTTTCGAAGTACATGTGCCTAAATGTGTTACGGTAATGATCTTAACACCATAAAGGAGTTCATTTTATCATTTGTAAACCAAACTTTTTAAAATTTACCTAACCTAAAGCCAGTACTATGTAGCCTATATGGGGGTCGGGCATCTACACCCTTCGCCTTTATTTGATTCACAATATACAGGAGGTATGTGCATATTTTTATTTCGAGCCTATAACTTTTTTTTAGTGTCTTACTAGTACGTTGCAACCAATTTAGTACATTTCTAAACCCCATTCTACGCAAAGTTTACAATTTTCATCGATTTGCTCCAGCGAGTATAGCAAGTAAATTTAAAAATCTTACCATCAGTTTGTTTTACTGCCACTTCGTAGGTATCCCATGTTCCCTCATCTGGTTCTTCATGGAATATAAGATGTCTTTGTCATTTTGTTCCAGCATATGGTGGCCGTCTTGCAATTTCTTTTCCTTCGTGTTCAGATATCCAACAGTGTGGTATAGTAGCTAATGTATCTTCTTCCTTAAATATAACAACAGAAAATAATTTGCACATCTTGCCACTTGCCCGCCATACTTCAGACCCGTTTGTAAACAACAAATGAAATCCTCCTTCCACCTGCATGCGGCGATGTTGACGCGTTTCTTCCTCGGCGAATCGAAGAAGCGCGAACTGCAACGAAGTACACGCTGTCACGTGGTGGCACCGTCACTATGCCGCTGCTTCATATCTCTATCCGACTTGTCGGACCTCCGCCGCCAGCGGCCCACTGGCGATACTCTTCGATACGTCGCTATGGCGACGAATCGACCATTTCCCTGCCAGTGGCCCACTGGTTTTCAGCGACTCTTACGACATGGGGTATGGTCCTTAAATCGTACTGAGAAATGTACTGCGTATGTGTCGAGTGCAACGTTACTGGTGGGAATCAGCCATGATTTTCATTGCATTGCTAAGCACCTTTTCTGCTGTTTGCGGACTGCTCGCAAAGACTACATTCCAGCGGCAGCGCCGGCGCATTTTATGCGCCTTTTCGGCTGTTTGCCGACTGCTCGAAATGATCTTTTTTCGATGTCGGCTTCCTTATTCTCCCACAGGCGGCATCCGACTTGTTGTCGCCGTCGAAAGGTGGCCCTTCGCCTACTGGAAATCAACCCTTTAGGAAGGCAAAATTTTCACCACCTTTTACAGTAGCTTTGCCTAAGTCTGCCTCCGTGCTATGATTTCTCGGCAAGAGCACACTTGCTAGTTCTGAAAGTAACATATCCCTTTCAATTTTTTGCACAGTATATAATACTTGCACAAAAAATGGAAGTATTATACTTCAAGAACTAGCAAGGGTGCTCCTTGTCGAGAAATCAATGAAGGGTTGATTTCCAGTCGGCAAAGGGCCACTTTGCGACAGCGGCAAGAGGTTGGATGCCGCCTGTGGAAGAATCGGGAAGCCGACATCGAAAAGAAATCGTCTCGAGCAGTCGGCAAACAGCCCGAAAGGCACATAAAATACGCTGGCTCCGCCGCTAGAAAGTAGATTTTCCGAGCGGTCGGCAAACAGCAGAAAAGGTGCATAAAATGAGCCGGCGCCGCCGTTGAATACTTACCTTGCCGAACAGTCTTCAAACAGCCGGAAATGAGCATTGAATGCGCCGGCGCCGCCGTTGGAAAGGTGCCTTGCCGAGCAGAGCCGTAAAGGCGCAGTAAATGCGCCGGCTCCGTCTTCGAAAATCGGCCTTGCCGAACAATGAGCAAACAGCCGTAAAGGCTCAGTAAATGCGCCGGCGCCCTGTCGGAAAGAGGCTGGCATAAAGGGTCGGCAGAGGGTCGGGAAGAGACCTTTCCGAGTGTTTAGCCGACTCTAACTGTCGGCAACAGTCGACAAAGTGCATTTTTTACAATTTTCGACCGCTTGCCGCCTCGGCAAAAGTTCGGAAACTTCGAAAAAGTAGATCATCGTGCCGCCACGGACGGGTGCCGGCTGTCTACCAGCGGCCTGCCACCGTCGTCGGCGGCAATCTTTCTTGCCAACTTCGACTTCCCGATGGGGGACATAAAGATCGGTGCACTTCGCGTACTAAAAATGGGCACACTCATGAAAGAATAGGATCATTTGCGGGACCCAAAGTAACTGGTTATTGAAGTCATCACAACGCTCGCAATTATAAAACTCTTCATTAATGAAACCACGTCAAATACTACATCTACAAATCTTCATTAGGTCCATTCTTTGGACACAGTCAAGCTGATTTCTTACTTTTGTTCTGAAGCTAAGTTATATTAATCTAATATTTTTTCCAGTGTTAATTTCTTCATGTTGTCCAAGATGTTGAAGATCATCTCCTTTGCTTCTTATAAGACACCGACATAATCCAAAAAATTGTATAAATCAAGGCAACCTGCACCAACAGATAGAATCTTACAGCTCTGGGATATGCATGAATCATTAACTATTTGCATCAATAATTCTCGCTTTGCTGGAGAAGGAACAGGAATTTTGAAGTCTTTACGAAATAGGTTTAATAATAATAATAATAATATAACACTAATTAAATCAATACAAGAAATATACATGCATAACATAAGTGCATCTTACGGGTATTTGATGAAAGACAATTCGAAGCAACTAGTTTCCTGCAGATTATTCTAAGACAGGAAGATAATAGATCCTTCAAAGAGAGAGATGACAAGATGAACTGAGAGTAGAAAATCAGAGCTTGTTCCCACAAACAGAAATAACGTGTGTAGGACCTTCTAACAGATTATAGATTCCACAGCTGTACTAAATAATTCACTCATTTGATCATCTTGTCGAAGTTTCAGAACATATTAGAAACTGGCTGATAATTTGAAATATATGTGGGACAAATTAGAATGTCATAATCACGTCACAGCAGTACATTAATGAACGTCGTCCAGCAGTAGATAAGACTTCAGTGGTTCACAGACACTGATGACATGGCTTTTAAGTACCAATGCACGCATTCTTTCTGCTGTGAGTATACAGTTGCATAGAATGCCTATCTAGGTGGCAACATGTTGCAATTCACGAAGCCAGTCCTCGGAACATAGATCTTTATATTATGTTAATTGAGTGCTGGTTTTGGTTGATCGTCTGTGACATTATGTAGTTCGAACTAACGAGAATTTGAAACGATAGGTACACGGAACACGTGTATTGCCACCATGGTGAAATTCGACATTATAGAACTTTTACTGAATGGGAGCTCATGCGGTTCGAATTCCACCTTAAACCGTAGGTCAGCATCATTGTTGAAGGAGACGTTAACTCCAATTTAACTAACCATTCTAGAGTATATTTTGAGTATCTAATATACTAGTGTGATCTTATTATTGAAATATTAATATTAGCAATAGCTTTCTGCTTCTCGATATTCGAGTTAATGGAATTTTAATTGTCGTTTTATCACAGTGAATTTACAATACGAGGGTAAGTCAACTGAAAACCATAAAAGTAGAAATAAAAATCCGCATATGGCGCCAGTGAGCTGTAAGTTGGCATACCTGTTTACGATAGTATGCCGGATGTCTCCTAGGTGGCAGCAGCCGGCAAATGCACAAACACCGGCGCAACAACAGTTCCAAAATGGCAGCCCTACTAGCCACATGCACCAGCGACGAGCAGCGAAGAAACTTTTTTGGTTTCGGTGATGAGGAGTGCTGCCACTCCTTGCTCGCTCGCTTTGTTTCAGGCTGATGGTAATGCACCCATGTTTCGTCACCAGTGACGATTCGTGACAGGAAGGCATTACCGTCACGTTCAGCACGCCACAAAAGGTCTTCGCACGCATCAACACGTCGTTGTTTCAGTTCAGGCGTCAGTTGTCGGGGCACCCATCTTACAGACACCTTATGAAACTGGAGAACATCATTCACATAATGATGTGCCGATCCATGACTCATGTGTACACATGCTTCAATTTCGTCTATTGTCACACGGCGGTTTTCCAAAACGATGGCTTCAACGGCTGCAATGGTCTCTGGAGTCACTACGCGCCGAGCCTGGCCGGAGCGTGAACCATCGGCCACAGACGTAACACCATTTGCAAATTTCCGGCACAATTCATAGATTTGTGGCTGTGACAAACACGCATCTCCATACTGAACCTTCATTCGCCTGAAAATGTCAATCGGTTTCACACCTTCACTTCGCAAAAACCGAATTACAGAACGCTACTCCTCGCTGGTGCATGTGGCTAGTGGGGCTGCCATTTTGGAACTGCTGTTGCGCCGGTGTTTGTGCATCTGTCGGCTGCTGCCACCTAGGAGACATCTGGTATACTATCGTAAACAGGCTAGCCAACTTACAGCTCACTGGCGCCATATGCGGATTTTTATTTCTACTTTTATGGTTTTCAGTTGACTTACCCTTGTACAACCAATCTCTATCTTAAATTATATTGAGTGTGTATATCTGTCGAACAGACATCAGAAATGTATTAATCGAAGAAGTTTATTTAATTGTAATTTATGAAGCAAATATGAAAATAATCCCTGATTATATATTTAAATAAGGAAATTCGAATAGGTTTTCCTAAGCAATGTTGTATAAAGATTGCATAAAACACTATTTGGAAGTGAACCTTAGGGCTTGAGTAAACAACTTGCACTATTAGATTTTATCCTTTCTGGCTCCTTAGTTGACTTGTGTCAATATATATATATATATATATATATATATATATATATATATATATATATATATATATATATATATATATATATATGTGTGTTCTCTAGGGACTGTATATTTCATAAAGTCATCAGGAAGCGAATGAAGATTTGTATCTAACTGAATAAAGAAAATAATTTTGTAATTTTTATTTATATGTAAAATATCCATAGTGATAACAAGCTTTGGTTTAATTTGCTGTCTCTCTGGTGCAGCTATGTGTTGGATGGTTTACTGAACATTCTAAAATTTCTAAAATCATTCATGGGTTATAGTATTTGTAAGATCAGTGAATGGAAATCAACTTGTTAAACTGTAAAATGTGATGATCAGTGTGAGATATGTATAACACGCAGAAAATAACACAGTGATTGCTCTTGGAAAAATAAACTTACGTTCATATCGATAATTCTTCTCGTTGTTGGTTATAGATTTAACAAAGTTAGTTTACATTATTAAGCGTATTCTTATCATTTTTACGTCCTAAGTTGCCGTTTTCAGATCACGAAATATTATTCTAATTCCTAAAATGAAAGAACTTCCCATTTTGACGAGATTGTTATTATCCTTATTACAGCATATATAATATTCATAATTTACTTTAGCAAAATGATTAATTTAAACTTAATAGCAGTTGTACCTCACAACGAGTTACCTCACTAAGAAAATTATATCATATTATCGTTACAAGGTACGGGAACTCATACACATAATTTACGACGGTAGGTCGGGTTTGGGTGTCTAGTTATACTAGTAGACTGGGATTCGAACCGGTATGTTCCTGTAGGGGAATGTCAAGACATGACGGAGACCAGGATATCATCTTTGTACCCACCGTCATTGACGGGCCTTCACTGTATCATTACAACCTAATATTGAATTATATTGTACAAAATTTCACATATCTTTGGTCCAGTTCTCTATCACGTCTCTCATAACCTCGGAGAAAAATCCACAAAATTAAAACGTAATTAACTTGAACACTCAATGTTTGTATAGATAGAAAGTGTCCTTGTACTGTACTACGTCAACCATATGGTAGACAAATTAACATAAAATTCACACTGGCATGTTTAAAGTTTACGTGAAATATCCTTTAATTGATAAAATATCACGAATATATTTCGATAATAAATAAATAACAAACCTCATATATAACATTATTCACATAACCTGCTGGATTTAACCGACTTGATTTTTACCGCAAATGCTGATTTTAATAGGACCAAAATAATTAAAATGATGTAGGAGATATTGATTTATTGTAAGCCCTGTTACTTTATAAACACTAATATGATTCTGCACTAAGAATATGCTCTATGTTGGTGATATTATAGGTCCATCGTAGACACCGGCGAACGCGCACGAATATTACCGGGATCGCGAAATTTTCTTCGCATGCTTCATAAAAGGAGAAAAATTAGTTTCAATCATCAATTTGGGAATTTGAAATTTCAGTATGAGAGATCTTCTTTCCTTTGGGTTGTAAACATTTCCCTCATTTCTTACGTCCCCTTCGTTGTTCTGTCAAGCTTCACCTTTCATACTTTGCCCATCAAGTACAACTTTGAAGTCGATGAACCATATTCAGTAAAAAACTTACTTAGCACTTCATAACGTTTACATTCATTAATAAATTAAAATATAATTATTATTCAGGCTTTTGCCTTTTTTCTTTTTATGTACGACTTATGGCGAAACCATCTCACTTGCAACATGTTGTCAGTCGCACTGCCCGCGTCATGCCTGTTGCTCTCTGACACAAACAAAGATGGCGTATGAATGCATCTTTATAACAAAAAATACTTCCTGTAAAACACTCAATTTTTAGGTATTTGCTCTCCTGATAGTAACTGATTGGGTAGCTATTGCGTTATTAAAAGTACATTAATTACATTAAATAGAGAATAAAGTGAATAAATACGATTTATGGTAAAAGATGCAAATTATAAAATGTAGTTCAGTGTTCCGCCCTTGCTTCGCAATTCAGCTTGTACAGAGGTGGAGAGAAAACTAAGCTGCGAGTAATTCTTGTTCCGAATTAGGTTATGCAAAGAGAGAAGTGGGTGACTAACCACACACACACACATAGAAAGACTTGTGAGCAAGAAAATTTGTAGTTTTAATTTCCAAGAATTTTGCCTCACTGGTTGGATATATATACTAGGGTATACCGTTATAATTTTCACCACAACCTGTATACAAGTATTACTTGATCTTTTAAATTTAATTAATTTAAACTTTTTAGTGATTTTTTTCTGATACAATTTCTCTCAGAGCTACTTCTGCTGACTTGTTTATATTAGCCATTGTTCTAAAGTTAATGATCAAGATTATACATGTTATAATAAAAATATCTGCTGATCAGTATAGTGATTAACTCAAAATATAAAATGACTACAGAGACTGGTATAGATACGTCAATGTCTGACATCAAATGACAAAATTACGAAATATCTTCTATTACTTTTTATAATAATAATAATAATAACAATAATAATAATAATAATAATAATAATAATAATAATAATAATAATAATAATAATAATAATTAAATAGGTTTCTCGTGAAGTACGATCCTCTTGATCCATATCCAAAGCCATAAAACTTCAAGCTGATATGTATTTTCCAAGGTATCTCTCTTTAAGCTATTGAAATTATGATTACAATTTGTTCTACAGACATCCTTCATTTGTAAAGTACAACGGACAAACAGAGTTAGAGGACAAAAAACATTCAAATTAATGGAAAGAACAAACTTTCCGAATTAACGTTTCAATCGTGCAGGTGAAGAGAAATTTATGTTATGAGGGATATGTTTTAACTTTCTATTGTTAAAACAATATCCTTTTAATTTAGAAATAGAATTATTCACAGAATCAGTGTTTTATAATTTAAACAAAAGTTACAGCAGTTATATATTTTTTCATTGTACATTAGAATAATTTTATGGGAGGAAGCCGTAAACATTAATCTCATAGCCTTGAATGTTTGTCTTTCGTTTTTGTTTATACTAGTTTGATACGTTTACGAATATATATTTTGTCCTAATATTCGAATTACACATAAAGGATTAAACGATATCAGTCCATTAGAGAACACTATTTTTAACCACTCTTCAGGATGTAGAGAATAGATGAAAAGTAGGAACTGTGAAATAAAATGCAAGATATCATGCAATATTTAACTTATTTCCATGGAATTCACAGTGTACCAGAAATATCTCTAGCCTTCACGAGAATCTCAGAAACAACTGAGGTATCAAACAAACCCACAAATACCCGAGCTTGATTCCTTTGAGGCAGTGTTTCTCAACCTAATTCCTATCACGTACTCTATTTTATTATGCTTTTGCCAGCGACCCCCTTATAATTTCTGGTTTGTAATAAGCTTGTGTGGGATTTTTTCATATTTCTTGATATTTCTCACGATATCCATCTATTTGTATAATCGTAGAATCCGTTTCTTGTATATAATGGATACTGGATCTTCCCTAAAAGAGAATGGATTGAAACCAAATTTGGTCAGTTCATTCATATTATAAATATCGAATCCGATTCGTCATACTGTTTCAAAATGGAGCCCCTTTGAAAATTTTAAAACTTCATAACTCCCTTAATTTTGGGTCATATAATAAAAAAATAATGTGATTTCTAATTTTGGTTTAGAAAACTTGGACAGTTGTTAAATACTTATTGAGTACTTTAATTTTCGAGAGGCCGCCACTTTGAACTACCTCGGATTGTTTTGGGTCTAATATATTGCTGTGTATGTGTTCAGTATCACCAGAAACTGTTAAAATCAACTTGTTTAAATTTAAAATTTAGGAAACAAATATAATTCCATACAAAAGAATCTATCTTCATTGTGAAAAAAGAGACTATTCGCTCACCCACATATGTGTACAATTCTGCAAAGAGCAACAAAAGATCCTAAACAAAAGCAATCCCTTTCATGGCCGACAGAATAATTTTTTCATTGTTCATTTATCGACAAACCAAACAAGGAATTGGGGATTAGTATATTGCCTCTGTGATTATCTCAATATCACAGCGCTAAAAAAATAATTTTCTCATTTGTTTTACTTACATATTTTAAAACAACTATAAACCCAGTGATTCGGGTATTGGCAGAGAGCACTCATGAAAGAAAACAAGGAAAAGAGAAACGGTGATTTAAAACCGTTCTCCGAAACAATGTCGAAATTTGCCATTGTTCAAGATCGCAGACCTTTTTCTCTCTATCATTGAGTTCAGTCAGTTACAAGCTGTTTTGTTTGCATTGCCAGTTTTGTATGTACAAAGATAGCTAATATATTAACGTTGTTGTGTTGTCGGTTAGCTTCCGATAGTGTGTAGCGTCGTGAGTTTAATACTGTGCTTTTAACAAAAAGTCAAAACAGGCTATTGTCTTTAAAAAGTATGAACTTCTCGTTCCGCAGATGATGAAGCATCACATAGATAGAAGATTAGAACATACGATGAATCGTATTTGAGGTTTGGTTTTACGGTACTTGTAAATCAGCCATAGTGTGTGTTGTGTAATGAATTCTTTTCTACTGAAAGTATGATGATTTCCAAGATGTTACAGCACCTGTAACCTAATCATCCCTCGGTGAAAGATCCGCTCGAATCTTTTCAATGCAAACTGTCAGTACTTGAAATGCAGAAGTCAACCATTACCCATAACTAATGGAAGTCAAAAGGCATTTCAAGCATCAATTGCCAAAAAAGTCAAACAATAAGATCAGAAGATTTTATTTTCCCTTGTGTTATGATATAGTGTCAGCAATGATCAACCCCGAAGAAGCTCTGGAACTGTCAAAGATTACATTTTCAAATTGTGCAGTATGAAGGTGTATTTAGGCTTTGGCCAAAAATGTTCGCGACCAACTGAAGGAAAAGATAAAAAGTTAATATACTTCTATTCAACTGGACGAGTCTACAGATGTAACGAATTGTGCTCAGTTCCTGTCTTTTATCCGATTCGAATCGACTAATTTAGTGGAAGAGGACATATTGTTTTCCCTACCCTGGCCTTAACATACAATTGGTGAATCTCTACCTGATGTGTTTCTTCAGGCTACAAGCCTACTTGAAATAGACTGGGAAAAGTGTATATTAATCTGCAGCGATAATGTCAAAGCTTTAACTGGTAAGAAGAGTGGGCTTGTGGAGAGACATAAATCTATTATGCCAAATGCGAAATGGGTGCATTGTTTCTTGTATATCGGCAAACTCTAGCCTCAAATAATGCCCAATGATCTTCTTGAGGTTCTGCGTGATGCTTTCAGATTGGTTAATTGTGTGAAGAGTCGTCCATTCCAGTGTCGACTGTTGGAAAAGCTGTGCAAGCAAATCTGTTTTATCCACAAAACTATTATTGCATACCGAGGTAAGATGGTTGTCTCGCGGAAAGGAGTTCAATAGTAGTTTGAACTTCGCTCGGAATTGTTACTGTTTTTATAAGAATCCAATTCCCTACTAACTATTTATTTTACGCTGCTTCAGCTGGCCGACCTTACCGACATCTTTGCTAATCTAAATGATATAAATTTGACCTTACAAGAACGGAACAAGACAACGTAAATGCTTTTCAGAAAAAAATTAGAAGTTATGGCATTCCAAGTCAAAACTCACAATATTGACAGCTTTTCTCTGACACAAGACTTTATTTCAATTCTTTTGACATGAAAGGGTTGTCCAGTTTAATTATACACACATTTAGAAGGCTTTCAAGAACAGATGGTACAATATATTCTCTACGACGAAAGTGTCCGTTCAAGATAGATATTAAACCCCTTCATTGAAGAAGCCATCAAATAGCTTACCTAAACCCATAACTTCTTCGGATTAATCGAATTATCGTGCGACAAGCCCTTGCAAGTGGTTTTCTGTAACGAAGACTTGGATAAGTTCTAGTTGAAAAGGAGAGAAGAAAATTCTGGTTTGGTATCTGCTGCTTTAAAAGTAATAATTGCGTTTGCTACCTCGTTCCTGTGGGAAAGTTGTTTTTCTTCCATTAAAACAAAGATAAGAAATCGCTTATAAGTTGAAAATGACTTGATAATGTCCATCACAAAGATTGAACCAGTGATTGCCACAGTAGTGAAATCAAACTGTGCTCAGGTGTTTCTTTAGCATTCAATTTAGTTGTGTTTCAATATGCAGGTTTTGTTGCATTTGTTTTTTTCTGGTATTTCAATATGCAGTTTTCATTACTTTCATATACAGTAGTACCCCTTTTATTTAAATTGATTCTTAAACAACTCTGCACCTGTTCAAATTGTTTAGCAGACTTATATTTGTTGTTCTTAACAGTATTTATAGAAATAAAAATATGCCCATCACAACAAAATTCACTATATTTTAAAATAAGTACGTATATATGATGCTCATGAAGATCGCTTACAATCTTAGGAGGCAACTCAACTCGTTTAACCCTGGAACTCCAGACATATTTTTATACCATTGTGTACCAGTCGGGTCCAATGGACCCACAGTAATATATTGAGACCATCTAGACATATACTTAAATTTTAGGGAGAAAATGAACAACGAAATACTAAATTATGTCATTTTTGCAATGTGTTTATGACGAATTAATAAAATACTCTTCCTAGTTATCGTAGTTACACCGTACACTAGAAATATGCTAACTTAGCAGTATTACTAATTATTTATATGAGCTCAAATAGAAGATCTAATTTTTGGGCATAATGAAATAGTCAACATTTTACATACACGTAATTACAACATATGATTACAAGTAGCAAATATTTGCTTCCACAAATCTTAAAATTACGATCCCTTTGCCTTTTATTTTTGCATTTCTTAAGGTTAATGTACGAAACATTCTTCACAAACAACTCTGCTGTGCTCAGAACACACTTTGTCTTGCATTTGGTACAGAAGGTTCTTGTCTTGAGATCCCGTTTTGATGGGCAGATCCCGCATCGAGCTTTTTGGATGACTTTTCTGTGAGCTGATCAGTTTCTGTGTGGCTTCTCTTCTGTGGAATGTCTTCTCCAATATGGGCCAATTTTTTGCCGAGGGAAATCAGGAAGTTACGGCGTTTCAATTTCTGCCTCTTGACTTTCTTCTGTAGTGACCAGAATATAATATAAGCTTTGAGTGCGCTTATATCAATCATGTTTAAGAATACTACCAGAGGCCATCTCCTTGTCATTCGCGTTGTGCTGTAACAGTGGGTCATCTGGTCCATAGTGTCCACGCCAGACTTTCTTTTCTTATATTACAGGATTACTTCTGGCTTTTTGTCTGCTGTAGAAGTGTCAAATTCAGGCTGGTTATGCATTGTACTCAGACGAGTAACAGTTGTGTACTTCTTTGGACAGTACGAAACTATCATGGCATCCTGTTGGAAACCAAAAAAACTGTTTCCTACAGCCCTACTTTTACCCGCTTTGGTAAATGAAGTTGGGAGTTCTGGCTTACTCTTTCGTATTGTTACGACGTAGGTGAGTTTTCGTTCTTTGAGTTTACGTGCAAGAAAAAGACTTGTAAAGAAGTTATGCCTAGTAATATTTCTACCACTTCCATCAATTTCTTCTGTCAGTTGATGAACGACTCTTTCCTCTCTGATTGACTTCTCTTCTTTGTTCTGGACTTTTTCCACTATATATTTGCATCTTCCACACATAGCTTGTGGTGCTATCACAAATAACCCAGATTGTTTTTCCATATTTACCCGGTTTACTTGGTATGTATTGTCGAAAGCTACAACGTCCACGAAAAGTCACAAGCTGTTCGTCCACCGTCATGTTATCTCCGGGAATATAAGCGTCCTGTAGAGTTTTAACCCAGTCTTCAAACACTGCACGAATTGGAGATAGCTTATCAGGTTTTATCTCGCGCCTGAGCTCTGCATCATCAAAACGTAGAAGGAATTGATTTGATGAAAACGATTTCTGCTCATAATGGGATTGAAGATAGGTCGACCGTTTTCCTTACTCCACAGTTGCCTAGTTTCTTCATTCTTTGAATTGTATACCCCAATAAGTATTAGCACGTCGATATATTTCTGAAGTTCCTCAACACTAACAGGTTTCCGCTCACAAGGAAATTTTATCCTACCTTCCTTGTTAGTCCACTTGCAAATTGCTCCCAGAATTTTCCTACGAAAAAATAGACAAAAAGCAGATTGCTGATCATCAACTTCCCTGTTAGCATACCGTGTAGGACTACCGTCCTTTCTAGTTACATTGGTAGCACCAGCACGCCCGAGACTGGTCGTGAACGGTACTAAATTTCAATGTTTTAAGCCACTTCTGGTGCGGAAAATTGCTTCATCTTGCTAGTCGATGTCACTAAATCACTCTCACTTGCAGATAACTCTAATAATTCACTCTCCAATTCTCCATCATCTGTCGAATAACCAGAAAAACCTTCCTCCTCTGCTAACAGACATTGGCGTATATCGTTATCGGAAAGGACGCCACGTGCCATTATCCTCACACACTAAATCCAATGACCAGTGTTGGGAAGTAACGTAACGCAAGTAACGCGTTACTTTTTAAGTAACGTTTTCTAGTAACGCGTTACATTTTTACAAAGTAACTGTAACGGTAACGCGTTACAAATTTTTAAGTAACGTACCTAGTTTGCGTTACTATTTTCGCGTTATATTTCGAATGAGTAACTACAATATATGTATTTTTTTGGAAACAAATGTTTCTTTCCTGTAAGTGAATTTCTCAGAATGGAACAATGGAGCATGAACGATGTCAGTGACCGACAATTCCTGCACTGTTCGCCCTTTTCCGTTTCGCCTTATGACCTCTAGCAATGAAATTTGCATGCAAAACCTGTTATCACTTTTCATCTTAATGTAAGGCTGAACGGGAAATCTCGATGTGCATTTTCCCGTTTCGCCTTACGAACTTTATGTTCGTAGGCTTGCAAATACATTCATAGATACATTTTGATTTGTTTATATCTATAACAAAATACAGTGCCACTTGCTGTTTTTGGAAGATGAGGACAGCCTCAGGGAAATCACGTGTACTGATTGCTAGCACCTGGAAGATTTTGTCTTAGATTTTGACAGCTCCAAGTCAATACATTCAGTGACTGAACTACGAGTGCAATGGTACTTGTGTTGAATTTATAAAGATGGAGAACGAAGATATTTCATCGTTCGAACATTTGAAAGAATGCTTTTTCTTAAAAGCTGAAGATGGTGGTGAACAAAATTTAAAAGTAAAGTGATGCCCCGGCGAGAAATATTTTTACAACAACGAGGGTGCCATAATTAACGACATACAGTAGGGGGTTAATATGAATAAACTGTGTTCTGATGAGCAGGCCTACTTTATTGATGTAATGTTGATGGAATGTAATATTAGAGTTCTTCTAGATCAGTTTGCATATCCTAAAGACCCGTTGATTATAGAGTTTGGAACAACTAGCTTTAAAAAGCTTGTATCGATTTTAGAGTTTTTGGCAAGTTTTGATTCACCCCTCAGATCATGTGTTCTCATTTTGTCAGTTGTAGTGTAATTTTCTCTATATTCTGTCTTTTTTAATTTTACATAGCAAGATTGTTATTATTATATAATTAGTTTAGCTGAATAATAATAAGCAACCATTTTTCTAACGCATAGGGATGGGCACGAGTCAAGCTAAAACTCGACTCGAATCCAAATCGAGTTTCGAATCGAGTCAAAAGTAATATTCTCGAGTCGAGTTCCAAGCGGATTTCATGTTTTTCGAGATGAGTCGAGTTAGATAAATGGCTCGCTCGTTTTAACTCGTTTTGAAATCATGGCCTGATTACACTGGAAAGCGAAAACCATGAGAAATGTATGCTAAGCAGTAATATATAATACTTTTAGTGTTGCTCACGAGAGGGAACACTGCTCGCATCTCGTCGCGTCTCGATAGCGAGACTACAAGAGATTTTTATAACAAGCTTAGCTCGGCTGGGCTTAACTGAGCCGATGGCTCAAGCCGGGTCTCTTGGGGTGAACCATTGGCTCGAGCTGGCTTGGTTGAGATGAGCCATCTGCTCGGTTCGACTCAACTGAGCGAAGGGCTCTAGCCGACTCGGTTGGATAAGCTGTTGGCTCGGGTCACTTCTCGGTTTGGTTCGATAGTGAATGAGCTGTGAGCCGAGCTGCTCAAGTCGTTGACAATTCTAAACCTGGGCCGAGTAGTTATCTTGACTTCACGACTACCGAGGTTGACAATCAACTACTTTTTCAGTATTCAGATATAAACCGCCTATATTTCATGTTTATACACAGTGTTATAATAATAATAATAATAATAATAATAATAATAATAATAATAATAATAATAATAGTAATAAGTTGTAGTAGTAGTGCCATTGACAATAATTATATTGTCTATGTAAGATACCTGAAGAGAGTACTCGAAACTATACACCAGATTTGGCTCAACTCGACCCGAATTCGAGTCGAGTTGGAGGAAATTTTTCAAGCTGAGTTCTCGGGTCGAACTCAAAGATGTTTGTTTCTAGTCGAATCGAGTGTCAAAGAAAACTTGCTCGAACTCACTCGTGCCCATCCCTTCGAGTAACGCAGTATGGTATTTTAGTCAATGTTAATTACATTAAAATGTTCATGTAGCTGTCAAGTAAAAATTTGTTCTTGCATTTACATAAATCGATCGAGAACGTGCAATAATAATAATAATAGCGGTAGTAATAGTAGTACGGAAAACTAAAGTAATAAGATTTTTTTCACATATTCAAAGTTTCGGACCTAAAAAGTAACGCATTAGTAACGCGTTACTTTCGAAGTAAAGTAACAGTTACTTTTTTGAGGCAAGTAACGCGTTACATTTTAAGACAAAGTAAAGTAACTTGTAACGCGTTACATTTTTACAAGTAACTTACCCAACACTGCCAATGACTAAAGTGAAACGTGCACTGGCTGGTTTAGAATATATTATAGGTAGAAATTTATAATATGCCCCTGAGAAGCGGTGTCAGGGACAAAACACCATAACCAGTAGACATTACGTACAAAAGGAATAATTAGTTAGGAAAACTTACTAACACTACATTACACTCCTTTATAAGCAAACATTTTTAAACATAATACTGATAACAAAGAATAAAGAACACACCGACCCTAATTCTGCCATCTATGATCCACAATGTAAATCACAACCACAGTTGAACCAGTATTCCTATCTAAAGTATATAGTGGGTCCGCTGGACCCATCTGGTACACAATGCTATAATTTTTATATATACCACATGTCTTACAGAACAAAGTATTTCTGGCATAACATGGGAGAGGAGCACCACAAAGAAAAAGTTGCGGAATATTAACGACCACTCACAAAAACTTATTCTGCAATTAACAAACAAAAGTCGAATGGGTCCAATGTACCCGTTTGGGACTTCCAGGGTTAAACAAGAATGAATACAGATGGCACTTCGCTTATTTCAACCATAGACTGCGAAAGCATGAGAAAGTGAATTTTGGAGATTAGATTTTCCTTTAGTGATTCGACGGTGACGGTATCTTATCTGTTTTATCTAAAATTCATGATTCGAAATCTTCTGGTGGCAGGACAAGGAAATACCCTGCACGAATTCAGCAAATCCTGGTATTTCTTACAAGAACAGAAGTAAGAGTTATCGCAATTATTTTCGTTCCATCTACATTATGGGTGTTTGCAATAATATTAAGGGCCGCTTGCCAGTGTTCGTTTCTTAACTATTGCACACCGGACTGACATACATTGTGAGGGACCAGTGGTTTATTATTTTATTTTCAAAATTTACAAAAAAATGTACCTTATATACTGTTCAAAAAATAGTCATTTCCTGTCTATGTGTGCGAGGAACAAATTTACCGCATTATGTTACCAAATACCTCTGGATTATTCTGAAGTTACAACATTTCAAATAACATTATTTTCATTAGTTATGCAAGAAAGATTAAATTAAATAAAATTCTTTTATAATATCTTAATATAACATCTAGATGTACTTGTTACATCTAGAGACAAAATTAAAATCACACTGAGAAAGGTATACCGAAACGTATATCTAAAAAAAAGTGTGAATGGTAAGATATTCTTGCGTGTTGCGAGAAAACTAGTGTTAGTTTTATCATTATCGAGTTCAAGGTCATATAACAGAAATAAAATCATAAAAATAACAAACCCTTGGGCTTTCTGTTGCCAGGAACGTTCTGTCTAGTTCACCGATTGAGGATGGTGGCATGGTAAAAACTAAACTCACTTTCCAACCGCTTTCTTTATATTATTATAAAGTATTAAAAAACTCAGAAACACATGTTTCGTTATTTTAAATAAAAAGCAGAAAATTTAAATTTCATCTCCTTCAACCAAAGAACTCCTAATTTTCAATGAAAAATCTATATACAAAATTTTACTCGTATAAATCTAAATAATCCCACGATAAGACATCTTAGTGAGCCTCTATCATCTTTCTCTTACCTTGTTTTTAAATATTTACGAAACACTAAAGAACTAACTTACTAACTCTATGGCCTTTGGAACCCGGATGTTCAATGCTACGTTCACAAAAGCTCTGCACCGACCTCTATCCTTAGCCAACTGCATCCTGTTTCTACGTTCTATTCCTATTATTGCGAGATCCATGTTTATATTGTCTTCCCATATGCACCTAGATCTTCTTAATGGTCGGTTTCCAATTGGTCTTCCAGTTAAGACTTTGAAAGCGTTCCTACTTTCTTCCATCCTGGCTACATGACCTGCTCATCTAAGCCTCCTAAATTTGATGCCCCTAACAATGTTTTGTGAACGGTATAAATGACTTAGTTCCTCGTTATGAAGTTTCGACTGTTCCCTAGACCCGTTCCTCTTGTGGCCAAATATTCGTCTCAGGATTCTGTTTTAAAGTACTTTAATTCTATGTTCCTCTCTCACAGTAAGCGACCATGTTTGGCAACCATAAAGAAAAATAGGCATGATTATCGTTTTATACGAAACACATAAAGACGTGTTTGATTTTTTTTAAATATCAATAACCTAATTAATTTCAATAGATGTATTTTTTCTCACATCGTCATAAGTGATTTCGATATATAGGGATTTTAGTGAATTATCACGTATAGTTTTCTTTTCTGTCAGATCAACTATTGAAAACAATGAAACGCGTTATTCTTTATTTTCCATTAAAAAATAAAAACTTAAATACGAAAGTTTTCATCATTAAATTTAAAGGATTTTGAGATTGTTCATATTATGTTTATTGCAACTTCCACTTGACACTCTTACACTCTCCCAGGTCTAATTTCTAATAAAAAGGTCCCATTTTTTGGAGTCTCTTCAATCCAACCAACTGACTGGAGTAGTTCTTAAGCTTTCAAGAGTACAAGCTTTATTTAAATATGTATTGGACGTCAGCCTGAAATTTAAAGTTGGAGTAAGTGTTCGTTTTCACTTTGTTTGCAGTCAACGAAATAGTGAATTCAGAAAATATATACCAATTTCCATAAAAAATTGACCACTTTTTTAAGGAAGGTTATTATGAATTTGCTTTCGTAAATTGGGATAAGTTCATTCACTTCTATCATTGATAAAGACCTAACAATTGTAGTAGTACTCTTATTTCAAACAAGACAATACTATATTTCAAAAAATTGGAGCCATAAAGGATAGTTGAACGTTGCTCCAAACGCAATAAAGTGAATGTAATTCCCCCTTATCATCCAATTTAGAAAAAAATAATGGATGTGAACGGAAAACATTAGAGAAAAGTGCATACAAGATTGCGTTGATGTCAAGAACATTTTTTAAATGAAAATTAAGTATACATTTTAAAAGTTCGTAACATAAAGTCATCATTTGAAATACTTGACTGAGTGCAAAGGTGTCAATTGCTTTCGAATATTCCTCCTTTTAGATGGGAACACACACACAAATATATATATATATATATATATATATATATATATATATATATATATATATATATATATATATAAGACCTGAAATGCTAAATGGTCTAAGTATTTGTAATAACTGCTAACAGAAAGCGCTGGCTACATTAAACTTTTTAACAGTGGGAAAGTAACAATGTTTTTCTTAGTTTCCTGGAACACCAGTTCCTGGCACTTAGAAGGAATGTATGCGAACGATATGATACCGATATTTATGAAAATTAATACCCTGAATAATTGTGGATCGCTAATCATCGTGGTGTTAGTCGCTCGGTTCGGAAATGCCTTGTTTACCTTCTAGGTATAATACATATACCAAGCAGTGACCGCATGACGCTGTACCAAGTTATACCCCGAAGAACGCCGGAAAAAGGTAGAAAATGAAAAATGCGCGCAGGTAACCTGATACCTACGGAAAGGAGACACGTGAGCAAGAACACAGCATTAGTGTCACACAAGCAGTGTTGACATCTCAATAAAAACCTCTAATTTTTCAAATAGAACGTATACCATTTTAAGCATTAAAATAATTGGCATGAAATGTAAAAACTAAGCAAAAGATGGGTTATCTGTGTTGCCAAGTAAGGAAGATATGAGGCTCTAAAATTGATAAATTATCGGATCCGTACAGAGAAACGAACAAATGTACAGCAAGAAGAAGACTGCAGAAGAAACAAATGTACAGTAGGGAGTAAACTACAGCATGCACAATATCCACTGACTAATAGGCTTGATACAGGATTCACACAAAAAGGGCATATATTAGAGTAGCCATAGAAAGAAGTCCAATGTGACATAATGCGGAAATTTGAACAGCAAGGCTTCCCGTAGTGTAGCAATTGCAATGGCGTTTGCTGGAATCGATATCTCGAACCAATCCCGAGAGCTAGAAAACAAACTGGCTTCGGGTTGGAACACTACATAAAATCCAGTATGTCGTCCAAAGTACAGAAACGACGACGCAGAGCCTGAAAAGAGTACAGAAAAGCTCTCACACGAAAGGTAACAAATATGTGAGAAGAAAGTTTATCAGACTCGATTCGCAAAGATTAATGACCTGTGATATATGTTAGTCGAGGATATAGGAAATATTAGCATGTGAGACAACAAGAAAGACAAAGAAATCTGAATTCAGATTATAAGTAATATAAAGGCACAACATATTTTAACATAATACACCAATTTATACAACAGGAAAGCCATAGATAGTATGGTAAAACACGTACGTTTCTTGCCCTAGATGCACACTCGATATGTCGTATCAAGCCCGTTAGTCACTGGATGTTATCAATTATTTAGTCCCTACTGTACATTTATTCCTTCTGCAGTCTTCTAGTTGTACATTTGTTCGTTTTTCTACGGACCCGATAATTTATCAATTTTAGAGCCTTATACCTTCCTTATTTGGCAACACTGATAACCCATCTTTTTTTATTTTCTTTCACAATTTATGCCAATTGTTTTAATGTCATAAAATGGTGTACGTTCTGTTTGAAAAATTATAATTTTGTGTTGGGGTTGCTACCCTATTTGTGTGACATTACTGGCTACTGGCGTGTTCTTGGCCACGTGTCCCCTCCCGTACGTATTAGGTTATCTGCACACAGTTTTCATTTTCTGACTTTTTCCATTGTTTTTGGGGTATAACTTGGTACAGCCTCACCCGGTCACTGCTTTGTATATATATTATACGAAGCGGGCAAACAAAGCATTTCGGCACTGAGTGAATATCACCACGACGATCACCGATCCACAATTATTCAGGGCCCAATTTTCATAAATATCTAATTGTGACAGTTTGTATGCGTGCCTTATTAGATCATTTAGGATTTCAAGTCTTCATATGTTACATGGACGTTGTCTGCTTTATTATCACGGAAAATTAATTGAGCCCTATGAAATGAATTTTGAACGTTATTAGAACTTTGCTAGTTATAATTTCCATAAACTCTCTCGTTTCCGCGCCAAGAACTGCTAGTTTGCAAGTCATATATACAGGGTGTCTATATAGTCATTCAACATTTTCCATTTACACAAACTTTATTAACGTGAGGACGAGCATATTGATACGTTCTTCCGCTATGAACTTGAATCAGTATTTTTTTTAAAAGATTGTTGCCTTGCAACTATAAATTTTATTGTAACTCACACATACTGTGATGAGATATTCCTACACATTGAGAGCAAAATGAGGTGAAGCCTCGTTATGCTATAGTACAACAATACCCAAAATGACATTTTGGATCAATTGAGACCACAGATAGTTTCGCAGCACGTTTAGGTAGATGCGTCCAGTTATCGTTCAATCTATAAGCAAGAAACATGAATTACCCACCTCTTTCATATTAGTAATATCCATACATATATTAAATTTTGACAGCTCCGTTGCCACTCTAATTTCGCATTCAGTTGTTAAGTGCCAAAAATCCTACAGTTGTGTATGTTTACTAACTTTCATATGTGGCATGTTTCATTACTAATTAAAGCATTTTCCATTAATACTTTAAATCCAAACCATGTGGCGAATCATAACTCATCGCTGCTGTAGCTGCTTAGTTCTCTGCCTTGAACTTATGCAGAAATTGCACATGATAGACTTTCTCTTCAATCTGAGGCGTAGTGTTCCTCAAATGAGTACTTCGGGGAATATCGACTTAGCCTTTGAGTCGATAGTAATTAACTGCGGGTCACAGTGTCCTCCTTGCTTTGGATCGTTTCCTGTGAAACAAATGGGCTCGCCTGTTGCTCTTCATCATACACTTGCCAGATGCCTTGAATTTGTTGACATTATTATTATTATTAGAGTGTCTAGTTTGAGGTTGTTGCAATGTTCTTATAGAACTTTATTAAGAAACGCATATTATTATAATTAATCTCTTGTGAAAGAATATAACTATAAAGAAATACCCAAAGAGACATATTTAAACTGAAGTTTCACATAAAAATTTAGCCTCCATGCTCAAGCAGGGCGCTAAACTTCCTCATATATAAATGCTGCAGCAACATCGAGTAATACTACTTCTATCATTCGTTTTCAGTAATTCACTTTACGAAGTTAGATTATCAATGTTCTCGACTATTGCTTTTACATAACACTTTCTATTTTATTATGACCGAAACAAAAGTTTCCCAATATTGGAACCGAAAAGTGTTCAATTTGCTGAAGACATTTCACACCAAGTTTTCCCCTTTAATTAACAATGATAACTTAGAGTAGAGGGGCAATCGGTAATTCCACATTCTGGTGGTCGTGGATTCGATTCCCGTTAGGTAATGAGTAAACGTTTTTATCATTTGTAATATTGATACTTCCAATGTAAGATAACATGGACAATTTTCAGTTTCTCACAGTCTTAGTGTTGAGACAAGTTTCTTCAGTGAACTCGCATTAGAAAAGTGAACTACGAAAGATGACGTCAGCCGTATCGACCTTGATTCGCACAACCTGGGAACGTAACGTGTCTAGCCTACAATTGATGAATACGTAAGATATATCGTTAGTATTGGTCAAACATACGAACGATCAAACACAAACGTTTCCCAGCAATTGTTTATAAGTTTCTACTCGTATTACGAGTACTTCTTCTACTGTCGCTACTGCTAGAGATAATAAATAATGTTTAAAGCAAATTCACCATTTCAGATACCTTAAATATCAACAAAATGTATTAAGATTGAAGAATCAAAAACTCATAGAATATAAAATAGGTGGCCAGGGCTCGACTTTCCAATAATAATAATAATAATAAGAAGAAGAAGAACAATAAGAACAGAAATCAGAATTACATACCAATTACGTAAAAATTATCTTCCAATAAAGAAAAAATAATTGCCACAGCGGGATTCGAACCCGAGTCTCGGCTGTACGAGTTTTATGCTTTACCACTCTGTTAACAATCCCTTACATAAAGATAAGAAAATAAGAAAATGTTTACCGTCTTTTCTTATTAGGAAATTAGAAGTTAAGGTGAGGAAGAATAGTAGTAATGTAAATCGGGACCTTCGTTGAAAACGATCAGATAGTCCCAACTAAAAGAACATTTCGTGATATTTTCCTCATTGACGAATGTCTGTATAACTTGTTTTCTAGTTAAAGGAAGAGATCTTGAGTAAATCATAGTGACAATCACATAAGAGACGTATGCTTATACGAGCATTACTATCTTGTGTATTGTCGTACATGCAACGCCTTAAACTGGCTAATAGTATAAATAGAAGATGAATTGACGCGGTAGGTAAGTGGTTAGTGCAATGAACTTCTATTCGACGGACCCGTGTTCAAATCCTGCCCAGGTTCAAACTTTTTCGAATGTTCAAGATAAATTTAAGTGCATACTCAGTGTGACAAGCAAGATCTTCTCTCGAGAAAGAAAAAGATGTTGGAGTGAGGAGAATTAGAGAAAGTCAGTCAATGGAGGCAATCATTTACAAACTTATTTCCAGCAGTTGTTCTAGATTTGATATTTTCATCTACTTTCAATCATTTTCTTATTCATGCATGGTTAGTTTTCTTATTTATATAAACTTGCAGTATATAGCGAAATAGTGCGTTACATATAAAGCAACATTGAGAATAATATGTGGTGTTCATTGGACAACACGCTCTGAACCTTAGGGTTCATCTCAGAATGGAGAACTGTTTCGTGCGTCATCTACTTGCAATTTTCCTTGCATAAAGACCTAACTCAGTGCTACCAACTATTGCCAGTGCCGAGAGAGGTTACGTGTAAATTAGGTTGAATCTGTCCAGGCGTTCTCACAATTTCAAATTATCTGGACCCCAAGTAACGGGATTAGAACACTTAGGGGAGGGGGATACTTTTGCTCGTGGCTGTATTAACGGTTCGTGAGAAGACAATGTTAAGCACCACTTTCGGTGAAATCGAGTTATCATTTGGAGTGAATTGATATAGTACCACAGAGCAGTATGTAAGGATTGTACCTCCAAATAATGAAGGCACAACACTTGTGGAATTGACATTTGCAGTACTTCAAGATTCGATATTTGTGGTTCTGGGACATTTGTGGTACTATTCGATGTATCTTCTTATTATCCAAGTTAAGATAGGATATGTCATGGTGTTCAATTAGAGGATAAGCACGCAGTATCAACTTCTATACAAAGATCAAATTTTTAAAGATTGATGAAGCAACGAGTTTCTTCTAGGTGAGAATAGTGTAAGTTCTTCACGGAACTCGGTGCTCTTTTCTATACTAAAAACATACCAAAAATCTTTCTGATTAAGCCGCCATACATACATACAAACCTTTATCAGTACACTAAGAACATGTAAACGCAAATATAAGGATCGCCTGTACAAAAAATGAGATAAATACATTTACATGTTACATGGTAGATACATCCGAAAGATGTAAACAAATCCTTGTTTGTGATTGGCCAAAACTGAAAAAAAATCATTTTCTGTGATTAGTCAAACGCCTGTCCACGGTATTTAAATTAAACTTCTAGAAATACGTGGTATTTATATTTTTTGTTTTCTTTTATAGGTTTCATTAATAGTTTGCTGATAACTATTTGCCAGTTTCCTTAACCCTTTCACTATGAAAGGCGACGGAAAAAAAATTCCCTAACCTGCGAATGTCGATTATAGTCGACGTGTTAACATTTGTCTGTATCTTGGTTTTGTCGATTGTAGTCGCCAAAGGTTTTCTGTGTGATTTCTATTGTTTATCGAAAACAATAGAACACAAAACAAAACGAACGGTACAACTTTGGCGACAACTCTCGAAAAAGCCAAGATATGGACAAACAAATTTTAACACGTCGACTATAGTCGACATTCGCATGTTAAGGAAATTTGGTTCTATCGACAAAAGTCGACTTCCTCTGTGAAAGGGTTAAAGTTGAAACATAATATTCTTTTTTCTTCGTTTTCAATACATTAAGATATTTCTAATTACGATAAAATATTACGGAATTATCCAAAGAGCAACTTGCCTGCTTAGTGATTTACCACAAGTCACTCATTTGGTACACAATTGTCTATTCTTATGAGCATATTTAGCGATTTTTGGTCAGATCTATCTCGGAATAAGTATAAGAGACAAAGTAAAAATTAGCGTTTAATGAATTAGGAATTTATTTTCATGATTTATAATAGAGTTAAATTAGTACATTAGGAATAAGAACATAACAGTAACACATAATGCTAGGACATAATACATTCTGAGACAGAGCATGACATCTGGAACTGATTTATAGTCATTTATAACTTCTAATTTCTTAACCCACCTCCACAAACTTTGATTAAAATGAAAATTACATACATTAATGTCCGTTTTCTGCTGGAACAGTGTTCCTCGAAATGTTATTGCCGTTTGCTCGAAATCGAATTTGACTAATTTCGGATTTCAATCATTAATATTAGCCTTCACCAAACTGAAAAATCCCTGATACGTCTTACTAGCTCTTGTTGGTAAAAGGCCGAAGATCAAAAAGGGATAATCGGAAAACCCTGATGAAAATTACATGGTTTCTTCTTAGAGGTTTCGATTACTATAATAGTTTTCATTAGGTTGCCTCCGTGATTTCCTCTTATATATCCATGACCTACCAAAATCAGCCAATCAAAATGAATCACATAATATTAGGCTGTTCTACCTCCACACCCACCTCCCTTGTTAATATATTCGTTCTAATTTAGATTAACGTAAGGTGAAATGGATGCTTTTGGCACATGTTCCACGGTGTGTACCGCAAATGTCCCACTGTCTAAGGGAAAGGTTTGAACACTACCGCAAATGTCCTGATACCCAAAATGACAGGGGGAACATTCCCAGCCAGTTGTCATGCAAATTCGTGCCTAAGCATGGCTTAAATATCATTAGGATTGGTACCTAACAGCCTAGCGATCCAGAAACCTATGGATTCGGCATCATAGACGATCATCTTAGATATTTTATTTTTTACTCCTTCTCATCCAATGTCAATGTGAGCAGAATTTGGAGTTTAACGGTATCAAGAGCCTTACAATTTATCTCAGCGACAGCAAAACACTCATTTCGACACTTATATTGGTCCATTTGGATCATTTGAAACTAAAAATAACTTGACTGATCTAAAACTAGATTTCGCACATGAAATTAAAATTTTTAGGATTAAATATAAATGAAAATCTAACTTCGGAAACCCACGTAAATGAAATAATAGTAAAATTAAATTTCAGACTTTATGCACTCAGGATACTAAAGGAAACCTTAAACACTAAAGCTTTGATCCAAGTATACTACGGGCTTATACACCCTATACTAAATTCCGGCATCATTTTCTGGGGCAAATCTTCAAACAGCAAAGCAGTTTTCATGAAACAGAAGCAAGCAATACGGATAATATTTGATCTACACATGAGGCCATCATGCAAAGAAAAATTTAAACAGCACCACATCCTTACCCTACCATCTATGTATGTATACGAAATTGTAATCTATGCAGCCAAATTGAAAGATGGAAGTCAAATAAGTCACGTTTATAATACCGGACAGCAAAATGAAAGAAGACAATATTTTACAAAACTAACATTAGTACAGGAAGGCCCAAGCCATATGGGAGAATAAATATACAATAATCTGCCCAGAGAAATAAAAAATGAAGAAAATATAAATGTTTTTATAAAGAAACTCAAGAAAATCCTGGTGGATAAAGTATATTACAGCGTAGCAGATTATCTTTGCAATAATGTGTATTAAATAGTGTAACATATCTTTTTTCTAAGTGTATTTGAAACAAGAAAGAGAACCGTCTCTACCCTCCAAATACCAAGTGTATCTTGGTTTCAAATGGAGTAAATAAATACAAATACAAATTTGTATAACTAAGCCTCACTCACTCTATATAGGTGTGCTTGGGGATCTTAGTGTGTCAATATTCGTTTCTAGATCATTAATAATGTATGTAACAAGTATGGTTAAAATCCTCACGTATTGCAGATGTTTGCTGACAAACAAACACATATACATACGTATTCTTCTCGGATTAGTTTTTTTAAAGGTGAACAATATTTAATAACTGAAAATATTTTACGTTGTTTAATTTACTTTCAAATGAGTATGATGTTCCTCGATATGAAACTAATTATAAAACCTATGTTTTCAATTCAAAATAACATAAATCTTTCTAAAATAATTATTTTGTATATAGCAATCAATTCATTTATTTGACAGCCCTATTCCAATTAGTATTTCTACTGAGGTATTTGTGTAGTATAGAAATGATTTTCTTTTGTAACCGAGGTCACGAAATGAGTCAGATTGAAACGAAGAAAGAAAACAGTATTTAAACACTTTCGAAATACGTTTTGTGAAGAAAATATGTAAAACAGTACTTCGAAATTATTGTGTACTTAGAAAATTCTATAATCATTGTTCCCGTAGGATATATTCAAAACACTTCGTATTGTCGAACATTTTGCAAACAAAGATCTATTACTGGTTTGCAGACATAGTTGGATATATCTACCACATATTTGGAAAGCAGAGTTATGACGACTGCATTTTGGCCTTGCGATAAAATCATACAAAGAGTTTACAGATGGTAACGTACTTGGCAGGGATATCCAAGCTCGCGGGCCCAATCGAACCTGAGCTCAACAATTGAGGTCGCGAGTAAGTTTGAGCATAAACTCTATAGAAGTCAGTAGCAAGTAAGAGACTGTATCCGGGCGAGCTCAAGTCGAAATATTGATAGTGAGCGCAAGCGCGAATGACTAATATCACTACAGAATATTGACAGTGAGATGATAGTGGCTTTGGTGAGCGCAAGCCTAATGAAGTAAATTGATGCTACACCGTGCTATCATGAACCTTATTGAAAATATCAAGCCCGAGCACTAGCACGAGTGACAAGATTATGAGCTTTTTAGCACGAGCTAATTTAGAGATGATGAGCCTGAACTCATAGATAGATAGCCTGTAATTGAACCATAAAACTTAATATTAAACATTAAGTGAAATAAGTAGATATATTGTCGTGAGACTGTAGTCTCCGTCAAGCCTTTGTGCTATCACTTTGATGCTAAATTCAACTATATAATAAAATACTAATGAGATTAAAAATATATTAAAGTACTAAACTATTTATCTACATCATCGTTAGCTGCATATAGTGTAGTCGGTTATATTTTTGCCTTTGGTGTGAGTAATTCGGTTAGATTCCTGATGGTATCATGTTACCAGAAATACAGTGTGTTTGAAACAGAACTCCCTAGTTTTAAGGTGTCCTAGAATCTGTACAAAGTGACACACTATTTTAGTTGTGGTGTTTGATTCATCAATTCTCCAAGTTTGGCTCCACTGTAGTTGGCAGGTCTGCTTGACCTTGAGACGACACCAGTGCTGCTTTTTCCTCTATTTCCTCAGTTCAGTCCAGGCAGGCGTGCAGTGCAGAGCAACTCAGCAACGATATGTACTCCGCAACAGAAAGCACAGTATGTTATTTGACCCCACTGCATTTTTCTTTTGGGGCCACATAAAAAATGTTGTGTACAGTGGAAAGATCAAAAACATCAATCATTCACGGGAAAGAATCGTCGCGGCGGTTGGGACAGTTATACCTGAAATGTTGGTGAAGTGGAATATCGTCTCGACATGTTCAGGGCCACAAATGGATCCATGGTTGAAGCCTACCAACAATAAACAAAACTTGAAGGAATTCTCTTTCATGATATGTACTCATTGATGTAAGTTTTCATTCATTTCCGAATTAAATTTACATTTTAAAGTAGGATGTTCTTTTTCAAACACCCTGTATATAAAAGACATTTCAGAAAAGCGATACTGATTATTTTTCTTGGGTTTTCCTCATTCATGCCAGCTAAATGCCAGACTGATGTCTAAGAAAACAGTCCAACGTCAGTTTCCTCCCCATTCCTTTATGCCTTTTCCAACTCTCTGGGTAGTGCACTCACCGAGGGGCATCACCCCTCATACGTGATGACCTATAAAGAGCATAGATGCCAAAAGCCCGAAAATATAATTCATAGTTCCCTAATTATTAACATTTAAAAAATGGTCCAGTGAAAGTGATATGTATTTATTTGCGATTATGCTTTCTTTCACAAGCTGTGACAGCTCAGATGTACAGCGCACAACTCTTGTGAGTGAAAATCAATGGTTTAATCTGAGGTCCCACTTCTTTCATATGTAATTTGGATTGGTAATTTGGATATAATATCAGTTTATGACAAATGTAGTCATCTCCTTAAAAAAATGGTTCATGCCTGACCAGGTGTCCAAAAATATATAAATAGAGTAACTAAAGAGTGATGGTAATGTATAAAATGTCCTAAATATATCCATAAGTTGTTTCTGCCTGTATAGCCATTGGACGGTTTTATACATCTTCATACACTTTTGAGGAAACTTATTTACATGTAAAACAATTACCAAAAGTAGTTCGTAAAAACTGTCCAAAGTATGTTCAAGTACTAATTTATTTCTTGTAATGTAGTCAAATTCTGAAATTGTAGCTTCAATAATAACCTCTAGCTGACCACTTCCAAATTATCTTTAACCTTTTCATTTTTACTTGTTTCCAAATGTAGAAATACATTCCAGAAAAAGTTGTGTCTATCCTGTACATCGACATTTTTTTCTGCAATTGCTTAACTATTACTAAGATAAGTGAAATAGTAATAACTAATGCAGCACCTAGCCATTGTTAGTATTGTGATCGAAGTGGAGGCATGTGTTGATGAGGACACATGAAAATGGTGCAAATTGGAAACAAAATCTGAGTTTCAAAGAGTACAAGTAGTTAGTTCAGGACTGACAGGAAACATATTGTTGAGAAAGAAATCCTATAACAAAATGAAATTGGAGCGCTGGAAGTAGTAATACAATAATCTTATCAAATTGTATCATGAATCGTGTCCTTAAATACGCCACACTGACTCTACGGTTATTTAATTCATTGATTTAACTGGCTAATCAGCAGTGCGAATTAAAAGAAATATACACAAAGCCTGCGAGTAACATCATGGGACTGATTTAATAAAATTAAAGATGTGTCAGCATACGTTTAAAATTCATATAAGTAACAGGGTTGGATATTAATAAACCACTGGCAGCGGTTCCACCACTAATTGCTGCTCGTCTCAACATCTTGAAGGGGTAACTTTAGGTTTTCAACTTTTTCGAAATGGTGCTCTTTCAAGATGAATTTCAGGTGGGGAAACAAGGCAGTCAAAGTTTAGCTCTATGGATATAGGGTAACATTGTATATTACACAAGAAACTCTGTCATTACCATTTTCCTTCTGACGAACACAGATCCTTGCGACACCGAAGTGGCACTCTGGTACTGGAATATTCTTTCTATGTACGTGCAAAACGTGCAAGATGTGGTTGACTTCCGCGGTTTTCCTTCTGTTCTTGATGGGTTTAAGTTCCAAATATTAAAGCTTATTATGAGAATTGGGTGAAGGTGTATTTTAAATTTCATTAAATCAGATAACGTTTACGGTAGGTATTATTGAGTACATTGTTTTTGAGCACAGTTAAAATTGTTTTGATTTTGCAATATCAAAAACATAAGCTTAACTGATATTACTCTGCAATTTATATTTGCATAATGCCTGGAGTGTTTTAACATGCAATATCTTCCAAACGGTACAAGTAACGGTATAATTCTCCACATCAATGAACTTCCGAGAAAATTGTACATGAATTTGATGTATCACGTGCACCTACTCCCATTTGAAAAAAAAAAAAAACAGAATTGGAATGCAATATGACAACCGGGCTGGGTAACATGTGTCAGAGAAGCAGTACTTAATCCTTTCTTTTTCTTTTTTTTTTTTCTTTTTTTTTTTTTTTTTTTTTGCATATGCCCACATTTATGTCCAGTTACATCTAAAGAAACTAACAGTAATTTTGTGTCCAAGCGATATTGAATTCTGGATATATGAAGGTCCATAAATATGCATATTACCAGTATGGACCGCTAAAATAAGTAAAATAAGTGTACAATAAATAAATACACATTCGCGTTTGAAGAACTTTGCATCTGATTCAATTTTCCTCGAATCTCGAGGGGACACTTCGTGAACGTACCTTGTAAGACTTAAGAGTCTTTCAAAATATTTTTTCCTGTAGACTTCCTTAATTATAACATGCTTTTAGGTAATGGATTTAGCAAGTTCAATCAACATAGAACTTTATCGTGTACTGATGCTCGACACAGATTGTGACAGAGAATTATCTCGCCCTTTTGGTAAACTATCTGCTACTTTTAAGAGATCAGAGAACTGACAAGAAGTCGATTTTTAACCTAACAAATACGACGAACGGTTCCTCATGGAGATTCTGTCCCATATACACATTGTAATAGAAATATGTATGCACATATATACTATTCAGTATGAAACTAAGGAGAAAAGAATGCGAATACAGGCATCAATTGGAATTAATTTCCTCTGTTAATATGAATTTAGATAAGTTTTCTCTTAATAAAACTAATTGGCTTTAGTGGTGTGATTTTGCTCAGCGACGTAAGGATAATCGAGGCATTATTGTACAGCAAAGAAGCTCCAAGTTTCGGCACACCAATGCAACAACAACAGTGTGCTGTCACCTGTCATTCGTAGTGCTTGATACTTATTTGCAATGAAAATCCTGTTTTTTTATTTACTTACTTTTGTTCAAAAGACGTAATTGAGGTAGAAATTCAATTTAACACACTACTTACTTAGAGCAGAACTCTGAAGTAAGAATATGAAAGTCTATTTAGTAAGAATGTAGACATGTGTGCATATGTCTATAAATGTATTATGCGTATTATCTTTAACACACGCGTTTAATTTAAAAAGAATTGCTGTTTACAAGCTATATCAATGTGCAGTCACGCAACTTTAGATATGACCTCTATTTTTCTTAATTATGAAAGAGGAATAGCCTTCTAGCAATATTTTGTGTACATAATTGAAACGTCAAGATTGATGAAATATTCCGAAATATTTCTGTTATAAGTCAATTGAAAAGGGATGCAATACTTTTCTATATGCTATTATTATCTGCTATAATCCTTAGTTAATGATCTGCATGATTTTTCGTTCTTAAACTTGGCTTTACATTAAATAGTGGTTTGATATAATAGAAGTGACTATCATAAAACTGAATTTTATTTACATGTGTCATATAAGATTTTAATGTTTTAAAATTTTTAGTATTTTCAAAACACTATGGGCGGTATTCAGAGAAATTCGTTAATCAAACGTTAGTCACATACTAGTTAGTATTTATACTAACTCTTTACTAAGGAAAGTACACTTTTTGGTATTCAGAGTCTACTTTCAGTACAATTAAAATGATGATTTGGGTATGATTAACTTATAGAACCCCAATGCATCGGTGAGTAAAATAAATGTGGCAACTACGGAAAAGTAGATAAGCGCATGCGTAGTTTGTAAAAATGAAAATACATGAATTACGAAATACGAAATGTTGTGTCGCACGCTAAACCGTGGGTAAAAGATTAGTCTCTGCTCTAGATTAATTAGTCAAATGTGATTAACTTCGTCCAATACTACGTCCTAATCAGAGTCTCTGAATACAATTTTGATAACCATCCGTTAGTCAACCCAGTAGTATGGTGTTAATCAAACGTCAAAACAACTCTGCATAAGGCCCTATATTTCTATGGTTTTGTTTTGCACTTGTAAGAAATTTTCATTCAAAATATGTTTTTTTTGAATTAAGATAAACGTGTCAAATATCTTGCTTCAAACATGTTCTAAAATGTCACACCACTTACTCTACTCTACTAAGTTTTTGAAAGTTATTTTCAGTATTGATTTATTGAAATCCTGAATAGCGTGCTAATCCTGAACGAAAGTAGTAGACTACTTTCAAGTTAAATCAAACAAAAAGATAGAGTAAAAAGGATTGCTAACATGAACATATTTTAGCGGAAGGATTATACAAGTATGAGTAAACTCAGGCTATTTGTTGATAGTTCCCTTAATTAAATACACATGTACTTATTGATTCTAGTATATATTGTTTCAATTAGTAATGTATATAAAGAATTTCTAATATTTATAAATGATATTTCTTCCAGAATTGATTTGTTAAATACTGATAATATAGTGGTAATCCGTGTAACGTGGGTTCCTGTCACCACGGCATGGCGCGTCCTCAGGTTGCGGATCGAGGAGAAGGCCTCTAGATATAGAGGTTAGCTGCGAATATACTGAATAAGCAGTCGCGGACAGACGACTAGGAGTGGTCCTCCAGCTTGGGGGTTTGGGTAAGGCTAACACCCTCATCCTGTAAAAAAAGGTACTTGTTCAGAAACATTCACAAAAGCCTCGGACAAGGACTGATAACTTGGCACGACATCAGCAAAAGAAAATGGACATGAGATTTGGAACATGGAATATTAGAAGTCTTTATAGGGCAGGCGCGTTAAAATCTGTAACGAGTGAGTTAGAGAAATACAGGATGGACTTAGTAGGAGTTCAGGAAGTTAGGTGGGAAGGAAACGGATCTGAGAATTCCGGAAATTTTACGTTCTTTTACGGGGAAGGAAATAAAAATCACCAGTTTGGAACAGGGTTTTTCGTTCACAAACGAATATTACCAGCAATTAAACGGGTTGAATTTGTTACTGACCGACTTTCTTTTATTACTCTTAACGGACGGTGGTGTGATATTATTGTTTTAAATGTACATGCTCCAACTGAAGATAAGGGTGACGATATAAAAGATAGTTTTTACGAAGAAATGGAACGGATATTTGACCAACTCCCGCGATACCATATGAAGATTCTATTAGGGGATTTCAATGCGAAGGTAGGACGAGAGGATATTTTCAAACCGATTATAGGGAACGAAAGTTTGCATAAGGAAAGTAATGATAACGGTGTTAGACTCGTGAACTTTGCAACATCCAAAAACCTAATCGTGAAGAGTACAAAATTCCCACATCGCGACGTTCATAAATACACTTGGACATCACCAGACGGAAAAACACATAATCAAATTGATCACGTTTTAGTGGATAAAAGAAGACAATCTAGCATAATTGACGTCCGGTCGTTTAGAGGGGCTGATTGTGACACTGATCACTACCTGGTAGTAGCGATAATACGGGAGAGATTATCGTTGAATAAAGGTAATATTCAATGTCCGAAAACGGAGAGATTTAATTTAAAGAAATTAGAAGAGAGCCAGGTAAGAGAGGAATACCAGATTAAAGTTTCGAATAGATTCTCGGTCTTAGAAGACTCGGAGTGCACTAGTGTTGAGGATACTTGGATTGAAATTAGAGATAGCATTAAAAGTTCAGCAATAGAAAAATTGGGACACGCGGAAATACACAGGAACAAACCATGGTTCGACCAAGAATGCATTAAACTAGCAGAGAAGAGAAAACAGGCAAAATTACGGTGGCTACAAAATCCGAATGAAATAACTACACAAAATTTCGCAGATATCAGGCGGGAAACTTCCAAAATTTTTAGAACAAAGAAACGTGATTTTTTGAAAGCTAAAATTAAGGAACTTGAAGATAATAGTAAAAATAAAAATATTCGGGACATGTATAAGGGGATCAGCGAATTTAAGAAAGGCTATCAACCTCGTGCTTATATATTAAAGAAATCTGACGGAACAGTTCTCACTGATACGGATAGCATCTTAAATAGATGGAAAGATTTCTTTGACGATTTGCTGAACACGCAGCCAAAAACTAATGTGCGTGGAGAAAAGGAGATACACACCGCAGAACCGTATGTTCCAGAACCCAATCGATTAGAAGTGGAAGCCGCTATAAAGAAATTAAAGAAACACAAATCTCCGGGTGTAGATGAAATTCCGGCTGAGTTAATTTTAGCTGGAGGCGAAAAATTGTGGAACAAGATACACAAACTTATCCTCCTTATCTGGAACAAGGAAGAATTGCCACAAGAGTGGAAAGAATCAATCATTGTTCCAATTCACAAGAAAGGCGACAAAACTGACTGTAATAATTATCGAGGCATTTCTCTTCTGTCAACATCCTATAAAATACTTTCAAATATTCTGTTAGCAAGATTGACCCCATACGCAGATGAAATTATTGGAGATTATCAGTGCGGATTTAGACGAAATCGATCAACTATCGACCAAATATTTACCATTCGCCAAATACTCGAAAAAAGTGGGAATACAATATCCCGGTACATCAACTATTTATTGATTTTAGAAAGGCTTACGACTCGGTTAGGAGAGAAACATTATACAACGTTCTTACAGAACTTGGAATACCGAGAAAGCTAATTAGATTAATTAAGATATGTTTAAATGAATCCCAAAGTAAAGTCCGGGTAGGAAAATTTTTGTCCACGAGCTTCCACGTCGAAAATGGCCTGAAACAAGGAGATGCGTTGTCACCATTATTATTTAACTTTGTGCTGGAATACGCCATAAGGAAAATCAAAGATAGCAACCAGGGCCTAGAGTTGAACGGCATTCACCAGGTTATGGCATATGCTGATGATGTAAATTTAATAGGGGAGGATAGGAGAACAGTAGAAATAAATGCAGAGATCTTATTAAACGCTTGCAGGGACATAGATTTAGAAGTAAATGCAGAGAAAACTAAATACGTGGAAGTGCGTCGGGACCATAATACGGCAAATTGTGGAGGCGTTAAAATATTAAATAATACTTTTGATAAAGTGCATACTTTCAAATATTTAGGATCAATATTAACAGACGAAAATCATATTCACGAAGAAATTAAATGTCGACTAAAAGCAGGGAATTCATGTTACTACTCGGTTCAAAATCTCTTGTCGTCGCGAATTCTGTCGAGGAATTTGAAGCTTAAAACATATAAAACGATAATCATGCCTGTTGTTCTGTATGGCTGCGAAACATGGTCGCTTACTCTGAGGGAAGAACATAGACTGAAAGTATTTGAGAACAGGATCCTGAGAAGAATATTCGGACCCAAGAGGAACGAGAATGGGGAATGGCGGAAGCTTCATAACGAGGAACTACATAGTTTATACGGTTTACCCAACATTGTTAGAGTCGTCAAGTCTAGGAGGCTTAGGTGGGCAGGTCATGTAGCTAGAATGGAAGAAAGTAGAATTGCTTTCAAAGTCTTGACTGGTAGACCCATAGGAAAACGACCATTAGGAAGACCTAGGCGCAGATGGGAGGATAATATTAAGATGGATCTCGCAGAAATAGGAATACAAAGTAGAAACTGGATACAATTAGCTAAAGATAGAAGTCAGTGGAGAGCTTTTGTGAACGCGGCACTGAACCTCCGGGTTCCATAGGCCATAGAGTTAGTTTTTTTAGTTAGTTAGTTAATATAGTGGTAATCGCAATACGCATTTAAATATATTATGTACGTAGAACATGATTTCTAGGACCAAACTAACATTTCATTGAATGCGGCCATGTGAAATAGAGGTTATACTGTTGAATTATTTCTTCTCCTGGGCATATAAAAACAATGAACGTACGAGACTAGAAAGGAAAGATAAACGTACATACATTCATGTTAAAACAGGACGAAAGGGAGAGACAGAGAAGTTTAAAAGGCGGATAGCGCAAGAAAAGACATTTAATTAAAGTACAGATTCCGAGGTATGTTCATGTTCACGCTACATGAATTTATACACACTAATTTCTCTCCACATTTCCTCCAAAAACCTACACTCGACTATTTTTAAATACAATTTTTTAATAGTTCCTAATAGCAAACTCTCTTAATTAATTTCGTGAATAGATACCTTGTTTTGTTGACATTATATGTTTCTGGTGGAAAACTTACACTTCAGAAGTTTTCCAACGTCTTCTCTTTTTGGATTAGAGAAATAAGTTTGATAACTTAAAGAAATTCTCTGAAATTTGTATGGTTAAAACAATATAAGCATATGTTTGGAAATATTTCAAACAATTACATTAGTTAACAAAGGTTTTGTTACATAAAAGGAAATACCTGTTCTTAAAGGAACTTTTTGCGCTGAATTCGAATATGCACTCGGTTTTTCTCCATCACGTACGATTTTCCCGTAACAGAGGGATTTTCGGGAAAATCCCTCAAAAATTTCCCTTTTCGTTTATTTTACACCCCAAGATCTTGTCCCCTTGCATATATTAACATAGAAATTATACCTAAGTATACTTTGATTCATATTTAACAAACCCTCCAAGTTTCGTAATAATCGCTTTATTCTTTCTAGAGAAATAAATATGTTTGTATGTATACTGTGTGTACTGTTTATTGCACCTTATAGTAATGCTTTCAGATCTCTTAAGTTGAGGTAAAACGTTTTGCTTTATTACCACAAACACATATATAAAATATAATACAATATAATTTACAAGTGTGACAATTTACAATAAACAATAATGCAAATGTACCAAAAGGTCATGAAAAGACAATCAAAACTATCACAATATATGAAACTTCCATTGGGTTACAAAACGTACACTACTTCCTTCTTTTGTAAGAAATGTTGCATTCTCTAACAAGACCCCAACAATAGTCCCCCATCATTGAAGGATCTCATCGTCCCTGGTACCTTTTCTCCATTGCCATTATATCTTGGTGGAATCTTTCCCCCTGTTCGTCGCTGAGAGCACCTAGGTTAGCAGGAAAGAAGCTGAGGTGGGAGTGCAAAAAGTGGATTTTTAAAGACATCCTACAACCCAACTCTTTGTATTTCTGTATCATGTCCTGTACGATTTCTGTGTAACTCTCAGCTTTGTTATTGCCCAGAAAGTTGCGCACATCACACTTAAATGCTGTCCAGGCAGCTAGCTCAGCATTGTTTAACTTGCTGTCAAAGCTATCATCAAGCATTAATTTCCTAATTTGGGGACCAATAAACACTCCCGCTGAAATCTTAGCATCACTCAGGTTAGGGAACTTATCTCGCAAATACTTGAAACCTTCACCAGATGTGTCCACGGCTTTGACAAAGTTTTTCATAAGTCCTAACTTGATATGAAGTGGCGGTAGTAATATCTTATTAGGATCTACCAAAGGAGCATATTTGACGTTGCATTCTCCAGGTACGTAATTCACTCTAGGTTCCCATTCCTTCACTTTATAATGTTTGTCATCAGCTCGGCTATCCCATAAACATAAAAAACATTGGTACTTCGTGTAACCGCACTGCAGTCCTAATAAAATACCAATTACCTTGAGATCACAACATATTTGCCAACAATGGTCCTTGTAATTTATAAGATTTAGCAAAGTTGACATGGTGTCATAGGATTCCTTAATCTTCACTGAGTGCGCAAGTGGTATAGAAGGTTTTTTATTTGCATTATGTAAAAGGACAGCTTTAAGGCTGACCTTTGACGCGTCGATAAATAACCTCCATTCTTCTGGAACGTAAGGAATTCCTAGCTCCGCCATCAACCCATTTATATCCGTACATACGCACACATTATCTTGCATTGAGAAATAGCTTGAAAATTGAACATGCCTTTTCCTGTACACTGATATGTTCGTTTCTGCATCCAATAAGTTCCACTGCTGAAGCCTTGATCCCAGAAGTTCCGCCTCTTGTTTTGTCAGGTGCAAATCACGGACTAGGTCAGGACAAAACGAAAAAACTTGGAGAATTGTATATATATGTATTAAGATATACATATGCTGTACGTTTTAAAAAAATATACGTTGGAAGTACATTCTATTTTTATACACGTTTCTAATTTACAGAGAGCAATACAAGTGTGTTGTTGACTATTGTAAATATTAATTTTTATGTCTGTGTTTGTAGTAATGAAGCAAATCGTTTTTACCCCAACTCAGGAGATCTGAAAGCATTACTATCAGGTGCAATAAAGAGTGCACACAGTATACATACAAATATATTTATTTCTCTAGAAATAACAAAGCGATTTTTACGAAACTTTTAGGGTTTATTAAATATAAATCAAGGTATACTTAGGTATAATTTCTATGTTACTATATTTAAGGGGACAGGAGCTAGGGGAATAAAATATCTGAAAAAGGGAAATTTTTGAGGGAATTTCTCGAAAATCCCTCTGTTACGGGAAAACTGTACGTGATGGAGAGAAACCGAGTGCGTATTCGAATTCAGCGCAAACAGTTCCTTTAAGATCAGGTGATTTTTCTCATGTAACAAACAAAAAGTTTAAATTTGTTAACTAGTGTTATCTTTGCTTTAGTGAAAATAATATAACACTTTTGAGGTATTTCCTACTGATCTCGTCACGTAAATTATATAGTGTGCGTTGATCTGTATTTGGGTATGATTTCCGTGCAAATACTCCATAGGTTTGCTAAAGATGCTTGTTGTAGGTTTTTTTCATTAGTCACAAAATTTGTATTTTGTGAAAAGAACTACGAGTACTACAAGGAAAAGATTGACATACAATAGAATTGTCGCTTTGACTTTTGATTGCCACTTAACATGGACATGACACATTCGGAATCTTAAATATTTTTACCTCTGAGCTCCGATCTTGCTTAAAGTACTCTTCCACTGGGCTTGTGATCGGGCTGTTTTGTTGTGACCACGGGCGGCGATTAGGGGACGCAAAGGGGGGCAGTTGCTCCCCCACTTTTTTGAAGTAACCCATTAATATATATAGCTTCATTTGAAAATGTTAAATTTTGTATGTATTACTGGTTCATAAAAAATGATGCCATATAATATTTCCCATCGCGTGAGTACATATTGGTTGTCTTTCCGTTGAGTTAAGCAAGCTAAAGGAATTGCGTTTTCATTGCAATTCAAAGCAATTAATATTGCAATTGCATATTTCTTTAAATTTCGTAGCATATGCTTGTAGTATTTACAGTCTTTCATTTTCTAACAAGGTACAGTACATTCGCGAAGTGTACCCTGGGATTCGTGTAAAATTAATTCAAATGCGAAGTTCTCCTCGTAACAATGTATATTGTACAAATTTTTGCGGCCCATACTGGTATTTATGTACCTTCACATAACCAGAATTCAATCTTAATACTAGTATAACGCTCAGACATGAGATTCCTTTTAGTTTCTGTAGATATAACTGGACATGAATGTGGGCATGTGCAAAACAAATTTGATCAAGTACTGCTTCTCTGACACATGCTACCAACCAGAGCTGCCATCTTGGATTCAACTTTCGGTTTTTCAAAAGGGAATAGGTGCAAGTGAGACATCAAATTCCTGTACAATTGTCACGGAAACTCACTGATATAGAGGATTTTACTGTAGCTTCTACCGTTTGCAAGGCATTGCCTGTTAAATCCTTCCAGGCATTTCGCGAATAAACATTGCAGAGTAATATCAGTTACACATATATTTTTGATGTTGACAAATTAAAACAATTTCTAACTGGAAAAAATACTGTAGGTATTAACAAACTCCTTGCAACGTTGGTGTCATAATCTTATTACATTTGTGTGAGTGATTGTATTACTTCCATGATATACTACAACAAAGAAGTATTGTATAACGGTCAAAATGCTTAATGTAAATTCAGATACGACCATATTTAGGTGAAGGCCATTTCCGTATTGACGTCTGTGTTTCTGTATTATGTACGTTCAGAGAATATTTCGTCAACGATAAATCACGTAAAACATTACATATACACAGCGAGCCCTGCACAACTTTCTATTTGATTCAATATTCATGAAGTACCTGACATTTAACATGCAATAGCTACGATAAAACTCACTACATTAGTGAATTTCCGAGAAATTGTACATGAATTTGATGTACCACTTGCACCTATTCCCTTTTGGAAAACCGAAAATTGAATCAAAGATGGCAGCTCGGGTTGGTAACATGTGTCAGAGAAGCAGTACTTGATCGAATTTGTTTTGCACATGCCCACGTTCATGTTCAGTTACATCTAAGAAACTAAAAGCAATTTTGTGTCCGAGCGTTATACTAGTGTATGATTGAATTCTGGATATATGAAGATTCATAAATACGCAAATTGCCAGTATGAGCCGCTAAAATTAGTACAATACACATTGTGGCGAGGAGAACTTTGTATTTCAATCAATTTTACACGAATCTTGAGGGGACACTTCGCGAATATACCTTGTAAGAGTAATAACATTTATGTAATGTCATGTGTGGAATTATAAGTTAAGCTGTTCATTAATCTCCAGTTTGAACATAACTTTTGCAAAACAAGCCTCATTATTCATTACTATATTTAATATTATCCTTTCTATTTACTTGTTTTGTAAATTTTTTAATAAATAATCTGATCACATAATTTTCCAAACAGAATTTTAAGATGTTCAGGAGCAAGGAATCAAATCTCTTCTTACACCTTCGTTGTTTAAGAGTACAAAGGGCTAGTATCTACTTCCGTTGCTCTTGGCAATTTATTTAGTAAAATATGAAAAACGATATACGGTATTTTAACCGAAGAAGATAGTATCGTATTAGTTATACGACCTTTCGTCAAACAAAATGTTAGAAACAACCAGATAAACTAAGATTGATATACAAATATTCAGATCATGCCTTGCCCCCCCACTTTTAACGTCCAATCGCCGTCACAGGTTGTGACTATATCGTTGTCATATTCAATCCGAGTTTGGTTACTGTTGTCATTTTTCTGCTCATCAGCTCCTTCTCCTCATTTAAAGCAGTTTGATACTGTATACAACCTGGGAAACTGCCTAGCCACTAATAGCAATGTATATAGAATTTATATTGATGCAAGTGAATCATCTGTAGCCCATATTAAAGAGAATATTCTCCTGTTCGCTTTATTTCTTACCACCACTGTAGGGTTCCTTTGTATGATCGATAGATTTATGAGGGGTATGGAACATGCTCTCATGTCAGATGCCAATAGTATAATACATTTCTGCCTACAAGAGTCTCACTAGCGTATGTCGTTGGGTGTTACTTTAACTTCATGTCGATACTATGCTCAATAGATTCGGTTTTACCCTCAGGCTTGGAGGCGAATTTTGGTAGCTGGAGCTACCGTTGGTTATGAATTAATTGCTCAACACTGATGCTAAGAAATCTCTCCAGGTCCGAATGGGATCTTACATGGATGTCACTTACTTCTAGCAACCATCTAATAAATGTTAGTAATACTTTGTCATTCAAAAGAAATTAACAAACACATCTATAACACTGGTCGACAAAATGAAATTTTTTTCGCTCCCACGAACGAAAATAGGTGATTCTTATAGGTTTCGAGCTCCTGAGTTCGAATCTGTAACCCATTTTTGTCCAGGAATTACCAGCTTTCAGGGTGGAGGGGGGTGTTTCAATATCCACCCAAAAATGCTATTCTCCACCCATAATAATTTGCACGTTATAATTTAAATATCAATATAAAGGATGGAGATATACTTACATAAAAAGTAAACACTTACGTGTCACTTGATTTTCCTACTCCTCTTGTAATTATTACAGGGTGTCTCGCATGTCACATTCCAACAGAAGTCTGCCAACATATTCACACTCCATTTACCAGTGTAGCGCCTCTCCATGGTAGCTATTTGTTGGTGAAACCTTTCCCCGTGTTCGTCAGAGACCTCCCCCAAGCTGTACATTTCAAAGAAGAAGTCCAGGTGGCAATGCAGGAAGTGTAACTTTAGGGACATATTACATCCTATGTTACGAAACGAACTAATTAACTTGCCCACAATGTCTCTGTAATCAGGTGACTTATGATTCCCTAGAAAGCTACTCCCACTTTCCACTTCATTAAGCTTAGAAGAAAATGTAGTATCCTTAAGAACGTCTCTGATTTGAGATCCCGTAAAAACACCTTCTTTTACCTTGGCCTCGCTGAGTCTTTGGAATAGTTTTGTGAGATGATTAAATGCTTCACCATCCCGGTTCAGGGCCTTAACGAAGACCTTCATGAGCCCTAATTTGATATGAAGAGGTGGTAAGAATATTTTCTCCGGATCCACAAGACATTCATTAGCCACGTTTACCTCCCCTGAGACCAGTTGCTTCCTTGGCGGCCATTTTGTGATGGTGTACTGATCTTTGGCTCGACTATGCCAATGACACAAGAAGCAGCAGTGCTTTGTGTAACCTCCTCGTAAACCGGTGAGGATGGCAATAACCGGTTAAGGTCAGCGCATACAGACCACTGGAACTGTTCGTACTTTATTTTCTGCAATAGGTTTCGCATGTTTTCGCATGTTTCTTTCATATGTACAGCATGAGAAATAGGGAAGGCTGGCTTTTTACTGCCATTGTGTAGTAACACTGCCTTGAGACTTATCCTAGAGGAATCTACGAATAGCCTCCAATCTTCAGTGTTGTAGTTCAACTTCAGTTGTCCCATAAGTGATGGAATGTCACTGCAATACACCATAAATATTTCGTTGAAATTTTTCAAGTTCCCTGTGATCCATTCAAGGTTAGGTGAGATGTCATTCGGACATTTGGAGGTTTCTTAGCCTTATTGTTGAGCAATGAATTCATAGCCAACGGTAGCTACAGCTACCAAATTTCTTCTTCAGGGCTGAAGAGGATATGCAACAATTACGCAAACGGACATATCCTCGATCAGAAGTGTGTTCGAATTACAAACGTTCAAAGTTCAAAATTGAATAGATTTTGCGAAAATAGTTTGCAGTTACCACTTTCTGAGATAGACACTTCATTTTTGGTATCGGGGTTTTTCTTGGGTACCGATCACAGTGATGAGGTGAAATCATAAGCAGTTTGCAAGATAAGGACTCTTATTGGAGAGGGAGTGAATGGTAGTAGCATCTTACAACTTGGAAATTGCGTCCTGTTTGGCACACAGTATCGATATGGGAATAAAATATATTTGCTTCCCATATTCAACTGTATTATAATTAAAATATCACTCTCCGGTGTGGCCACCCCCAAACTGAACTCGGAAATGTGTATCCAAAACTCTTTTCCAGGCGTGTGAAATTCAATGAAGAACGTCATGGTATTCATAACTAATCCTGTGGTAATCTATATTGTGATATTCTTTCTCCTTTGTAAGCAGGAGTGAGACCAATATTTTGTTAAAAGGCTCTGTCACCAATGTATTGTTTTGCCATTGTCGAAAACAAATGCCATTCTACAATTTGAAATGGCCACACAGGAAAGTGCCATTTGGACGACAATACAGTCGAATAGCTGTGGCAAATACATTTTATCAGCCATTTTATCACCCTTCACCTCCTCCATATTAAGTGTCCTTATCGAAATAAGTATGTTTTGACCTGACCATTCTATTGGGCAGCCAGGAAAACAACCCGATACCAGGAATGAAGCATGTATCTTAAAATATAGTTACTTCAATCCTTTTTCAAATTCTGTTAAATTTTGAACTTTGGACGCTCGTAATTAACACGCTTCCGATCGAGAAGTTCTCCATTTGCGTAATTGTTTCATATGTAAAAACGAGTAGATTGAGCATAGTGTCAATATGAAGTTAGAGTAACACTTCTCGATCTTCCCTGTTCACAGCAGGAGAAATTTAAGTGGCCATCACTTTGTTTGATACATGTTTGAGTTTCTTGGCTATCTTTCAATGTTCGTCCTTGAATTGACGGCACACAACAACCAGCACACAAGTACCTCGGATTTTCAGCTATCGTTTTTAGCGCTACCAGAAAAGTATCCAGATTTTAATGTGACGTGTATGAACGGTAACGAATGCTGTGCAACCACACTTTCCCGTGTATGGATTTCTGTAGATATTTTCCCAACGGTAGAACGATACAAGGCAAATGAAAATAAACTTTACTAAAACAAATGTTTCTGCAATTGGCGGACTCGTACCAGCAGCCGCGATTAATCGATGGATACTCGTTTGTGTATCGGACGAGTTCAACTAAAATGTAGTTATTTAGTAGAAGAACTGGTTATTCGTATTCTGAAGACTGCATCGTTCTATTGAGTATTTGACACATTCTTACAGAACGTGCAGTATACTCAAACTTTAGGGAGCAATTAATCCGCTATTCCGTTCATTTAAAAACATTAGTCAGGATTTGGATGATAGCGTGATAATTAGTGTCTGCATGCTTATTTTTATTTGTGAAATTGGAGTAGTTGTTCTATTTGTTCTTATTAAATTTTTCGTGCTATGTGCAATTAATATTGATATTTTTGTGTTATATTTTGTTCCATGTATTGTGTTTTCTTACTACAACATGCATTTTGTTTTTTATTGTATATTTTTCTGTCTTAAGGTCTTACTTTGTGGTGCTTTCATCTGAACTATACACTTTCGAAATAAATACAATTTTGAGTGATTAATGTAGAGTATCTGTCGGCAACAGGTCTTATTATGACGGGTCAAATAACTTCGTTTCTGTGTCCACCATTAAAACATAATCGTTCATACATCCATTTAATGATGCTATATATAGTGTTGCTGCCGTTAGCGATTGTGTTCTACCGGACCACTAGCAATATGCACTGCTGTCGGATATTACAATTGTTACTCAACAAATTGACTAGGAGCGGAAACATGAGTTCCATCTCATTACTCCATGCAGATGTTCTGTAGAGTAGAGAAGGAAGCCTCACTTATAATAGTCAAAACGTGCATAAATAAATGAGCTGTCGTCAGATACTTTTACAGGTATCTCATGAAAAGAAATGACACGGATTTCCGTTTCGTGCTCTATGCTCTATGTGACTGAAAATTATGTTTTGTCTCCTTAACCATGGCTCTTGATTTGTGGTCAGTCGGTACAAATAAGGCATATCTTTCTCATGGATTAGGATTATTGTGTATTTTCGAAGTAAGTAATAGTTACATTCACATTTTTGTCTATCTTATGTTTCTCCAAATTCATTTCATATAGTGCACGAGAGTCTCATATAGAGTCTCATTTCATATTTGGTGACGATCAGGATTGCCTGTGAGAAACAAACTCAGCACATGAATTGGAAAAAGTTCTACGGATCGTAATTCCCCTAATATGACCATTATACATGAGTTAAATATAGGTTTCCTTGAATGATAGACATTTTCCATTTTGACCCCACTAAATGTCTTTAGTAATATTTGTAACGATTTGTTCTATATTCAGTAGTACGATGCGAATAAGTATTGTGAACACTGCCCTCATGCATGAACCAAAGTTAAAGATGACGACAAATGACGTGACTAGCATTAGACTGGACCAGTTTTAATATCTGAAACATTTTAGGTTTGGGTGGTAATTAATCCTTGCTTGCTAGTCGAAAAATGCCACAAAACACCTAATATCTTGGTCCTTGTAGGTTTGGAAATATCCTCATTATTGATAAAACTAAACTAACCAAAACATCAAATATACATTAATAATACTTGTATAACAGTTTTAGTAGTATAATATTGTCTTCATCAGAGACGTTAAGAAAGATCAATTCAAGAATAACAACTTAGTATGCAGAAAAAGTTAAACTAGGACAATCCTACATTTTCTACAACCAATCAAGTTTTCCCTTCACATTTACATCTATCTGTACAAAACGTAAATTTTTAATTGGGTACAGAACATAAAATTTTAATTAGGTGCTTGTTCCGTACTTTCTCCATAAATTTCCGAGTTTAGGCGCCTGCCGTATGTTGTTCACTCTTTTAGTTCTTCCTTTCTACTTTATCCAGCCTTCTATTCCATAACTCATGAATGGAAAGTCCGCTCGTCCAATTCATCAATACTTCCTTATCATATTTCTTCATTCATTGAGCTCGTTTCTACCTCCATATCATATTTCTGTTTTCCCTGTCCAGCCCTATTCTTCCCAATCCATTTCATGTCCTGTTTCTTCAATGTGCTTCAATACTGCATTGTTCTCTCTTCTCATCGGGCATCATCTTTATGTTTTATTACTCTTTCTTCCAAACCCTTTCCTGTTTCTATATATTATATATTACATACTTTACTGCTAAATTGATATACTTCATCTTCTGCATTAATTTTTTTTTCATTTCTTTGTCTTTTCTCTCTTACTAAGTTCAAAATCCTCCTCTTTCTCTTTTCTATTTATTTTGAATTCTCTTTTTCTCAGCAACTTTTTAAGACTCTTTTTCTCATCACCTAAACTTTTAATTCCAAGCCAACTTTTTTCTTTCTTTTTCAATCTTTCCTTCCTTATTGTCTCTTCTGCCTTTCCTCTCACTTTCCCTTCTGTATCCATTTCCTATTAATAATTGTTGTAGTATTTCCGTGTTTTCTTCTTCCATCGTCACTATCTATAATTTTTATTCTTCTTTGTATATTCCTTATAAAATTCCTCTTGAACCCACATCTACACCACTTCTCTTATGGCACTACGTGCATTCAGAGTGTTATTTCATGTACCACATTGTCTGGAATTTTCTCCATCTTTTTCTATCGTCAAAAATAATTATATTTACTCCAGTGTTCTCAAATCAGTGTAAGGCTTAATTAGAAATATATCTACGTGTGCCCACTTTCTACCAGCATCATAAGCTAGTTCTTCATTAAATTCAACTAATAGCTTCAGTGGCCAAATACGTAATATTACATACGATATATGTTACGTTTCAAAGCAAATATTAGAATTCGCTCAAACTATGCATTTATTCAGAATTGCATTCATAGATGTTATTTATTACCCTATTAAGAACAGGCTATATAAATCTAATTAGAGAATTGACGAAATAGTTAAATTGAAATATGTCTGAAGAATCTTGCTTTCTGAAAAAAAATGGCAAATATTGATGAACAAGGCTAGATCACCTTTTTGGATCTTTAACATACGTGTACTTATCAGTATACTAATCAGCAGTACCTGACTCCTGTTTTCAAATTTCCAGGAAGTATTTAATTTTGTGTTTCTGCTAGAGATTGCAGCATATCTTTTGGCCATTCGTTATTGAATTTGAAATTTGTTATTGCAGATATTCTAAGTATATACTTTTGAGTAGTCCAAAACTCTCAAAATTACTTAATAAATTAAAATGTTCATTTCATTTCTAGGTCCGAGTTGTCGATGGAAGATTTTGGGCCACTAGATCCTCCGTACCCACCTGCCCACCATGTAACGATAATAAAAGGAAACGCTCCATCTGAAGGATATAGACAAACAACTACTTACACGGAGCTAGTATTACCACCTGGGTATGTGGATACAGAAAAATCACCACTTTAAACATGGTCTAAAGATGTATCGGAATAATATATTTTTACAAACTTTCAGGATGAATAAGAGTCAGATAACTGTATATAATTTGTAATAATTTGCACGTGTGGTTTTAGTGTAACAACGTTTGATTTAGCGATCCATAACAAAAGAGAAGAACGTTGTTTATATATCAGTTCCAGCAGATGTTATTTTTGTAATATCTAATCCAGTATTATTTCAACGTGTTTGTGTACAAATAGTTATACTTTTGCATGAATCATTATTCATATTTGTGCAAGGCAAATATTTATTGCAGTTTATTGATTATTGAAATTAAAGTAGATAAACCCATATATACGTAGTAGTTAGATGACAAGATTTTGATAGGCATTTTACTGTCTCAAAAGAAAGGCATATATTGTAAAATTATGTAAAACTGTAATTTTTTTGACCTAAATAATATTGAAAGATCATGTTTCTTCTACAGATGGAGATTATTTTAGAAATTAGAATATAACAGAAAAGAAATAATCCACAAATATAAGTGAATACTCGAGTTTATACTTAATATAATTTAAATGAGTTAATCTCAAACTATATTTACACACAGACTATCATACTTCATATCATGATGTGAAAAATGAACTATTTGCCTGCAACGTTAGCAAATATTTATGCAAAACTTATTTCTAGTCATTTGTGGACAGACACATTGATTAGAAATCAATAGAAAGGAATCATATGTACATTTGTAATTAGGTAGAACAAATATTGGTAATATAATACTTTAAAATCTCGTAAGTTTCTGACCGCTATTAAAACACTACATGATTTCAATGTAGCTTCAACCATAGGAAGCTGTTTTGAATTTTGACAATCAAAGTAATTTTTAAAAGAATTAAAAAGTTAATAAAAAACCTGAAGGCCAAATATTGCAATTTATAACTTTAATCGTTTGAATATAACAAATCGTCATACATGCATAATGGTTGTTTACATACATTGTATACATAATTTAAGGTTCATAATTTTATTCCTATCTATTAGAAATAATGAGTTATTTTGTTACTTTTATCCACAGTATAATTATTTCGAAGAATATTTACATGAATTTCTTCTTTTAAAATGTACCCTATTCTACTAACGTATATGAGAATATTTAAGTGTTTAATTATTTTTCAGTAATTAAAAAGTATGAACGAGTTTTATATCTCGAGCTAGTAAATATGGGAGAAACAGCTTCTGTAGCGTCATCTGTTTAACAGCTATGGTTGTCCCATATTTCTATATTTTAATATAAAATACCTCTTTCTCAAGTGTGTCATTACAGCGTTTTTTTCTTTAAAACAATTTGAATGGATAGTAATTTATAGTGTATACTTCCCTGTAATTTTAGATACTTTAGTATCAACCAATACTCAAATAATATTATATATATGGGAACATTTATTTTTAATATGTCTGATAAGCTGAAACCATCTGCATAGTTTTCTGTTTTCGTTTAATGGAATGAACAAACAACACTACTATATTTCCATCATAATCTGAAGGTATATGAGTTTGTGATATTGAAGGATCAATTTTATAAAACATATTGTCTTATAAAGAAAATAAACACACCAACAACAGTTTACAAAGATATCTATTAGTATTTCTGAGTAACATTCTGCTTAAATTTAATTCTTGGTAGAAAAATAATAAAGATTATGCAAGAATTTCGATTATTCTTTGAAGGTTTTATACGACCAAAATGTTGGTCAGAAGATAGAAATGAACAACTGCACTATTTTGTTAACACAGTGAAGTATATTTTGAATTGAACGAATGCAATATATTGTCTTGTACGAAATGATGATGTTGGTTTCATACTGTAATGTGGAAGGTTAACTCGAAAATATTTTCTTTTAAATGTGTTCCTATCTTGTTCAAATTTTAGAGTTTATATTTTATTTTGTCAATAGTTTCAAAGAAAGAAAAAAAACATTTACTGTTTTCAAGAGAAAAAATATATGAAGCTATTTTTCTTAATTATATACCCTGATTATATATATATATATATATATATATATATATATATATATATATATATATATATATATATATATATATATATAATCAGGGTAAATTGCAATATTCTGATATGGGTTTTCTTTGAGAATGGTTAGTTTTCAATTAATTATTGCGTGTTGATTTATTCCTATATGACATTGTTAAAATTTGCAAGTTTTGTTATCTTCGAAGATATAAATATGGTACTTATAAAAATTAAAATTTATTTCAATACTATATAACTTCAATTTCACTTTATCATGTCACCAACTTCTGATACCATGGTTTGAAAACTTGACCCAGGAGATAAACAGGTATTATCCATAGAACTAATGAGTTTTTCGAAAAATGATATATTAGAAAACAAATGATATATTATTAATCACATTAAACTATATAGTAATGAATGGGTCAGTCTCTAACTACGTATCATGAAAACATCTCTAAGACTTTCTTCGCTTTCTGTGACAGTGTCGATTCATAATGTTACTGGGTTTTCTATGTGATTTTGGTCTGACTTTTACCTATATACTCGTGCTCATATTTATACGATTTGAGGACTACGATTTATTGTCACATATTGAAGCTGTGACGTCCATAACCACATAAGTCCAGCTGAAGTGATATTGAGAAACTCAATAAAAACTGAATATTTGTTGGAAATGTGAACTTAGAAATCAGACTTTTTTCATATTTACCACTTAGCTGAATAACAAATTTCACTAAGTATGAATAAAATCCGATTTCCTAGTTCACATTTCCAACAAATATTAAGTTTTTATTGAGTTTCTCAATATCTCTTGAGCTGGAATTTTGCGGTTATGGAAGTTACTGTTTCAATTGACTTTATTTATGAATACTTTATGAATAATGTATATACAAGAAAGTGGAATTAGATACGAAATCTACAATGTGTGAAGTAGTTATTTTTATTTTCGACGCTTCCTGAAGAAAAGAAAGTTACGAAGTACAGTTTGAACGTAATGTCCAAAAGAGCTAACAAGCAAAAATATTCTTTTTTTAAAAAAAAGCTCATACTAATTTGATTCATTAATTGAGTGGTACTTGCAAAGAAATGTATTCATTTTACAAATAAATTAAACTTGAAAACAATGTGTACAGTGTAGTATAAAAATACTAAACGAAGTTTTCTTGTACTAAATTTGATACACCACTGTATAGTTTCTGAAAATGTACAATAGTAGTTGTTTGCAGTGTGTTAAAACCTACTTCAAAATTTGTAACGTGTTACATATTTGGAAATATTTTCCTGGTTTACTGTGTACTTGGAAAAAAAGAGTGCAAATATACATTTTTATTACAAAAGTCTGAATTGTATTTTTAAATATTTTTATTGAATTGCATTCAATTGATTTTGAGCTTATCGTCCCGTTCAAGAGCGAGGTTATATGAGGCGTAGGCATACTGATTAAGAGGGAATCCGAACCACATGAGCTCCCGCTCGGGGTTCGAACTCGGGTCTCCCACACCACATGCGCGTACTCTAACCATTTAGCCACGAAGGAGCTCCTTTTATTTTTTTAAGTAGCTAATTACCAACTTCCTCTTTTAAAATGTTGCGATTTTTTCAGGGAGAAAAATACATTCTTTAGCACTCTATAGCAGTTCTATAATCCGTAAGTACATTTTTATATTTTCAGAAATATAGATCTATTGACAAAATTTGCTTTCTGGTGTGGTTGTACAGTATATATATATATATATCACCATGTTTGTGACTATAAATCTTTTGAACCGCAAGACCGGTCTCGATCAAATTTGTAAAATTGATGAGGTTCGAGAGTGGACTGGTTTTAGGCTATTCAATTTGGTGGTAGAACTGAGGGTTTGGGGGAGGGGGGAATGGGCATAAAAATAAATAAAATTTAGTATCTCCTGAACCACTCGAAGGATATGATCAAATTTTCAGCATAGATGAGGTTCAGGCCTGGGATAGATTTTATGATTTAAATTTGACGGAGCAACGTAGGGGAGAAGGAGGGGTGATATATAAAAATCAATTTATGTCAGACTGAAAGTGACTATTTTTGTAACTTAATAACTCTTGAACTATCTGACCGATCTCAATCACATTTTCAAGATACATGAGGTTCGGATCGGGAAACACTTTTGTAATTTCACTTTAATGGTAGATCCTAGGATGGGAGAGGAACGTATAAATAAGAACTAATAAAACCTAATAACTTCTGAGCCACTCAACTAATCTCGATCAAATTTTCAACATATATATATATGAGAGTCGGACATTGGTGTATTTTTTCGTTTTACTTTTACTAGCCAACGTAAGGAAGAGGGAGAGGGAGGGAGATATATGTAAAAATAAAAAAAAAATAAAAATTACTTCATCGGACTTTATCACTCTTAAACCACCCGACCGATTTCAATCAAATTTTCACGTACATAAGTTTAGGAGCAGGGATTACTTTAGGCTATTCACTTTGACGATGCAACCTAGGGGAGGAGGAGGGATAGAGAAATTTAAAAATGATTAAAAATGATCGATATTAGTGTTGAATCCATAGTTTTTGGGGTCGATGAGAGAAACAGTGACACTTCCGATGCTGTTTCATTCAAAGTTCAGCACTGATAGTTGAGGAAGGGAGGGTACAATGTAAGGGAGTGGGATAAACATTTAAAAGTGATCGAAAAAGACTAATATTAGTGTCGAATTCATTGTTTTAGGAGTAGCTGAGATTAACAGTTACATTTCCGATCCGGTTTAAATCCAAAATCATCCCCGGCACTTGAGAGAGGGGGAGAAAGATATATATAAAAATGATCGAAAATGGCCACTATCAGTTTCAAATTTATAGTTTTCTGGGTCCCTTAGATAAACAGTGATACTTTCGATTGCGTTTAAATCCAAATTCAATCCAGCAACTTGGGGGAGGGGAGAAAGAGATATTTAAAAATTATCGAAAGTAACCGATATTCGTGCTGAATGCACATATTTCGGATCGCTGAGATGAACGATGACACTTTCGATGCCACGGCCCCCAACATGGTATATGGGGTGGGGTGGGGGTGGGGGGTGTTTATGTGTGTGTGTGGTCAAAAATGACCGATTTTAGTGTTGAATCCATAGTTCTTGCGGTCTCCGAGATGAACAGTTACGCTTCTCATGCTGTTTAAATCCATTTTCAGCCTCGACACTTGGGGGATGAGGAGGGTGACGTACAAGAAATGATCGAACATCAGCAATATTCGTGTTGAATTCATAATTTTCGGGGTTAGTAAGATAAACATTGATACTTACGATGCAACATAGATCCTAATTCAGCCATACAACATACAAAGATGTGCATTTAAATTATTTATTTCAACCCAGCGAAGCGGGTAATATATGCTTGTAGGAAATAAAATAGGGGTATCAAGAACTACCATTGCCTTAGAGTTCGATCATTTTCTTTCTCACTTTTGGTACACTTCCATATCTCTAAAATGAAGAAAAATATGTAATATATGTAGGCCAGAACTAGTTTTGTGAAAACAAGATACGTACGATAAATAAATTTCTATGCATTATCAGAAATATGTTATAATATAGTAAATACCCACTAATGTAGGTCATACTAACGTATTCAATTTACATAATTTCATTTTAATTTAGGTATAGTAAAACATATCAAACATAAAGTAATTAAGATGTACATAGATTCAATATTACCTAATATATATATATATATATATATATATATATATATATATATAGAGAGAGAGAGAGAGAGAGAGAGAGAGAGAGAGAGAAAGATAATATGTTACCGGTAATGTGTGAAATCCGGTATTCTATAGAATGCCTAGGCAACGAAAAGAATACCTAAAATCCAACGTCAAATGAAATGATTGATATTTTATATATTGCCTACGCATTGTCTTTCCGCAAAGTATATAATACGCATAATCCCGCCATTTTTCCCAGCCACCATTGTTTTTGTTCGCTAGTGGCGTTTGGGTCTTTGTTTAATGGTTGCGGAGCACCTGAGTGCCGCATAGGTCGATAATTATCACATGACAGCGTATTGTTGTACGACGTTGTACTATTACGCCATGGATGTCGCTATATTAGTTCTGCAGGATACAGCATCCGGCTGATATAACACACACGTTCTTCTATTATCCTTTCTCGTTGCTCTTTCATTACCATGTTGGAAGGGAGTGTAATGCCAAGACAGTAATCACGCCATGCTGACATGCAACGACAGTTCTGCGATGAATTATTTCAAGTAAGAGCAATGCTGCTAAAAAGCTGTGTTTTCCTTATCGAAACCGGTTACCAAAAGTGAATCGATAATTAGAAAAAGGCTAAGATGACCTTCAAGAAGGAAAAATGGAACTATTGGCAGCTAAAAAACTATGACGGACTAGTGTTATTCAATTTTACTCGTTGACTCCGAGTTATTTGACATACTCCATGACTCCCATTTGGCTATTAGTCATGGAGGAAGGAACAGAATGTTGAAAGAACTTTCACCCAAGTATAAGAACATTGCCCTTCCTGATATTGAGCTGTACATTCACCTTAGTGAGCCTTGCCGGAAGAAGCAAAATATGTGTAAAAAACGATGTTGTGGTCAAGCCAATGGTCTTTTCGGAATTCAGTTCCCGTTGTCAGGTCGATCTCATCGATTTTCAGTCCCATCTTGATAAACAGTGCAAGTTTATAATGGTCTACAAGATCGTCCCACTAAGTTTGTAGTTCTTAGGGCTCTGAAATCAAAGAAAGCGGAATAAGTAGTACACAACCTCATCGCCATATTTACGTTGCTTAGTGCTCAAACGATTGCACAGTCTGAAAGCGGCAGGGGATCTGTAAACAATGTGGTAAGCAGCCTAAAGAAGTATTGAAGCCATGAAGATCGTCCATGATAAGTCGTGCCACTCACAAAGTGAGGGAGCGTCGAAAGAGAAATGAGGACATTGAAAATATGTTGTGCGCTAGAATACAATATGAAAAAAACTAACTGGTGGAGTGAGAGACTGCGGTTTGTCCAACTTATGAGAAACAGATACACGTGTATTTTCATTCTGATATTAACAAGTTACCATACGAAGCTCTGTTCGGCTGCAAAGCTAGAGTAGGTCTCTGAACGTCGTCCCTGCTTGTCGACGTTCAACAAGACGTAGAGACTGAGGAAGAGTTGGAATAAATAACAGAGAGCGTACAAACAACACAACAGCAGAATTAAAGAGCAGATGAATCAATGCAAGAGTCACAGCTCTCTGCAGAAAACATAAATGAGAATGCAATCCATGATGGAGTAAACCAAAACAGTGATGAATCCAGGGCTATCAAAGAGAATTCCATTTCTGTGGTTACCGAGAGTTCTTCTTTTTCTGATATCTGTTGCGTCTGCTTAAATGAAACTAGTGATGACCATACATGTCAAAAGTGTGGCCCAAACGTTCATACCAATTTTTAGACATTCTCCTAAAGAAGATGGTGGCGACGAAGTAGAAGGTTATGGTTAGCATTTTGTGCAATGTTTGTTTTAATATTGGGAAAGTTATCCAAAGTAAAATTGAATTGAAGGTGAACCTTAAGGTTTAGGCCAAAAATGAAAAGGATTTCTGACAAAAAAAAATCCTGTCTCTTTGGATGCCACTGTGCAATTTTCGATTCTCGACGTCGACAAAAGGCGGGGTATCTCATGCAATCTGTTGCCATTTGTTATGGACATGACGGGAAATGAGTTTTACCGACTTAGAACTTCAGAACGAATCTTGAAGTAACTCCATGCAAGATCTGAATTCATCGTATGTAGAAAGAACTTAATGAGAATAGAAGACGTTCCTGATCAAGTAATACCTGTCTGGTCTGCAGCTGCTTCTCAGTCCACAGGAAGCGGCCAAGGATTCGTCAGGTGTATGTGCAAGATGAAATGTCAAAATATGGGTGCCTTTGTGTGAAAAAGGAAATTAAGTGAAATTCAAAAGTCACTCTAGCCTTCCCTGCTGCAACAAGTAGGTCATGCCATTTCTTCTTTGTGTTTTACTGGAAACAATTTTCTGTTCGCATTCTTCTTTAAGTCGTGAAATGTATGTACAAGATCAAATTACCAAAATGTAAAAAGTTTTGTGTGAAGAAGAAAATTGAGTACTTACTGCAAGAAGTACTTCAATCTCAATTCTGTTTTCATTATTTTCCCGTAAGAATATCCTGTTCCTTATTTCGTAGTTTTGTTGTTTCAGTTTCAAATGCGTATTAATTAATAAAGGCTTCTCATATTGTGCCCTTTTAACACTTTGTGTAAATGGTACTTGTCATTCTGTATAATGCCTAGAAAATGTATAGAATATCTAGGAAAAATATGTAACATTTTCAAAGAAAACTTATATTTCATAGCTTGCGTAAACCCATCAGGCATTCTATGGAATACCAGGATTTCACACAATGTAGGTAACACACACATATTTATCATATATTTGCAATTCATATATTGGAAACTAGATTACAAAAATACACTTTTCAAACAAGCTTCTTTACTTCTAGGATCTCAGATATGAAAATATCTTCACGCTGTAATTAGTCTAGAATTTATACAACTGAATGAAAAAGTAAACACTGCGTTAAATATGGAAAACTAAAGAAATGTTTATTTTCTTAACAGAAAACTATTTTCCATCATTCATTTACGTATTTTAATTAAGCAACCAGAAAGAACGTATCCTGCATTTACTAAAAGACCAAAATTATTTTTAAAAAGGAAAATTTTGTAACGGAAATCGACTTTATCAATCCTTATCCTCTGACTGAATGTTTTGTTTCAATAAGGTTTGTGAGTATTAGATAATGTCTTACAATATCAACATTGTTTTGCTGAGTGAGTATTAATGCTATCCATGTCCAAAATTTAAAATGTAATTTCTATTGAAAATCAACGTAGACAACACTGGCCGACGTCAGTTTAGTTACAGAAAGGAAAACCTCTGATTCTGACTAATTTCAGGATACTAAATTCGAAATTGATAGCCGTTTTACTACATTAGCTCGTATTTTGGCGTTATGCATTGTTGCCAACTTTGCCATTTTGTAGGGACGGCTTCAGTTTTCATCGAAGAAACCGATCTGACAATGCTATTTGAGTATGAAATAAATCAGATTTCACTCAGTGGGCGACAGATAGGACCCCCTTTCTTGTTGGCATATATATATATATATATATATATATATATATAACCATGAATACCGGAAGGATGGTAATGATTGAAATGCTTGACACTTGTGTTCCTCCCCCTCTTTTGTTTATTTGTTTTTAGACCACTGAAACCGGTTTTAAAAATAGGGTCTATGTGGCAACAATGAGCAGCACGATGACGCAGGCAAAGAAAGCGCCGATTGCGCCGTTATTGCGTTTGTTAGTCTTGCTCTTATGCATTGCAGTAAGTAATCTCTCAAGTGTATAAGTATTTTGTCGGAACAATTGACTTGGAATTTTTATGTCAGTAACTTCAGTTTTATTTTACCGTATTTTTAGAACTGTTTTCCTCTGTTTTCAGTATCTTTTAGTGATTTCATGTGGTTGTGCTGTTGCTCTAAGTTTCGCTTTCCTGTGTAAAGTGTCAAGTTCTTCCCGCAGAGGATCCAAAAACTCATCGGACAGGTTTTTGTTATATCTGTGGCGTATTTATGCTTAAGTCGCAGATTAGATCGATAAGTGATGACGTTAGGAAAGTATATTATTTTTAGTTTGGCTGCAAGATCGGTGATCAAAATAAAAGCTGGGCCCCTCGTGTGTGTTGTTTGATGTGTTATGCGGCTCTGACTGCCTGGCTTAAAGGAACCAAACGAAGGATGCCTTTTGCTGTTCCGATAATATGAAGAGAACCCCGGAATCATTATGATGATTGCTATTTCTGTACGACGAATACAGCAGGAAGTAACAAGAAGAAACAACGTGCCATCGAATACCCAAACTTGCAATCCGCAATCAGACTAGTGCCCCATGGAGAAAGTTTACCTGTATCAACTCCTCCAAAAGATTGGGAAACTATTGATATTACAGCGCCTACACAAAGCGATGAGGACACCAACTTAATATCTGCGGGTGAAGAGCCGAGAAACAGTTCGTTCCACGTAAAAGATGAGCCTCACTTTATCCTACAACATGAGTTGAATGGTTTAGTAAAAGATTTACAACTTTTGAAAGAGAAAGCTCAACTATTGGGTGCTAGGCTCAAAGAGTGGAATTTACTGGCTCCTGGAACTACTTACACTCACTACAGGAAAAGGAACGAGCTCTTTTCAGAATACTACAGAATGGAAGGTTCCCTTTGCGTATGCACGGACATCAATGGTCTGACGAATGAATTAGAAATTCAACATGATCCATCCGATTGGCGTATTTTCATAGATTCGGCTAAGTACAGCCTGAAAGGAGTTTTACTTCATAATGGAAATAAGCTGCCGTCTATTCCTGTGGCATACCCTGTTTCGATGAAAGAGACTTACGAGAATCTCGCACTCATTTTAAATCGTATTAACTACAAAGAATATGGTTGGTAAATTTGCGGAGATTTGAAAGTTATCGCAATATTACTTGGTCCGCAAGGTGGATTTACAAAGTACTTTTTTGTGTGTGTGTGTCTTTGGGACTCAATAGCCACAGCAAAACATTTTTCACATAAAGAGTGGCCCCCCAGCGAGACATTTAAGACCGGTACAAACAGTGTTAAGTATGAGCCTCTGATCGATTTAGCCAAGGTGCTGCTTCCACCTCTTCATATTAAGTTGGGCCTCATGAAGAATTTCTTTAAACTATGGACAAAGAAGGTGAAGGATTTAAGTATCTTAGACAGTGTTTACCAAAACTAAGTGATGGTAAATTAAAAGAAGGAGTTTTTACAGGACCTGATATTCGCAAACTTATCCATGACGAATTGTTTGAACAGAGTTTAAACGGCAAAGTGTTAAATGCCTGGCGTGCTTTTGTTCAAGTTGTAAAAGGTTTTTTGGGCCAAACTAAAGTTCAAAATTACGACGCTCTGGTGCAGCAACTTCTGGTTGCATATGAAGCTCTGGGATGTCACATGTCTTTGAAAATCCACTTTCTGCACTCCCACCTCAACTTGTTTCGAGAAAATCTTGCAGATGTAAGCGACGAAATGGGAGAACGGTTTCACCAGGAAATAAGAACGATGGAAACTCGATATCAAGGACGTTGGGACCCTGCAATGATGCGGGACTATTGCTGGTCAGTGAAGAGAGAAGACCCAACATTTCATAAAAGAAAAAAGTAAAGCAGATGGTGCTATTTGCGGCTCTAAACATTAGACTTTATAAATTCCTCTCTGTATGTAAATGCTAATAGGCCTACACTAACAGAATATATATAGTTTTCTAGTGCTAATACAAAACAGAATATGTAGTTTTTTTTAACTGGTTTGATTCAATAAATGAGTTTTAAGAATTTTTAAAACTGAATGTCGTTCTTGGCCAACTGTCGAAATGAAGTTGTTTCCCTTTCGGCACGCAAATAGCTTATTGGCCGGTACAATTCATGATAGCTCATTTTCCCTATTATGGTAAATCTCGCAACTATGCGTTACACAAAAATGCGAGTTAATGTAGTAAAATGGATATCATATGCATATTCAGGGACCTAAAATTAAACAGAATCGGTGAGTATTGTTTCTGTAATTTTTTAAAAGTTTAAAAACATCGGCCTGTGAGAAAAGAATATAATCTCAGCCAAATATGTTATCATATTAGTATTAGAGAAACTAGAAAAGAACATAATCTCAGCCGAATATGCTAGCATATTAGTGCCAGACAAACTAGAAAAGAATATAATCTCAGCGGAATATGTTAGCATATCAGTGCCAGACAAGCTAGAAAAGAATATAACCTCAGCCGAATATGTTAGCATATTATTGCCAGACAAACTACAAAAGAATATAATCTCACTCAAATATGTTAGCATATTAGTACAAGACATCTAGTTTCTTTGAAAATGGACGATGGAGTTTTGGAAAGATAAAAGTGGTCAAGTGTTACACTTAATATTGTAATTATCCAACAAATATCTGGGTCTATATACAATTGTAGTTTGTGCACTAAAGTAAAGAGATGTTTTTGTTTAGAACTCTTAACGAATTTTGTCAATCTCAGGACGTCATTATGGAAACATTCAAGCAAACCATTAGTACACGTTCAATAACGACATGTTTAAATTCTACCTAGAAGTGAATGTGCCCCCTAAGCAAAAGTGTATGGTTGATGGTTATGGGTCTACAAAATTTACGGAGAAACCGGAAGTGCAAAGACACCATAACCCTGTACTGGTTCTGCCCTATGTAATTGTTAGAAAACAGTGTTAATACTTCCACTTTATTATTCAATAGTTCATTCCCAGCCAACTTGTACATTCCGAGAGATTTTTTCCCCACGTTTTTCAATATGTTTAATCACACATTTCACTGTTTTGCGTTATCAATAATCATATAACTGAAAATTAATAATGCTATTAAATAAAATGCTTCTGAATTCTTTATCAGTGGTGTATAAGTTGTAAAGGAACAATATATATATATATATATATATATATATATATATATATATATATATACAGGGTGGTAGGTAACTCCACCGACAAACTTTGGGAGGCTATTCCTTATACGAAATGAAAGAAAAAAGTTCTAATAAACATGGGCCGAAAAATGCCTCCTTTCAGAGTTATGATCCATTGAAAATTCGAAAAATCACTTTTCAAAACTCCCTAACTTAGAAACTATAGGATCTATCCCAAGCGGTTTAAGGAATTACACAGGAACTAGTATGTTCTCTATCTAAATATCCATCTCTTACCATCTTCCGTTATCGGTGAAAGGAACTGTGAAAAGGAAGTTGGAGGATAGGGATACTCCTTTAAGTACTAATGGTGCGTTCATTTCGCTGGTACCGGTGAATTCTGAAACATGGATGTTTAGATGGAGCGTATACCAGTTCCTGTGTAATTTCTTAAACCTCTTGGGATAAGCCCTATAGTTTCTAAGCCAGGATGTTTCGATACGTGATATTTCGAATTTTCGGTAGTTCATAACTCTGAAAGGAGGCGTTTTTCGACCCATGTTTATTAGAACTTTTTTCTTTCATTTCGTATATGAAACCGCCTTCGGTGGAGTTCCTATCACCCTGTATATAATATTTAGCTGTTAGTTTGAAACTAAGGTTATTACTTTCCTGAAATAGGCACTAGCTGTAACCACTTCGAGAACCAAATTCCGAGCGCGACCATTGATGGTAGAAACTGTAAGTATAGTTGATCTTAATCTCTCACAATTGGCTTGATTCTAAATATTCTGCCATATCGGATGCGTGTGGTAGGAAGTACTACGTTAAAAACGCAAGATTTAAGTATTGGAATAGAAAAGCATAGATAGCCTGTAGTCGAACTGCAAATTTAAAAATCGATCGAAAAAAATACGTCAGCTTTTAAACACAGAAACTTGACAAAAAAAAAAAAAAGAAGAATTCGTTTTTGGAAATTAGAAGGATATTTCAATAACAATATTTGCCGACAGAAAAACATAGGCCTATTGATATTAATATTCAAAGAGAAAAAATTTAATGTTATATATATTATATATAGGTATAGGTAGATAGATAGATAGATAGATATGGATAGGTAGATAGATAGATAGATAGATATAGATATAAAGATAGATAGATAGATAGATATAGTTATTTTGACAGATTGATTAAAGTTACTTTCTTCGTTTTAATTTAAATTACGATTTCATAGTTTGATTGGTAATAAAATAGTTTTCTTTGTTTGCACTTGGATTCAATTATACGTTACATAGCCTATCAACGATAATCGAAATGCCGCTGACAATCGAACTGAAGTTTTTTGCTACAATAGCTTTTTCAATTGTTATGAACTTTTATTGCGAACAGACCGCGATTCCGAACTTATAGCTTAATTTTTTTTTTCGAAAGACGTAATGACGCACACATATCCAAACTGGGTGCACCCTTTCCAGCCCTAGAATTGCCGCTAACAATCGAACTGTCCTCTTGCGTTGTGTTTAAACTGAACGCTGGCAACTCGAATAGTGTTAGTGCTGCAATTGTAGAGCCGGAAATGGCTGCAATTCAAGGATTAGAAGTAGAAGAGCACGGTTGGGACGGGTGTACACGATCATTTTGGAAAGTCACATCTGCAGACCTACTTTACATCACGGAGTTGACAGAAAGAGGCTATATTTCTTTTACAGGTTCCTATCACCTGTCTCAGGCGGTTTCATACTTGGCTGAAATGAAAACTAGAGCTCCCTTCGTGGCTGAGTTGTTAGCGTACGCACCTTTGGTGTGGAAGAACCGGGTTTGATCCCCGTTGGGAGCTAATGTGGTTCGGATTTCACATTAATCAGTAGGTCAACGTCTCATATAGCCTTGCTGCTAAAAGGGACGTTAAACTCAAAATAACTCAACTCATGCAATGATGAATGAAGGTAATAGCATCAATCTCCATTTCTTGAAACAAATTACGCACACCGTTAAATTCGAGGTATGCTCTCGACATATTATTAGGAAGACATAGAGATGTTATATTCATTTTGTTCCAAGTACAATAGGATATTCTAAAGACGTTTTATTGTGAATGTGCACGTAGGAATCGAACAGTTTGATGTTCATATGTCACTGCCAACATTTCTTACCTTTCATATGCCCGATACTTTGCTCATATTGTTCTGCCTACAGAGATTTTAAGCAAATTGTGTGTTGCCGGTCTTGTTACACCAGTAATAAATACACATTGTAATGAAGATTGAAGGTTCCACATACCGTGTCCTTCATTTGCCCTCTATGTTTTTAATACAGGAAAAGCATTGCAAAAACATTTTGAATATGTTTGTATTGTTGTCATCTTGTGCATTATAATATTTTGCCCATTATATATAAGGATAATGAAAAACGTTATTTTCTGTAAATCACAATTTTAATTATTGGTATCCTCCTAAGATAGACTGTAAATCAATAGTACTAGTGCTCTCATGCTGTTTCTGGAACAGGTACGATTATGCGAGTTATATTCTCAAGTAGATCCATTTATGACGAGTGAGAAACTCAAACTGTGCCATCTTTGACTTACGATGTTATTCTTTACAGCCAAAACATTTATGGGATAAAGTAGATTGTATTTCTTCCAGACATGTCCAACTTTGGTTTCCCTCATTTTAGGCCAAGTTGCACCGCGAGTTTCAACGAATGGTCAAAATATATTACAGGGGGTTAATGTTCTTTCTATGGTGGAAAATAGAAAGTGGTTACCCACACATAAAGTAAAAATATTTGAACTCGAATATTTTCGATGCGGTTTTTGTTAGAAATTTGAAGAGTGAAATGCACTGTTTCCGGTAATGCCCTTCAAGTAAAGTATATTTATCTTGTCTTTCATCCTCGTAACTTAAGATATTTTTAACCTCTTACAAACAAAAGTAAGCAGGGTCGGCAAGAACCCTGGTTGTTTTTGAAAATGCCCAAAACCCGTTTTTGGGGGTAGTTTAAACTAGTTTTTTTTGGTTTAAACCAGGTTTTTTGGGTTTAGATATTTTGCTTTATGTATTTATATTACATATTGACGGAAATAAGTTTGTTTCGCCTTGGTGTTATTATGCAACAACGGGGCTATGCTGCAAGAGGTCACATAAGCTTAAAGAAGTCCGATCAGTAAATTTCTTAAATTGAGAAATTTCCGCCCTAGTCATCGGAAAAATCCCGTCATTACTCTAAATGTAAAAAAATAATGGAAAAATCCTGTTATTGCTTTGCATGTAAAATTTAAAGGTCAACATATCATAATCAGTACGCTAAAACTGAGGTATTAAATTACAAATTTAGTACGTACATATCATTGAAAGTACAATCGAAGCTAATGTTTGAAGCTACGTAGGCAAACGATAAATTTTGCCAATTTATATCAATATATTTAAGCAACCTTGGCTTCTTTATAAAACAACAGGCATTCAGGCATGCAAAAATATACAATTTAGTTTCGTTTCGTATGTTCAGGCTTAACATCATTACGTAATACCGAGGTTATCAAGAAGACTTTCGCTTAAAGCTACATCCAAACCGCTACTTTGTTTACGCATGAAAGAAGGGTTGTGTTTCGACCGAGAATTGAACATGGGACACCTTGATTAAAAAGTTGAAAAGGAAATAAAACGAATGCAGATGGTTTTGATGTGTGGAAACGTCACCATGAAGTTCACACGATTCGCATTTTTCGTTCTTTTTATTTATTTATTTATTTATTTTGGTTTAAACCAGTTGTTTATTAAAAAAGCTGGTGTAAACCAGCCAACCCTAAAAGTAAATATTTCTTTAAAAAATATTCAAATAAGTAGCAAAATTCTATGTAGTATTTTTACTTCAAAATATTCCATACCCTATTTTTGGAACAAAATAAAATTAAAATAAAACATAAGAAAAATATTTAGATTTATATGTTATACTTAAAGGCTGCACATCTAGAGCTTTTGGTTTTGTATATTCTTGAAATTCTACAGTTTTATATAAGCACCATCACGGTTTACTCAGTCCTCATGTTTTCTGTAGTTTTAAAAAGAGGGATTCAACATATGAAGGGTGTGAGGTAAGAACATGGTAACCCACAATTTTACTGTTTTAAGAAATTATAAATTTTCTGCTGCACAGCCCATTTTGAAAGTCAGAAAGCAGGTTTTTCACATAAGACTATACATGAAGGATTAAACGAAGCGGTATGCGTTGCTGCCTATCTGGTGCTCCATAACTCAGCAATTGAAAATTGGTTAGTTACCATGTTCTTGACTCACACCCTTCATATCATTATGAAAGTCTCCCCACCCCAGCACCACCAAAAAAAAAAAAAAAAAAAAAAGACTACGGAATATATTTAAGTTAAGATAAATACAACTGCACAACAAACATGACTGAGTGGTGCTTTTGCGCTTCTATCGGGAACTCCGGGATTCAACTCAGCATTCGACCATTCTGACAAAACTTTTCTTCATTCCATCTAAAAAGTAGAAATAGTGCGTGTACTGTGAGTTGGCCGGCTTCATTTCTTATTGTTTTTAAATCGTTATTATTACTAATTACCAGCAGCGACGATTTTGCGAAGGTTAGGGGGGACGGTCTTTCAGACTGAAGCCTGTTCCTCAAAATTACGGAATGTCTAAAAACAAACGAATTATCTATTAGTTATGCCTTTACTTATAAACTTTAAGCTCCCGTCAAATAAAAATTACGAATGTTTAGAAAAAAAAACTAAACATTAGTAAGAAAAAAACTCACAAAATACTTTTCTAAATCTGCCACTGATTCTCAGTATAAAATGATCTTCAAGGTTGTATCCAGAAGATTATCTCTAAATACAGTATATAAACGAAACTAAATACAGTATTTGTTATGCCTGTACTCACAAACTTCAAGCTCTTCCCAAATAAAATTAGGACATTTTAGAAAACGGAACAATCAGAGAAACCCATCCCAAAGTACGTTTCTAAATCCGCTACTGATTATTTGTATAAATTAGTATTCAAGGTTGTATCCGGAAAGTTATTGTTAAATCGTTGCACAGCTACAGTATAACAGAAATGTGGAATTACGGTTAGACGGATATATTGAAAAAGTACGCTTTGACGGATATATAGAAAAACGTAAGTTTAACTTTTGCGCTAGAAGCTAGAGTACTAAGCTCTTAGAAATGCAACACAGATGGCAAACTGAAATGATCCCGAGAAGAAAAAAATGTTGATAACTCAAAAGTTAAAATAAAGTTAAATAGCCTCTAAAATTGCCCTCAAATACTACATTCTTCATGTTAGCTTTAATTCGTAAAACATGTGCTCCATCCATCTTGATGGTGAATTTTAGAGCGAAATATGGCATTTAGGTCATGGAATTCTTATCTAACTATAGAATATACTATAAGAAAGCTATTTAGATAGAAAAATCATGAAAATGAAAAAAGCCAAAATTTCCAAAATTCTCGTTTTTTTTTAAAAAAGCCGGCTTTTTATGTGCAAAAAACCATAGATTCAAAAAAGCCGGCTTTTTGCATCTCTACCCTTAACAGATGTGAATAATTACTGTCTTACACTCCGGAAAATGGCACTTACAAATAAACCTTCTCTCCTTTGATACTGGTTTGCCGAAAACACATATATTTCCGAGAAACCGATGTCGACAGTAGAAAAACTGGGAAATATGAGGGGCAGAGGGACAAGTGTTCAGGAGTTATAGGATCTACAAAGTATTGTGTTACTGTGTAGAGATTGACATATTCCCTAAATGACGTTCTCTCTACTTCTTGTATGATTCTACTTTCTACTATGTACTATGTACTATGTACCATGACATCCAACTATTTCTTGTATGTTGCCTTTTTTCCTTGTGTTGCTGTCAAATACTAACGTATTATATGTCTTTTTCATACATTACAGATGGATCCTAAAGTGTTATGGCTGCTTTGGTCTCCCCATTCGGAACAAGCAATCGTCCTCCCAACAACCAGGAATCGGAGATGATACAGCACATCTGCAAAATGATATGGAAATTGCGGACGAAATCAGAACATTGTCATTTGCTGATGACGATGGGAAAAACGGGACGAGGAAATGGAGTTCGGAGATGATGGTTTCGATCAGGAACAGTAATGCTCTTCGCAACAGTCTCATGCCTCATCTTTGAGTTCATCGGCATCCAAGTATGTGCCTTCGCCGAAAAGGCGAAGGCATGAGGGTCCCGCAGATACTGTGTGTCAGAAGCAGACTGGACTGATTTCAAGAAGCGAGCTTTCGTATACTGGGCCACAGACCCTGCTGCAGGTGAACCTTGGACAAAATATCTGTCGCATGCGTTGGTAATGAATCAGTTCAAGAACATTAAACACATGGACATTCTGTACAATTTGAAAAAAAAAAAAAAAACATCAATGCTCCATCGATCCCAAAAATCAATCAGGCCGCCCTGCAGATATTCAAATGGAGGTGAAAAGAATGGGCATTTATTCACGACCGGACGTTGCGACTAGGAGTCATGCAAATTAAGATAGCGATGGGTCCAGAAAATACCATCAAGTTTAAAACTTCTGATTCCTGGGTGTATCGCTTCAAGAAGCGGAATAACATTGTTAATAGAGCAATAACTCACAAAGTTGCCAGGAACTTTAAGGAGCAAGAGGCAAATCTGTCACATACGTGCTATGAGTTTGTTGAGAAGATTCGCAATCTCGTCGTTACTGAACGCTTTCCACCGACTTATGTCTTCAACGCTGACCTGAGCATGACCATCAAACACTGAGAACAAGAGGAACAGCTGTTGTTTACACTATTGTTTTGTCAGTCTCTGCAACACAGCACAGTTTAACGATTATGCATGTGATTTCAATGGACGGCGAAATACTGCGGGCAACATATGTGCTTGATCCGATCCATCTGGAAAATTCCCGCAGTCAAAGCCGGCAGATCCTCCAAATACAAGATCTTATGCTGGAAAAACAGCGAACATGTCGAAAGTACACCTCAAACAGTTCTATCCTGGAGTATTTTGGCCAAGTATTCCTAGAGATAGGACAAATATTCTGCTGTTGGTAGATTTATGGGAATCGGACAAAGATCATGCATTTTCTGATTTCAAAGTACCTGATAGTAAAAACCTACAGAAAGAACTGGTACCTGAAAGATGTACTGGAAAGATCCAGATTTTTCCCAATTGTACAAATCGTTTGTTCGTTACATAAGGGACACAGTCATTATCGAGACACAGGATCACATTTGGTGGCATCGGGATAGTTTTCTGGATCTGCAGGCCTTTATATATATATATATATATATATATATATCAGTTCAGTGCTCTCCGTTTCAAGAACTTGATTACGTATGTTTTTCATAAGCGCAGAAGTGGACAAGAATCTGTAATGTGGATTGCGCCTATGGATTACTTCTTCCATTCATTGACAAATGATGAGTGTACAAAGTGTGACGCTATCGCTTTTGTAAAATGTGCCCATTGTGAATCTGCTTTCTCACAGTTTATTTGATGAATTACACCAAAGGGAATGGACACATCATCAAGCACAAAAAATATATATAAAACGGTTAATTTATCCAAAGAATCAATCAGTTTCGCAGACAGTTATTCCATAAAATTGGTATTCTCTTAAACGAACGTTTTCTGGAAAGAAACGGAAATATCACCAAAAACTAGGGAATGGTCACTTGATTAACCGGCCACTTCCTCAAAAATGAAAAAGGATAACACATTTAACACAAATTATGTACGATGAATATATCAGAATTAATTTGTTCGTGTTTTTCTCCGTCCATAACATGGAACATGATATTCTATTTATTAATTGTGCTGTAATAATTTATTTTCCTTTTTGGTCTATGATATACCCCTTCCCCTATATATATACTTGAGTACTGATGCGGATAGATACTTGAGTACTGATGCGGTTCGCGGGTTACGTGAGAGATTGTTATTCCCTAGTTTACTTTCTGTGCTTAAAAGAAATATTAAATTTCAATAAATTTGCATTAACTAGTTAGTATTGCTTCAAATGCATATTTTCTACTTAGACTTGAAAAATAAGTTCTGCATAGTGTCGGAAATCCAATGTTCGTCCGTCTGGTGATTGGCATATGAGAAAAAAAATAGTAAGAAATTTGGAAGATTTTTTTTCATGAATTGAACTTCCCAACAATATCATAAAGATCATCTAATTTGTATTTTCTAAAAAGAAACCAAAATAAATCAGAAAGAGTAGGCCTAAAAAGGAAATAATCAAGAATCGCGACTATTATAAATTTAAATTCTGTTGCATAGAAACGATTACTTTTCGTGTCTCATGCAATTAGCTTTCAATCGTTCAACATTAGCCGGAAGCAAACATGCAGATAGAGCAGAAGATAGAAAAAAAACATACAATGAAACTGCAGACATAAGATGGAATCACATTGAAGAGAACGTTCTCATCACAAGCAATTGATTTGCTGAGATAGAGACGCCAGATCTTTCGAACAACGCCAAGCGAAGTTACAAATAGAAGCAACAACTTGTAACACTAAGCTTTTTATCTCGAAAATTCAACCGCGCAACATCTCTGTGTGCGAGATACTCCGATTTCTTTTACTTTGTTACTAAAGCATATACGAATATGAAGAAGAAAATACCCAAAATAAGAAAAGGACTGTCATAGACTTTCAGCGTACTTCAGAACATTAGGAGACACCCTCGTGTTCCTCCCAAAAGAGGGAAGATTGCCGAAAACATCGCCCTTAGAAAAGAGAAGGAAGATATGGTTGCCTTGCAGTCTACGATGCTGGAGTCCAGATTCCTAATTGGTCGTCGCCCATGGCTGATCGCCAAGCAATTTAGATGTTTAATGGACTAGAGACCTTCTCACTTCCTTTTTCGGACTAAGACAAGTGTTACTGAACAACCTCCAAGAACTGTGTGTTAGTGAAGTGCTAGTGTGACTGTTAATACCGACTACCACGAACTGGAATGGATAGAACTAAATCCGTAAGTACTACTCATTTATTGACAAATCCGAGTCAGTTGCAGTTTCTATTACATATACCCACCGTTCTGCTCTCATATCTGAATGTTTCCTTTTAGGCTGTGTTGTTTCCAGTCCAACACTAACCCAAAATTTTATCGGAAACTAAATTTCAAATTAGATTCGTTTTAGAGAACAAAGGCACTCGCATTAAAGCCTCACACACTGCCTTTGCTGTGAATGAATGTTTCCTTTATACTGACACATTTCCTCCTCGAAATCTGTGTACCTTTCATTCACCCAAAATGCTCTCCCTAATAACATAAAAATGAAGATACGTTCTAGGTTTGCAGGTACGGAAACCTCGCCTGGACAAGAACGTTAAGTGTGCTCTGTGCCCCTGAGATCAGGTAAGACTCAGAAGCATATGCACACAACGTAGTGCCGAAACCCGCTCGTACACTTGTGACCACGGGCTCACAACGTGGTGTCGTAACCCGATTTACACACAACGTGGCGCCGACGACCAATTTGCTCAACGTGACGCCAAACACGGTTTACACACCAGAGGCCGTACGTGCTGACAATGTAGAGCAGAAACCTGTCCTCGAACTGGTGCCCTTAGACACACGTCGTGACACCGAAACCCTCTCTTCTAACGCTAGGACTTGAACCAGTTGTCCTCCGCTCACAACGTGAGGTCGAACCCCAATCGTACACACATCGTGATGCAGAAGCCCGACTTACCATATGTGGTTGTACTCCGATTTCGAACCAGTGACCCTTTCGAATAATGCATTGCAGAACTAGGTCTCAACTTCGTAGGTTTATACTACGTAACGCCGACGAGATTTTATACCACTGCATATCGAATTATAGATCTTACTGTGGTTTGTATGCACCTTGCTTTTGTAGTCCCATCACTCGGATTCGAACCTAGAGCCTTCAGTATTCCTTTACGGCTCTTCACCTTTAAGGATATTCGATTTGCTTATGGCAGGACATCAGAGTGTTTCTTTTTATAGAACGACGCACTCCCAAAGCTCTTGGATTTTGTGGTCGGGGTTCCCCGTTCATTCCCCGCCAGGGCACTAGTCTGGACCCGCTCGACATTTTGGTCGTTTTCGCCCTTACGCCTTAAGCGTAGTTTTGTGCGAGGTTCTGATACTTAGTCCTCATGCCCCCCCCATGGATCCCCTTTTGTAGGCCGCAATAACTTTTCTATGGATAACTCGTCTCGAGTTCGACGTCCACATACGTACGCTTTTGTGGTGTCTGTACTTCTCCAGATTTTCACTGAACTAAGGACCATGTTTAATACCTTATCCATAGACAGATCATTATAGTTCGCATACCTTTTACCGCAGTTGTTTACTATGCCATTTTGATACCGACTAACCCACATCCTGCAATTCTCTCATTTTATTGTGTCAGCTTCCGCTGCGTTACGTGAAGACGCATAGACTTTTACTTGCTTTGGGTTAATAACCTCCTTATCATCATGAAGCATGTCATCTTGCTTGTTTGTGTAATTGTCTTCCTAGTTAGTACTGGTAGTTTTTTCTCAGTCCCGCTGTCCGCGCAGTATTCATTCCCGTCTCTTGGAACAGTGTTTCAATCCCAAGGCTTGGCCCTTCTTTATTCGAACACCTATTTTGTTCCTGTTCGTATACATTTGGATTTTGGCTTCCAAACTTCTCGCTTGTCTGGTTGCCCTACTTGGAATAGACATTTGTCGTCTCATAGAGAAACGGATCAGGAATTTCGTGACAGGATTATTTCTCAAATCCCTTGTCATTTTCAACTGCGGGAAATCAAGAAGACTTAACTTGTTCTAATGGTCGTACGAAAAGGGCTGTTATTCCCTTTTTACTCGGTATTACCACCTTAGGACTATCTTCGTACAATACTTACCAAATACACAGTTATGAAGACTTATAATGCATCCGATCCTATGGAGGAATCGCGCAATGTAAAATCACAGTAATATCTTTCAGATTGTTCATGATCGTTCCTCATAAATTCCCTCTTTACCTTACTGGCTTCGAAAGACTTGATTATGTGGTGAATAGATAACCCTTCTTTGGTACCACAATGCTAGCCCAAACTGTTCCTTCAGTTTTGGAGGTGAACCTTGGTTTCCCCACCCATTGTGGCGTTCCAAATCCGTTCGCGCTTGCCAAGCAAGGTCCCATTTCGAGTGTTCTCTCTTTACCCACATTCATAGTCTTTCTTAGGTTTGGTCTAGTTTTCTTCGTAACGACATGGCGGTTATTCGAATAGGTTCTTAATTTCATTATCTACAGGTTCAGCTGAAAACTTTTCCATGAGAGTTTAACTTACTTTGTTTAACGACCTGGCCGGTTAATTTTGTCTTCAGATCGTCTTTAGGTCTGCACTTTCGAATGCTTGATCATTCTCGTGTCGGATGATGTATTTAGACAATTCTTATACCAGATTCAGCTTATGGATTTTTCGGAGGTTTTCCTACTCGTAGGATATACGACATGACCGTAGGGAATTTACCTTTTCGATTATAACACATTCAGCCACGTTAGTATGGAAGTAGATCGTTCACGTTTCGCAGTGAGAGTATTCAGACTTACTCTTCGATCGATCCTCTTTTCAAATGCTTTGTGGAAGTTAGGAACCTCATCAGATCATACGCCTATTTCGAAACTCATTTCGGTTACTTTTCTTTCGCATTCATTTTCAATTCTTCCGATTTTTTGATTGTTACGTATGATGTTCTTTTCGAACATTTCGACGTTTACTAGTTGCTTCAGTACACCGTACTTTTGCCACTGTTTCTAATTTGTTCTATTATTCGCATTTTATCAATTTGTTTACTTCGAATCACATCATACGCAGTAATCTGTGATCCAAATTTTACTCTAATTTTGGTCGGTTATGTGCTCCCCTTTCTTTATACGATTCCCCTCCTCTTAGGTCGTTTATGTCATCTTCGCGAATCAAATTTTTCTCGTTATTTTGTTCAGTCACCTGATTTTACACTTCGTGTTTGGAAGACTTTGTACTATTCAAATTTTGCGTTTGGGATATAAATTTCGGCGTGCACTTAGGTTGACTTGATGGTAGCGTGTACGGTTTATTCCCCTTTTACTGTATACCATGCGTACCCTTTGTTCGCTTTGTATACACTTATACTTTTTGACTTTGTTCTCCATTGTCCTCCTTTCCCGAATTATTTCGTAATTATCCCATGTGGGAATGACATAGGCACTTGCATTGTATTCTCTGGTAGGAGCAAACTGATCATGTATAGTGGTTACAGTTTCATACTTCAGTTTACTTCGTAAATATATATGTTGTGAGGTTCTTTTCCGTACCTTTTAGCATCCAGATGAATCTTACATGTCACCCTCGTGAGCACTTTTAAATAGGTATGACATGGTGATCAGTCTTACTCAAATGCGCGCATCCTTCTGTTAGTACGTATGTGACTCCTACTATGGCATTACTGAACACACCTTTCGACTGTATCACACAAACCGGAAACTCAACTGTGCGAATGTTTGTATGTGTGTTTCTCGTTCTCCTCCCCTTTTGTGCCTATTGGGCTGGTCCTGTAGTCAGACTTTTCTTTCTTCTACTTTGAGAGACCGGAATACGCAATCCTATATATACGCCAGTTTTGCACAAAAAAAGGCACATGCATAACGTAAACAGGGTGTTAGACACACTCAATAGTCAATGCGCGCCATACAGTAAACTTCCCAATCCCAATCGACGTCACCGACTTTTGACAAGTCAAACAAGTATGTTGGGAACGCAGTTGTTTCACGACACGTTAACGGAATATTTCCCCCTGGTATTTTGACCATGCCTACGCAGTCTTCTAGTTTTCGTTGCCAGTAGCTTTAGTTTTAGGTTAGGTTAGTTTACAGGGACCGCACCTTCCCGCCAGTCATTTGCTCATGTCATTCTGCTCTGCTTACCACATGTAGATAGATACTCGGACGAACTCGGTGAACTTCGTAGATCCTCGTTCTGTTGTGCTTACGTTGTTCCAGTCCTTGTGAATAAGCTTACTCGTCTGTGGTCGTTCCCATTCAGACTCGATGTCCAATTTTGCTATTCTTTGAATTTTTTAAATAACGTTTTTTTTTTTTTTTTTTTTTTTGTTCTTTTGTAAGCATATTCACCAGAAACTCCTGTTATGTATATTTTAACCGGCTTTTCGGTAGCCGGCTCGATAAGTCTCACAAGGTGCCGACTCAAATAGGTAATCTACCGTTTTCTACGAACCCTACTCGGATGTTCCATAACCCTTTTCAGTTTTCTGCGATTGTTAGAAACTATATAGCATATTATACTTACTTGTAGGTTAGGTTATGATAGGAAAATCGTTTCCAAGTTTAAACGTTTTTTAATTACATATACGTTTTAATACACTTCGTATACGGAAGACTAAACCTTTTGTTGCTTTATACCTTTTATTTGTTTTAGAATTACCTAGAATACTTCCCTTACCCCTATCCTTATAATGGGGCTTTACGGAAACATTTATATACACTATATATATATATATATATATATATATATATATATATATATATATATATATATATATATATATATATATATATACACTCCATTTGTAGCAAGGATTTCCTTTCATTTTAGTTAGAAATCCCTACCCTGAATACATTCTTGGTTTGTATTCTTGTAACATCGCATGCTTTATCACAGAAAGTTGACTAGATAACCATGTGTGATGTTCTACTTGCTGTTTACACACACACATGTATCGCTTATTTTCATTCCATGAAGCACTGCCTTGCTCCTCCTCTGTTGTATGCAGCGCATGCGCATTTGTTTATCTTGTCATATATTGACATTGACATAGTGACGGAGTGGTAACATGGTAACTTTTACACTCTTTCTCTCCTGTTCACCTGTTTTTGAGTTTATGTTTCTACTCCCCTCCTCTCCTTATAAGAAACTGTAATATGCTTTTGAGGTTTCTTAGCTTTAAATGATTACTATTAAGATAGGTATTTGTTCCGCGAACAAACATTGAACCTGCTTAATAGAGACTTGGATTTCAGTGCTACAGTACTATATAAAACGACATTGACATTTTGCACTTAGCAATGAATTAATTTTACTCCATTTGTATAGGATTCGTGTTTTGAGTGTGTTCATAAACCACAGGACTCAAGAAGCGAACATGATATCAATTTATTTACATGTTTTAGCTTGATTGATTTTATACTCATTTTGCATTTTATTTTAGTTGGTAATATTCATTATCCATAAGTACGTAGTACTTGCTGAAAATTTAAGTGCGTACTCATATATTTTCATTTCAGGTACATTGATTGAGTTTTAGTGTCGTACCTTTCACATCTGTTTTATATTCCTTTAATGATTAATTTTCAATTTCATTTTTTGATTATTGAATGATACAAACATAATGCAATTTTAAGTACTAATTCAATTTTTCATGAATTGAACTTCCCAACAATATGTTCTATCTCATCCGTGAAACCTCTATTCAAAACCTCCGCTATACCTCAAAGTGGTTTATATTAACCAGTTCATGTTTCTCGCGAAAAGAACAATAACGATAGTAGATATCTAATGGCGGCTTTCTGCGTTCGTTTCAGCAAGATCAGTGTCGCGATATATCTTACCATTTTCGCATGTTGTCGGAAGCCGCGCTCTACTCAAATCGAAACTGATTGTAATTTACTAGTACTTGCAGTTACAATATTGATTTCATACTGAAAAGGCAATAACAATATGGAGAAACGTTGATTTTTGACCATCATTTCAGCGTCCCGAGAATATATTTATTGTATCTCCCATGCTAAGTCACTTTTGAAACCAGAAAGTGATAGCGTTAACCGTGTTCGGCTTCAACGTTTATCGCCATAGAACACGAACGTAAACAGATATCGACGAATGTTTTTTTCCACAATCGATGCAGCATCTCATATATGAGAAAATGAGGAGATCTAACGAACATAATGTTAGGTGGCACATTGAGTTAATAGATGAAATGGATTGTGATCAAACGATAGAACATAGAGAGTATGCAAGTACCGTAATTTGAGACCGTAGCTGCAGATGATAAGGGAAGCTGGTTTGATATGTGTCAATGAATTAAATTGCATGGGAAATGTCCATTCTCTTTTCCAGTTTGCTAGAAATTTAGAAAATGTGATATACTATTATGTGTGTATTATATCATTACAAGTCGAGACTACACAAAAACGAACGTATTTATAATTAACTAGTACTTCCGGTTTGAATACTAACTTCCGTAGAACAAAAATTGTAAAATTTATCTACAAGTACTTATTGGTAATCGATTCAGAATTAATCTCTCTATTCAAACCGGAAATAGTAGAAACTAGTCCATTTTGTATTTAATAATACAACTCAAAAAACGATATTAAATAGCGACAAGTGCCTCAAAAGAATGTACAATCAGCACCCGCAGCACTCTACGGAAACTGCAAATAATTGAATTTTGCTAGTAGCTCCGGTTTCAATATTAATTTCAGTAGAGCGAAAATGGTAAGATATATCGTGACACTGATCTTTACAATCAATTCAGCGTCCGAATAATAGATCCTGCCTCTTCCATTAACCTTTCATGCAAACCAGAAACGGAATAAATCAACCGTTTCCGGTTTCAAAATTGATAGTCATAGACAAAAACGGTAATATATAGCAACAATATGTTTCCAGCAATTGATTCGGTGTCTCATTAAAATGAACCATCATCAACCGCATCACCGTACCAAAACCGGAAATGGTTGAAATCTAGTACTTCACGTTCCAATACTTATTTCCATAGAGCAAAACCACCATATCGTAACGTCGTTTACTGGCACATATTTAACGTTCCAAAAATGAGGTTTTATAGATTTTTATGTATCTGTGCAAATCGAAGGTGGTGAAAATCTATTATATTTTAGTTACAACACTGATCACCTAATGAGTTAAATACAGTATATAAAGGAATAAAATAACCATTTTATGATATGGATTGAGTTGCAAGTATATCGCAATGGTTTTACAGGTAGAAACTAAGTGACGGTCTGGGCGAGTCTTTCTCCTTCACCAATTTTATTACAAGGCTCTAATTACAAATGTCTTTGATTACAAAGAGTAAATAGTGTCTTTCCTTAATTACCAGATGAAGGGATATCGATGTTTCGCCGGGTGCCCCTTCCGTTCATGCCAGCATCCAGAAGACTGGCAAGGTTTATATCTGAGATTGTGGATAACCCCGTCAGCTCACGGCAGCCTCGCAAGGTTTCAGTTGAAGATGGGATCCCTAGTCCAGTGCGACATAGGATATAGGAAAGGTGTACTCCTAGTCCAATGCGACCTCAGAGCAGGTGATGGTTAGTTGATCAGTTGGTCGACTGATGCCAGCTCCCTCCGTGGTTGCGCTTTTATTTGTCCTCTTCGGGTCCCTTCGTGAGGTCCATCGGCTTCCTCCGGTGTCTTCCGTGTTGACTTCTCGTCTACTTCATTGTTTGTAATCAATAACAAGTGTTGTATTAACATGTGCTTCTGTTATGATGTGCGGATCCCTACAATATGTTTTACCACTAGTTATATTCGTTAATTGCGACTGGAAGTGATAGCCATCAATTAGTACTTGCGGTTTCATTGAAAAAAGACCTGACAATTATATTTCCAATATTTTTGTTTACTGATACCGTAAAATAACAAAATTAGAAGTAAAAATAATTAAATATGGTTTAGCTCTCTTCAATTGTCAACATTATTACAAGGAGATTCAGAAAAAAATCGTACTCTTCAACGCTCAACCTGGAAATTTCACTCCGAAGAGTAAACCTCTCGTGAATTAGAGCCATATGCAAAACATTAGTCAAATTTTAACCAGCCTCATCCTGTTATAAAATTACTATAAATTTAGCTGTATCATTCTAATATTCTTGTCATAGCCGAGCATTATTTACATAGAGATGACGCAAACATTGCCCAGTAAAATTAGAGTGTAACTTGAAAAATTTTCTGAATTAGTTTTTTTTTCTTTTTGTAGAGAATTTGTTTTGATGTCTTAGCATACTCTAAGAAATACTCTTATTTTGAGACGGTTTCTTTTTGTAGTCTTTTTGAGGGGCTTAAAATTTGAAATTTATATTTTTCAATTATCTCGAAAAGTACATTTTTTTCGGGGAAAACTGTTATGAGAAAAATTCTTCTTTATAAAATTCTACATAACAAAGGCTTTTACACATTTTTTTCGTAGAATAAACCACTTCAAAGATATAGACTTAATTATGTTTGAGCAGAAATAGTGCAGACCACTATAATCTTATACGTGAAAAATAGTATTTATTTTGCTTGTGTGTCCAGTCTAAAAGACCAACCTGTTTGCTTTGCATTCCTCTAAGTAATTTTATCAAAATCCTGATTAAACTTAAGAACAAATTTAGCAAAGAACGTGCATACCAGCTGGTCCGAGTATTGACAGAAGCAACGCCTGTGCGTTGCTCTTCATTGTTTGCTGTTAATTTAATTTCTTAATTTCAACTATTCTGTATAACATTATTTCTCTCGTGCGCAGGGAACACCTTTATTAATATAGGCTATATATAATACATTCAAATGCATTCAAGTTATTTTAGAAACATTTCACTTTCAGAAAAACAGCTGAATGTATCTACAGAAGAAGTAAATGTTACGATTTGCAATATTTATGGCTTTTGGACCATAATGTTAATCTACTACACTGCTCTACACACATGGTGGTGTTGAAAAGATTATTATTATTATAATAATAATAATAATAATAATAATAATAATAATTATTATTAATAATAATAATAATAATAATATTATTAATAGTAATAATAATAATAATAATAATAATAATAATAATAATAATAATAATAATAATAATAATAAGTAAGATATTGCAACTTAAGCACAAACTACTCAAAAACGATTGATTTTTTAAGATATGATATAAGGATCTTTTCATGTAGAATTTTATCTACATATATAAAAGAGAACGTACAATTCTTTGTCCGCTCATCACGCTAATACGGCTGAACCAATTTCTTTCATTTTTGGGGGGTTATTAGGATTTGGACCCTAGATGGTTTTTATCATATCACTTTAATTTTTAATTACCAGTGTCTTGAGATAATTGACCATTCAGGTGTCCACAAATCCTTTGTTAGTTCATCATAGGTAAAAATAAACGTATTTATATGCAACCCGCATGACCGTGTCACTCGGCGGGTTAACATAAATGACAGGCGATATACAGCGGAAAATAGCTTGAATCTTCTGTTTAAAATTTTTTAATTGATTTGCTTATTTTTACAGACACTTTTACAATATGCCAGCACCGGGATGACCGCAGCGAAGCGGGGCGGGTTAACATAAATGACAGGCGATATAATGTTAAGATTTACTGCAATCTTCTATGGTTTTTATCATATCACTTGAAAGCGAAAAAGTAAAAATTATCTAAGTAACAAAGTTTATTGCGTTCCGGGGTGACCGCAGCGAAGCGGGGTGAACGCTGCTAGTAAACTATAATTTTGCTTAAAATAATTTTTCTTAAAATAATTTGTAATTTTTGGGATAATTCCAAAAGAACTTGAATTACTGCCCTATCCCCTCCTACCAAAATAAATAAAATCAAGGATGGTTTTCAGGACATCCCGAGGATGTCAAAGTAAAAGTCTCCATTAAAATCCAGTCTGGTCTGAATTTTTCAATTTGTTATTTTTTCAGTTTTCCCAAATATAAGGCTCCAAACGGAAGAAATCTTAGTACCACTAATTTTCATTGATTATAGTGCTATCTAACACAAATCGAAATTTCTTCGATTAAAATTTATTTATATTTACTCATAGAAACCATATCTGCAATAAAAGTTGGAGTAAACCATTTAAGTTTCCAAGTTGCTCCTATTCTATTCCCAAGAGGAGGCAGCAGGGCAATTTAAACAGAACGGATAATAGTAACTTCTTATTTCGAATATTTGTTTCTCGTCCGATGCTTACGTTTTACGATACGTTTCCAAGTTAGAAATTCCACTCTATTCTTATTTCTGAGACGATTCATTGCATAAGATCCTTGATTCATTCTAATAAATAAATAAATAAATAAATAAATAAAGTTGCAGGATCTGCCTCATATAGAATTTTTTAAACTACATTTTTCCTCGTATTTTGTACTATTGTACCGATGGTACTATATTTATACCAAAATATATTTCATGATGCTTTATTTTTTATTTTAATTATTTAGTTATTTTTTACTATTGAGAATTTATGCTATAGTAAGTATACATTTTGAAAATTCGGACAATTTCGTTGATGTAGGTGGCAAGTGCTACGTTTTGCACCTCAAAATTCCAACGAAAAGAAGAAAAAGTTTTGAACTGATATAACCAAACAACGAATCGATTTTAAAGCTGACCTGCAAAACATAAATACATTAACCCATATCCGCTCAAATTATTTTTTTTTTCAGAAATTTTCTGAAATTTACTATATTAAGTCAATACTGACCAGAAGGAAAGTTATAAATGAATTTTCGTAAAACACATATTTTCGCACTTTTTTTTAAATGTTACAATAGCGCATTACTAAGATTAGTATCAATTTGGCCCCACCACTTTTGGACGGACAAAAATAAATAATGCTATTCGTTTGTGCTACAGTAGTAGGCCCCCGCGTATATTGAGCCGAGTCAGCAAAAATTTTTGTGACGTCATAGGTCAAAGGTCAATGACCTTGGCCCGGGGTCAATGACCGAGGGGTACCTAGGACCACCCCTCTAAATTTTAGCAGGGGTACCTTGGCCCACCCCTTAAATTTTGGCAGGGGTACATAGGACCACCCCGCTTAAATTTTGGAAATTGCCAAATCTAAAAATTGGGTGTGGTAGCCTAGGACCAGGGTATGTACTTCTATTAGTATTGGGTGTCTATGTCGTTCCCTTTCATGGGTAAAAAATTGCCAAAAATTGAAATTTCGGGGGTTTTTGACCTAATTTATCCCCTTTGATGAGGTGTTATTACCTTATATAGTTATATGGGCGTATACAGGGGTTCATTACCTTTCATAAGACATGGGTATATTAATGCACCCCTTGAGAAATTTGGGAAGGGTACCATGGCCCACCCCTTAAATTTTGGAAATTGCCCAATTTAAACATTTGGTATTATAGTACAGGACCCTAATATGTATTATGATAAATTTGGATGGTCCACCTCGTTTCCTTTTAGGGGTACCAAATTGCCAAAATATAAACGTAAGCAATACGTTATACCACGTGTTTGGTTTTTGGCTCAATTTATCCCCTTTGATGAGATGTTATTACCTTATATGGTTATATGGTCATGTATAGGGGTCCATTACCTTTCATAAGACATGGGTATATTAATGCACCCCTTGAAAAATTTGGGAAGGGTACCATGGCCCACCCCTTAAATTTTGGAAATTGCCCAATTTCAACATTGGGTATTATAGTATTGGACCCTAACATGTATTATGATAAATTTGGGTGGTCCACCTCGTTCCCTTTTAGGGGTACAAAATTGCCAAATTTTAGTACAACCACATGTTTGGTTTTTTGGCTCATTTTATTCCCTTGGATGAGGTCCTATTACCTTATATGGTTATATGGTCATGTATAGGGGTCCATTATCTATTATAAGACATGGGTACATTGGTGCACCCCGGGAGGGGTACCTTGGCCCACCCCTTAAATTTTGGAAATTGCCCAATTTAAACATTTGGTATTATAGTACAGGACCTCAATATGTATCATGATAAATTTGGATGGTCCACATCATTCCCTTTTAGGGGTACAAAATTGCCAAAATATAAACGTTGTACCACGTGTTTGTTTTTTTGGTCCATTTTATCCCCTTTGATGAGATTCTATGATTACAGGGGTTCATTTCTTATCATAAGACATGGGCACCCTTCTTAAATTTTGGCAATGGGGGTCCACTGAAATTGTCCAATTGAAGCATAGTACAGGACCTCAATATGTTTCGGTGGTCCTATTACCAAATTTGTTTAGTACAACCACGTGTTCGGTTACTGACTCAATTAAGGTTATAAGGTATGGATGGGTATCCCCTTTCAATTTGGTAGGACCCTTCGGGTGTAGTACAGTCACGTGATCGATGATTTGGTTTTAATGCGCGACGAGGTCCCTGGTCAATGTTCTCTAGGAATTAGGTGGAAACTTTGTCCAGGGTTCTCGTCTTATATCGCACAGTTCTTTAGGAGAATCTGATAACGTTGTATATGGAATGGACAATAAAAACACATAAATAAGCATAAATTGTATTTTATTCATTTTTCTGGTTTCTTCTTTTTCTTTCTTATTGACAATGTTTGTATATTGAGCTGGGTTTCTTCATTAGACCGCCTCCTCTTCTTGATTGCGATGATTTGTTTCCATGTTTTGCAGCATAGCACCCGTTTGCAAAGCTTCGTATTGTGAATTCTGTAAAAAAGAACGAGGAAAAAGATGATTAGTATAGAAATAGATGATGATAAAACAAATACACTTACAATGATAAATATGATAAAATTACCTGGAAGGTATATTGCAGCAGTCTACGATCATTAACCGTGGGTACTGTTGTGAACAAGTATTGAATTTCACGCAGAGATTTTCCTTGGGCTTTACAGCACAAATAAAAATAAGCATAATAGCCACATACGGATGAACCAAGACTTTGCATTTGGCTATTATTATATTTATAGTATATACAATGAAGTTTTAAGAATGCAACATGTTGTGGTACATAAGGAGGAAGGCCATAGCTGTCAAAATATTCTCCAACACCGCGATGATCAATATAAATTGCAATCCAATGGCTTCCTAGTTTTGTGGATGGATCTGTATTTACAATGATTGCCAGAGGAAGAGAAATCCGTGAGGGCAACTCATCGCTTGCAAATACCCCAGTAAAATGATTTCTGAATAATGGACTCCCGTTTAAAGCACTAGCTAATTGTAATGTATTCAACATCGTGAATGGAAATGATACATAACGTATACGTACCTTGTAATTTAAAAGTCCAGGATAATGTTGCGCTGGTGGTCTATCTCTAGGAGTGAGGAAAACTCTCCATACACAATACAGTTTGCAGGTGCTGCTAATTTCTCTTGGAAATGAACTTCCAATCGGATGGCTCCATGTCGTTGTAAATTCCAATAGTGACAATCTCCAGCAGAAGAATCGGGAGTTAGGTCAAATACAAACAGTGTATATCCATTCTTGTAGTCGGCTCTTGAAATTGTATTTCCAGTATTGGTAAAATGTATGCCAGAGCCTGAGAACAATGTGTGGTACGATGAAATGTAGAGATTTTCTTCAAAGTTGGGTTGCAATGGTTTTGAAGGCACAGCTTTTCCATCCACGTACAATGTAAAGAAATTAATGTTTAGATGTTGAAATTCAAATGGATTGGTGGTAATAGTTCCACTGGATGCTTCATTCGATGTAAATCCTACAATAATACGATTTGGCAATGTTCCCATAAACAGGTTATCAATAGTTTTGGATTGTATATCCTTCGGGATGGTAAATGATTTCATTTGAACCCTTGTCAGAGGATACTTTGCCGGTGTAGATTGTAAAATTTTATTGTGTGCCAATTTGACACTAGGGCTGATGCTGACTTTTTTCACCTGCAACGATGCATCTAGAATATTGATTTTTGCATTGACACCACTTTCACCGGCCATGAGACAAAAGTTTGGCTTTGCAGGAATAAGTTTCACACGTAATTCCACTCCATGAATTAAAAATTTATCTTGATTAAAAATGTCACAATGAAGATGTCCAATCATATCGAATTTCATACTTTGTTTTGTCAGTTCATAGCGTTGTTGAAATCCTTTGTTCTCACTTGTGGTTGCGCTCATATGACCAGCCGTATCTTGAAACCACATTGCTGTTTGTAAATGTGTATTTTTAGCTCCATCACTATAATTGAGTAGTTTTTCCATGTACGAACGATATGGATGATTATGTGACGGAAATGAAATCAGTTTATTGTTCAAGTAGATTTGTACTTCACTAAACATAGCATTTAGAAAATCATTGACAGGTGCAATTGCTTTATCCGTATTGGTGAAGGAGGAACCATCTGGTTTCACAATTTGTGCTTGGATGTATAATAAGGTTTGTGGTAAATCAATGTATTCATCACTGCTACCACTCACTACAAATTCTATTGGTGAATTTTCAGCTATTGAACTAATTGGTTTGTAGCCAATAATACGATTGTCCAGAACACTGGTTTGCGTGGGCAACGTTGAAAAAATGTCCAATTCACTTTTTACACATTCACAGGATTGATGATGTAAGAAAGCCATCGTTGAATTAATCAAAAATATCTGGTGACGATGCCAATGATCTCTTCTTCTTCTTATGTGATAATTTACGTCTCTTTGTAGGATTGATGGTGTTGTTGATCGTTGGAAGGTCAACCTCAAACTGAGAGCAGTCATCCCATTTTCGTTTATGATATCCACTTCCCAGCATAGTTTTCAACTTATTTTTAGCTTTTTCTTGTAAATTCGATTTTGCCTCTTGCATACGTTGATGAAACGATTCTTCCAGCGGTTGATTCGAGATCACAACATCATTAATCATATTGGCACCTGATTTTAATAATTCTTTTCCCACAGTTTTAGCGCCTTGCTTCACAAGTGGTAACACTGAACGAAATAAGCCACCAAGGAAACTTCCAATGCCATGTCCTGCTTGATAGGGACTTCCCACATAGACGTTGCCGATACCGGATAACGCTTGTTTTTGGTAGTATTGCAAATACGGATCAGTCATGACGACGACGACGGAAATGTAGTTTTGTACACACCGTTCCAAAGGTGAATGGCATCCGATGACCTGTGCTATCCCTTATATCGATTTGTATTTGCTCAAAATTCATTTTTTCCACCGGAACATAATGTGCAGGATTAAAGATTTGTACTGCATGACTTCCAAAAGTATGATTTACAGGATCCATGTTGACAATTCGTAGCAAGGGTACCATTGTATCTCCAACAATGACAGATTCAATAATGTCACAATAGACGTACATTTGTGATGGTAAGCCTAATCGTACATCCGGTGTATATTGTCCCTTTTCCATATCTTTTAAATCACTTTTCGGGTCAAATCCAAGCATTAAACTAACACTTGGTGACAATTGTACAGAAGTATGGATTTCCTTTTTGGGATGTCTTATGAGGCATATATTATTAGTTGCGTCATGAGATATAAATAAATTGGTTTCTTTATGATGTATATTAATTGCATGAATAAGATCCCGTATATTGTTATAATAGCGTACAGGGATCGTTACAACCTTCCACGGTTCCTGATCATTACTACTTGATGATTTGTAATATATTTTATTGTTTTTACTGTTAATGTTCAGCAAAGAATGTGGATAATGAATCTCTACAATTGCCACATCCCATTTCTGGCGAAACTCTACACGTCGTTGTAATTTCGTAATATATGAAGTCAATGTATTTTCTGGAAAATAATCCATGGAACTATTACTGGGAAGTGTAACGTAAAAATCTTGATCAGGTTCCATTCTTCTTCTTCTTCAATGAAGTTGCAGGGATCCACGAATTGAATGAGGAAGGATATCCTTTCCACTGGACGAGATACTCCTTTCTGCGACCTTTTGTTCTTGTACGTAATATTTTATCGATGAGGAACGTCGAAGGGAGCGGTACTGGTTGTAATTCTTCTCTGTAGAAAACACCATCGATAAGTTGATGATTTAAATCCTCTAGTCGATACACTGGTGGGTTTCTTGGTACAATGGCTTTTACTCTGAATATTTCCCAAGTCCAGTTCTCGAGGTAACCCTTGTCAAAGATACGTTTTGTTTTACTTATACGAACAGTATCACCAACAGATAAATCCGTATCTTGTTTTGAACGTTGTAGCTTTTTGTCGTATAAGTTATGCCACACCTCCAGTAAATTGTCCTGAGAAACGTTTGCAGGTGCCATTTTAATACTGGAATGCCGACTTTCATTGTATGCTTTTACAAGTAAAGGCAATACTTTGATGTAATTGTATGTTTGATATTTGGTAAAGTATTTCCACATACGATGTTTCAATGTCTGATTAAATCTTTCTGCGATGCTGGCTTTAATATCTGGATCCTTTGTTGTAACATGTTGCACGTTGTGTTTTCTGAGAAACTTTTGTACTGTCTTGTTGGTAAATTCAGTTCCTTGATCACTACGTAGTACAATTGGTTTCCTCTCCTGGAAAATCATTTCAAATGCATTCACTATATCCTCGGCACTTTTTGATTTTAGTGGTACAGCCCACCCGTACCGACTAAACACATCAATCACTGTAAGAATATAGCGGTAATTGTCATTATAGTTTTGAAGTGATTGTAAATCATTTAAATCACATTCCCATTGATCATCAATATTGTTGACAAGATAAAAATCTCTACGGAAACGACGACGTACAGGACGATGTAACGTGTAGGTAGGTTGTTTGTTTAACCAAAGTTTTATTTTGGTTAGAGGTATAGATTTTCCTGTGGCTTGCCATAATTTCTTTGCAGTAGAAAACGATGCAGGATGTGCTGGATTGTAATAAATGGATTTCAACTTTTTGTTCATGGTTTGTACGTTGACCATTGTGGAATGATACGTTTTCTTTTTGGTCGGACTTCTAAAACATCATCATCGTCTTCTTCTTCTTCTTCTTCTCCGGAAGAAAATAATTCAGGTGCCGGTTTTGGTGGTGCAGATCCTTCAGATGCTGTTGTACTATTATGCTTGACAATATAGTTTAATCTTCGTGGATTACCAATCAATTCTTGAGGTGTGTTTGACGATGCAAGGTAGTTGCAAAACAATTCCCAGCCTTGAGGATTAGAATGTTTCCTCGGTCGAGTCACATCGCACATTAAATCTACAATATTGGATCCATATAGTTTATTATCGTTGATGTACACTGTTCCTTTATGATCCCACGTAATTGCGTCATCTTGTTTTAAACGACGGAATAGTAGTTCGGCTTTCTTACGATACATTTGTGGTATTGCGGCTAAAATTTCTTGTTTCGTGCTATCGTCAACATTCGGGACGTCACCATCAGGTTTCATTGATGTAATTGTAAGTGGTATTGGTTCTTCTTGTTTACGTATCACATAAAGATATTTCTGTAATATTCTATTGTACTGATTCCATTTTTCTTCATCACTTGGATACGATGTATTCAATATGGATTGCATTTCACGATCGAGATTAGATTCTCGATTTTCACTCACACGGGATGATGATGCATGCATTCGTTGAAGCATTTCTGGTGGCACTAAAACCATCTTCTTCCTATGTTCCATGATGTTTATTGTTTAAACAAAATACTGGATAACACACTTCCTACAATAGGTGCAAGTAATGCAGGTAAGAATCCTCCTTGTTGTACGGCTAAATGTTTCTTCTTTTTATCCAATGATTTTGTATTGTCTACGAGATAGCGGAGCGTGTTCTTGTAACGCTTTAATCTTGACTTCTGCGCACTTGTCAGTGGAACATTGCCTTTTAAGACATTATAACAACATTCACAAATACTATGAATTAATGAAGCGTCTGCATTGGCAATAATAGCTTTACGCAATCTTGGTTTAGCTTTGTGCAGAGCACGTAGCAGATCAGCGTGTTTCACTGTAGGAGACATCGTGACAGACTAAGTCATTCTTTTCACATGCACAATAATTTAAACATGTTTTGTTGGTACGTAAACATAATGATGCAAATCGTCGGGAAAAATATTTGTACGAAATCGCATTTCATCGGGTGTATCTTGTTTAAGATCCAGCAGTAAATAGCCATGTGGATTTCTTGTTGCGTCTGCATAACTTTCTTGTAGAAACAGTGGATGCTCAGGCATGATTTGATAACTCATATGCTTGATTTGTGACTTGTCACGTGGATTTTTAAACAACACCAAATACGAACAATTTAAACTCATATTTCTATTTGCTTTACTTTGATGAAATACATTTTGTGTTATAAAAATCACACTAATATTTCGATGATGTGATCCTTTTGTGAACATATCAACAATATCACTATTCACTTCTCGCATATGGTCATCAATAATAATCAAATGTGGTCCATCTTGAGGCTGAAAATCTTTCATTCGTGGAAGTCCTTCGTGAAATTCTACTGGAACCGGCATTGTTGCATACACGTCTTGCCATTCTGCATAATACCAGTATATCTTACGAAATTTTGCATTGATCATGGTTGGGAGATGTGACAGTAATCGCTTCACAAAATACGTTTTTCCACACCCACTAGGCCCTGCGAGAATACAGGTAAATGGATGTTTCCACTGTGTATCCATGATGAACACTAACACCTTGTTTCAAAAATGATGCGTATTTAAAGCGAGTACAACAATTCTTGCACTCACTGGTGTGAAAAGGAAAAATCCGTTCATGTGTTTATTGAATAGTTGAAAACCGTTTATTTGTTAATCGAATAGTTGAAAACCGTTTATTTGTTAATCGAATAGTTAAAAACCGGATAAAGTTTAACGGTTAACCGTGAAAGCTGATCACTGTTTGATTTAAATTCTATTTGAAAATTTTTCGTTTCAAATTTGTTTTGAAATTTTTGTTTCAAAAATTTTGTTTAAAAATTTTTTTTTGTTTCAAAATTTTTGTTTCAAATTTTGTTTAAAAATTTTTTCGTTTCAAAATTTTTTTGTTTGTAAATTTATTGTTTCAAAATTTTTTGTTTGAAAATGTTTCGTTTCAAATTTTTTGTTGAAAATTTTTGTTTCGAAATTTTTGTTTTAAATTTTTCGTTTCAGATTTTTGTTTTGAAAAATTTTTAGTTTCAAGATTTTTGTTTAAAAGTTTTCGTTTCAATTTTTGTTTTGATTTTTTTTAGTTTGAAAAGTTGAAAAAAAAAGTTTTAAATGCCAAGAACCCTGGACAAAGTTTCCACCTAATTCCTAGAGAACATTGACCAGGGACCTCGTCGCGCATTAAAACCAAATCATCGATCACGTGACTGTACTACACCCGAAGGGTCCTACCAAATTGAAAGGGGATACCCATCCATACCTTATAACCTTAATTGAGTCAGTAACCGAACACGTGGTTGTACTAAACAAATTTGGTAATAGGACCACCGAAACATATTGAGGTCCTGTACTATGCTTCAATTGGACAATTTCAGTGGACCCCCATTGCCAAAATTTAAGAAGGGTGCCCATGTCTTATGATAAGAAATGAACCCCTGTAATCATAGAATCTCATCAAAGGGGATAAAATGGACCAAAAAAACAAACACGTGGTACAACGTTTATATTTTGGCAATTTTGTACCCCTAAAAGGGAATGATGTGGACCATCCAAATTTATCATGATACATATTGAGGTCCTGTACTATAATACCAAATGTTTAAATTGGGCAATTTCCAAAATTTAAGGGGTGGGCCAAGGTACCCCTCCCGGGGTGCACCAATGTACCCATGTCTTATAATAGATAATGGACCCCTATACATGACCATATAACCATATAAGGTAATAGGACCTCATCCAAGGGAATAAAATGAGCCAAAAAACCAAACATGTGGTTGTACTAAAATTTGGCAATTTTGTACCCCTAAAAGGGAACGAGGTGGACCACCCAAATTTATCATAATACATGTTAGGGTCCAATACTATAATACCCAATGTTGAAATTGGGCAATTTCCAAAATTTAAGGGGTGGGCCATGGTACCCTTCCCAAATACATGACCATATAACCATATAAGGTAATAACATCTCATCAAAGGGGATAAATTGAGCCAAAAACCAAACACGTGGTATAACGTATTGCTTACGTTTATATTTTGGCAATTTGGTACCCCTAAAAGGAAACGAGGTGGACCATCCAAATTTATCATAATACATATTAGGGTCCTGTACTATAATACCAAATGTTTAAATTGGGCAATTTCCAAAATTTAAGGGGTGGGCCAAGGTACCCCTCCCAAATTTCTCAAGGGGTGCATTAATATACCCATGTCTTATGAAAGGTAATGAACCCCTGTATACGCCCATATAACTATATAAGGTAATAACACCTCATCAAAGGGGATAAATTAGGTCAAAAACCCCCGAAATTTCAATTTTTGGCAATTTTTTACCCATGAAAGGGAACGACATAGACACCCAATACTAATAGAAGTACATACCCTGGTCCTAGGCTACCACACCCAATTTTTAGATTTGGCAATTTCCAAAATTTAAGCGGGGTGGTCCTATGTACCCCTGCCAAAATTTAAGGGGTGGGCCAAGGTACCCCTGCCAAAATTTAGAGGGGTGGTCCTAGGTACCCCTCGGTCATTGACCCCGGGCCAAGGTCATTGACCTTTGACCTATGACGTCACAAAAATTTTTGCTGACTCGGCTCAATATACGCGGGGGCCTACTACTGCTATGTTAATGCTGGTTAGTGCCCAAACTTCAGGGTTTGTGCAATCAAAAGAACAAAGTTATGAACAATTTAAATTTCGGGGCAAACTTGACGTCAAGTTGGCCCCACTTTTTTCCCTAATTGAGATAGAATTGATTTTCTAACGAAAAACGTTTGTGCTACGTTAGTGCTGGTTAGTGTCGAAATTTCGCCGTTAGTGCTGTTCAAATAACGCCGTTCTAACGAAATTAATTGGCGTCAAGTTGGCCGCGCCGTTTTCCCTAATTGAGAAGAATGGCTGGATATAGTATACGTAAAGCCGCGTCAGTTTCCGAAGGAGCTGGACGCTCATACTTTTAGGGATTATTCATTGAGTATCTACGAACTTACCAATGGGGTAACAAAGCGACTGTTATTTACTTATCGACTGATACGAAAATAAAAAAGAACGTACCTGTTTGTTGTTCTTCTGACTTTATTTATGTTGACGAGTAGTGATGTTCAAGTGTCTGAGGTGTATCGAGTAGTACCAAGTGAAGCATGATTGCTTAGCGGTGTTTGCAGACAGAAAGGAAGTTTGGGGGTCATTCCGTACTGGTTTTCGTGAAAAGAAGTAAAGCGAAGTTTGCTTTTTTATGTTTACTTTTAGTTTCCGGTAATTTCCATGCAAACTATAATGCTTAGAATTACGTGTATAAATTGAGGAAAATTCCTCGCTGATCGTATTACAGCTTGGAACTCTAAGCACAGATGCCATTCCTAGTGATGGGTCTGCACACATTGACGTAAGCAGCAGTAGTGACAGCACGGTATGAGAAAGAGGAATTAACAAGATGGCAGGAGGATAGTAATGGTTATTCCGTTCTGCGTGAACTGCTCCTTGTGTAAATATAGGATCGTAGAAATAACTACAAAAGAAAAAAGTGCTGTGCTGTTGGTGTGTTGCAGGAGCACGGCTGCTCCGCATCGGTAAGTTGTGGTCTGGATTGGTAGGGATGCGGTTTTTTTTTAGGGAAAGGAACGTGTTTCGCTGTCGGAAAACACGTTTCATTGGAAATTCGAGGAGGAAGACGAGGTGCAGTTTTTTCTCCTCGCGTTTCAAGGGAACGTTCTTTTCTAGAGCTAAACTCGAGTTTTTAATGCTTTCTGTTCTTTATTGTCTTTTTACTTTCATTCAACACATTTTGCCCTTGTACTGTATATCTGCATGTGTAGTGCCCTTGTACTTTATCTATGATTATGTGTATGTGTGTGTGGGGGGGAGATTTAACGCATATCGCATGTCTTGTGCGCATGGATACTTCTTACTATTGCACTACGTAGAAAATTTATGGTATTTCAAGTAGAAGTGGTAATAGAACACAGAGAAAACCCAGATCATATTATATTCACACTCGAATATAAAGTGTAAATACAGCCTGATCTGCGTTTCTTTATGTGTTCTGTTACCACTTCTACATGAAATACCATCAATTTTCTACGTAGTGCAATAGTAAGAAGTATGCTCGTGCACGGAAGACAAGGGCGTTCTCATGTATACTATTACCGAATGGATTTTCTAATGCCAAACGTTAGTGCTTTGTTAGTACTGGTTAGTGCATAAATTTCACCGTTAGTGCTCTTCAAATAACGCCGCTATAACGGAATTAATTAGCGTCAAGTTGGCCACGCTTTTTTTCAATAATTGAGATAGAATGGATTTTCTAAGGCCAAACGTTTGTGCTATATTAGTGCTGGTTAGTGCACAAATTTCACCGTTAGTACTGTTCAAATAACGCCGTTATAACGAATTAATTAGCGTAAAGTTGGCCCGCCTTTTTTCCCTAATTTAGATAAAATAAAGAATGGATTTTCTAATGCCAAACGTTTGCGCTACGTTAGTGCTGATTAGTGCTCAAATTTCACAGTTATTGCTTTTGAAATAACGCCATTTGTGCAATCAAAAGAACAAAGTTATGAACAATTTAAATTTCGGGGCCAACTTGAAGTCAAGTTCGCCCCGCTTTTTTCCCTAATTGAGATAGAATGGATTTTCTAAAGCCAAACGTTTATGCTATGTTAGTGCTGGTTAGTGCTCAAATTTCACCGTTAGTGCTTTTCAAATAACGCCGTTATAATGAATTAATTAGCGTTAAGTTAGCCCCGCTTTTTTTCTCAATTGAGATAGAATGCATTTTCTGATGTCAATCGTTAGTGCTGGTTAGTGCTTAAATTTCATCGTTAGTGCTGTTCAAATAACGCCGTTATAACGAATTAATTAGCGTCAAGTTAACCCCGCTTTTTTACCTAATTGAGGTAGAATTTTATATTTAATGCTAACAGTTTGTGCTTGACCGTTGGTACTTGGTCGTGATTCAATTTGTCCCTTAGTGGTATTGAAATTACACGTCGATGAACTTTGCGTCTCCACTTAACGCATTAACGATAAAATTAGTGCCAATCCTTATTGCATCGTTAGTGCTACTTAGTGCAGCAACCTCTAACGTTAGTGCTTCGTTAGTGTACAAGCTACAAGTAAAAAGCCTTTAGGGTTTCAAATTGGCGCTGGGCCCTTCTTTAAAAACTAACGAAATAATTAGTGACATTCGTTAGTGCTTTTAGAAAATACTAATAGCTTCGTAAATGCTTTACTATTCGTGTAGATATAGCCAATTATATGTCACGAAGCTCTCTTAAGAAATACATGGGGAATTTTTCATTCCGTGAAATTCCCGGCAAATTCAAAAGCACTAATTACTTCTTCTAGTGCAATCGTTAGCGCTCCTTAGTTCACCATACCCTACCGTTTGTTCTTCATCAGTTTCGATGCAACAAGTGAAAACCTTTGTGGTCAGCGTGATCTTGATCCCTACTTTAAGCACTAACGAAGAAATTAGTGCTTTTCGTTAGTGCATCGTTAGTCCTTTTGGAAAACACTGTTTCGTGAATGCTTCACTGTTAGTGTAGATATAGCAAATTATAAGTTCCAAAACTCCCCTATATAATGCATGGAGAATTTTCTCATTGCGTCTTCCCGCCAAACTCAAAAGCACTAATGACATCTTTTATTGTAATCGTTAGTGCATCATTAGTTCTTCTTTGTGAACCAACCAATAACGTTAGTGCCTTTTCAGTGTAGATGCTACAAGAAAGAACCTTTGGGGAACTAAGTTCACGCTGCCTCTACTTCAGGCAGTAAAAAAAAATCAATGCCTTCATTAGTGCATCGTTATTGCTTCTTAGTGCGCCATCCAATGACGTTAGCGCTTCATTAGTGTATTCTCTAGAAACAAACCAATGATAGGGAGTAATTACCTTATAAACCTCACTTTAAGCATTAACGAAAAATTGTGGAATTTCTTAGCGCATCATTAGTGCTTCTAAGCTAATAGTTTCGTTAGTACTTCGTTATTGTTGTAGATATAGCCATTTATGTCACGAAACTTCCAAAAGAAAAACATGTTAATTTTTCTACTGCTCAAATTCTCGCCAAGTTCAAAAGCACTAATGATCTCTTCTAGTGCAATTGTAAGTGGATCGTTAGTGGTTGCTAGTGCACCAAGTCCGAACATTAGAGCTTCTCATCGTGAGTGTTTTTGTAGGGAAGAGCTAGCGTGTAGTTAGCATCCCCAAAGTTTTATTTTATAGCGTCCATACTGTTGAAGCACTAATGTCGGGAGTTCTGCAATAAGACCTATTAACGAAGTAGTAACCATTACAATACACGTGGTCATTAGTGCTTTTAAATTTGGCATAATTTTACGAAATGAAAAATGCTAAGTCCGTAAAGTTAACCCCGGACGTTCTCAAATGCTACTAAAATCTTTTACATATTTAGAACTTCTTTAGTGCACATTAGTGCACTGAACACTTACCTTAGTATCATGATACTTGAAAAGTTATTAATGAATACGTCGGGCAGTTCTAAGTTTAGTTTTTTCAACTTTCGTGCAATTTTATAGTAATTGTGCCTCAAAAGTGGAACTAACATCAGCGGTTAGTGTATTGTTAGAGTTCCATGAAACAGTAAGCCGTAAGGTTAGTGCTAGCATAATTTAGGAGTTACAAGTGCATAACTCACTCACGGCTAAATTTAAATTTATCGAATTTTACAATAATTGTCTCGCAAAGATAGAATAAACGTCGAATTTTTGTGCATCGTTAGTATTCCAAAAAGTTCTAACGGCAGTGCTATTTGAGCTCTAAACTTAGTGCTATCATAGTTTGGGAGTTACTGATGAATAACTCGTGCGGGGCTGACTTCAGGTTTTTCAGTTTTTGTAGAATTTTACCCTTATTGTCTGGTAGAAACAAGATAAACACCATTAGTCAGTGTATTGTTGGACCTCCATTAAACAGTAAGCACTAACGTTACTGTTGTCATAATTTAGGAGTTATTATTGAATTACACGGACGGTACAGTATTGAAACTTATTTAATTTTACACTAATTTCCCCATAAAGATAGGACAAATTCTAAAGATTAGTGCATTGTTAGTGCTACATAAAACTCAAAGCACTAACGTTAGTGCTATCATTGTTTAGTAGTTACCAATGAATAACAGAATTTAAAATCAGCGAATTTTACTTTAATTGTTTCACAAAGGTGAGACAAAAAATTAAGGTTAGCGAATCCTTAGCAGTAAAAAAAACAAAAAAAACTAGGTACTAACGATGTACTATCTCATTTTAGTGGTTGTTAATGAAGAACTCAAGCAAGGCTATTCATTTTACACTAACTTAGATCCACATTAGGCTTTTTACTTACACAATCTTACACTAATTGTCCCACAAAAGTGGGACTAATACCAGCACTTAGTGCATTGCTAGAGCTCTATAAAACACTAAGCACTGTCGTTGTATTTTCGTGAACACTTCAAGCAGGACTGAATTTAAATTTATCGAATTTTACTCTTATTGTTCCACAAAGGTGGGTAACCACCACAGCTTAGTGCACTGTTGGTGCTCCATAATACACTAATCACTAACATCAGTGCCATCACAGTTTAGGAGTTATTAATAAATAACTCGGCGGGGATAAAATCAGGTTTTTCAACTTTTACACAACTAGTGTAAAATTCAATAAATTTTAATTTAGTTTCGTTCGAGTTATTCACTAATAACTCCTAAACTATGATATCATTATCGTCAGTGCTTACTATGTTTTAAAGCACGAACAAAACACTAACATTTAGTGATTACACTACCTTTTGATTGACAATTATTGTAAAATTCGATAAATTTAATTTTAGCCTCGCGCGAGTTATTCACTAATAACTCCTAAATTGAGATAGCACTAACATTAGTGCTTCGTTTATGGGGCACTAACCTCTGGTATTAACTTATTTCTGTTTGACAATTAGTGTAAAATTGTATAAAAATTGAAAGATTTAAAGTTAGCCCTGCCCGAGTTGTTCATTAATAACGAGTAGTTGCTAACTACGATAGCAGTAACGGTAATGTTTAGTGTCTTTTGGAGCACTAACGATGCACTAACCTTTGACGTTTACTGCACCTGTATGGGGCGATTATTGTAGAATTCGATAAAACAAAATTAGCCCCGAGTGAGTTATTCACTTATAACTCCTAAACGATGAGAACACTAACGTTAGTGCTTGATGTTTTGGCAAGCAATAACGATGCACTAACTTTTGATGTTTATTCCACCTTTGTAGGACAATTATTGTAGAATTCAATAAATTTCAATTTAGTCCCACGAGAGGTATTCACTAATAACTCCTAAACTCTCATAGCACTAATGTTAGTGTTTAGTGAACGAAGCACTAACCATGTGAACTGTTTTGGTAGTCATTCAGATGCGTGCGAATCTAAATTTAGACAAGTGGCATTTTCCAATTTGTAAAATTCCCGCCAAATTTAAGAGCACTAATGAGCATATATAGCGTAATGGTAACTATTACATTAGGAGGTTTTATTACAGAACTCCTAATATTAGTGCTCCAATTGTATGGATGCTAAAAGGTGAAACTTAGGGGAAGCTAACTACATGCTAGGGTTAGCCCCTCCGCACAAAAGCATTCACGACAAAAACCACTAGTGTTCGGAATTGACGCACTAGCAAACACAAACGATTACACTAGAAAAGATCATTACTACTTTTGAATTTGGTGATAATTTGACTCAATGAAAAATTCCCGATGTATTTTTTTAAGGGAGTTTCGTGATATAATTTGCCATATCTACACTAGCCACTAGTGAAACACTAACAAAACTATAATGTTTTCTAGAAGCACGACCGATGCACTGGGTTTCATCGTTAGTGCTTTTTCGGGAAACTAACATGCATTTAGACTTCCCAAAGTTTTTTTCCTTTTGGTATTCAAACTATTGAACCATTAATGTTGGGAGTTAATACTCCAAGAAGCCCTAACGATTTTACTAGAAGAGATTTATTAGTGCATTTGAATTTGGTGAAAGTTTGAGACAATGAAAAGTTGCCCATGTATTTCTTACGGGAGCTTCGTGACATAAAATTGGCCATATCTGCAGTAATAGCGAAGCACTAATTAAACTATTAGAGTTTTCTAGAAATACTAACGATGCACTATCGATTTCACTAGGTTTCATTATTAGTGCTTTCTTAAGGGCTAGGGTTGTTTGCTTCTAGCGTCCAACCTACTGAAGCACTAATATTGGGAGTTGGTGCTCTAAGAAGCAGTAACGAAGCAATAACAATTGCATTAAAAGAGGTCATCAGTGCTTTTGAATTTGACCAAAATTTGAGTCAATGAAAAATTTCCAATGTATTTCTTATGGGAGTTTCGTGACATGTAACTGACTATATCTACACTAATAGTGAAATACTAGCAAAACTATTAGTGTTTCCTAAAAGCACCAACGATGCAATAACGAATGGCGCTAATTTTTTCGTTAGTGTTTGAAGTGGCGACCAGAGAGTAATTACATACTATTATGTTTTGGCTTTAGAGCCTCCACTAATGAAGCACTAACGTTAGGAGTTCGTGCACTAAAAAGCAAGAACAATCCACTAACGAATGGCACTACCTTTCTGTTAGTGCTAGAAGTGGGGCAGAATGTTTTGGCCCCACTAATCCCTACTATTGTTTTGGCTCTAGAGCTTACACTCATAAGCACTTACGTTAGTGGTTGGTGCTTTAATATGCACTAACGATGCACTATAAAACGTCAGTATTTTTTCTTTAGTGCTTGAAGGAGGCATTGGCAATTTGATCCCCAAAGGGGTTTTTACTTGTAGTACTAATGAAGTACTAACGTTAGGGATTGTGCACTAAGATGAACCAATGATTGACACTAATGAGCACTAACGTTAGAGGTTGCTGTACAAAGAAGCACTAACGATGCACTAACGATTGCACGAAAAGAGATCATTAGCGCTCTTGAATTTGGCGGGAATTTGTCGCAATCAGAAATTATCCATAACTATACTAATAATGCAGTACTAACGAAGCTATCAGAGATGTCAAGAAACACTAACGATGCACTAACAAATGACAATAATTTATTCATTAGTGATTAAATGGGGGCTAACTTCACACTGGACCTCCAAATATGTTTTGCTTGTAGCACCTACACTAATGAACAACTAACGTTAGGTGTTGATGCACCAAAACGCATCAATGATGTACTAATGATCGCACTAGAACAGAGCATTAGTGCTCTCGAATTTGGCGGGAGTTTGACGCAATCAGAAATTACCCATGTATTTCTTATGGAAGTTTCGTGACATGTAATTAGCCATAACCTCACTAATAGTGAGCGCTAATGATGAACTAACGAATACCATTAATTTCTTCGTTAGTTCCTAAAATGGGGTCCAAGTTCACGCTAACGCTCCAAAGGTGCTTTACTTGTACAACCTATACTAATGAAGAACTAACATTAGGGGTTGGTACACTAAGAAGCACTAACGATTGCACTAGGATAGATCATAAGTGCTTTTGAATTTACCGGGGATTTGACGCAATGAAAAATTACTCATGTATTTCTTTAGGGAAGTTTCCTGAAATGTGATTCCCATAACTCCACTAATATTGAAACACTAACGAAACAATTAGTATTTTCTACAAGCACTGACGATGCACTAACGAATGACTAATTATTCAGTTAGTGCTTGAAGTGGAGGCCAGTGTGAAGTTGGAGTCATGAAGGTTTTCTTTTAATTGTAGCATGTACACTAATGAAGTACTAACGTTAGGGATTGTGCACTAAGATGAACCAATGAATGACACTAATTTTATTGTTATTACCTCAAGTGGGCCCAAGTTCACTGACGTGAAATTTCAACACAACTATAGAACAAATGGAGGCACGACCAAGTTCTAACGTAGCACAAACGCTTGACATTATAAAACTTCTACCTAAAATAAGAAAAAACCCGGGCCAACTTAACGCTAATTAATATCGTTATAATGGTGTTATTTGAACAGCACTAACGATTAAATTTGGGCACTAACCAGCACTAACGTAGCAGAAACGTCTGCCGTTAGAAAATCCAGCACTAACAGGTAAAACACACACACACACGCAAAGGTGCACCCCCGCCTTCGTTGTAAATATACACAATATACACTACCTAATGTGAGAAGTTAGTAGTGAGTTTTGCAAAATCAATAGTTTCAGTCAATTTTCTGAACGTTGAATGAAAATTATTCACTGAGGGCAGACACAACATTTCCAAGGCAATTCCTCATTCACAGCACAGACATATATAAAACTACATGAACTGACATAAATTCAAGGGATACTTCCATTGACGTGGAAAGTTTAAATTTGGCATGATTGTAGCTTTCCAAGACTAACCGACGGGAAAATTGCCAAAAGTGAATATTTTTAATTTTTAGGGATTCTAAAGGAGGGATGAAGAATTTCCCCATGTTATCTAAAATGGGTGCTTTTGGACCTATAACCTCATGTTTTAGGTACTTGGAATTAGAATAAAAGCTTCAAATTTGGTATTCTTGTACGTTTTCGTCAGCGTTACCTAAGTAAATAAGTAAAACAAAATTTCCATCTTTAAAGTCGTTTAATGGAGAACTGAAAAATCTTCCCCATGTTACTTATATGGGACATCTTTTACACCGCCAAATTTTTGGGCACTTCATGTAGGACTACAATGATTAAATTTGACATGATTGTAGCTTTTCCGAACTAACTGACAAAAAAATTGCCAAAAGTGAATATTTTTCATTTTTAGGGGATATAAAGGAGAGATCAAAAATATCCCCTGTTATTTAAATGTGACTTTTTTATAGTATAATCCAGTGGCGGCTAATGTTAGTGTTGCAGCGTTGCGCAAAGACCAAAGTATTTCAAGAAAAAAATATTATTATCGATAGTAGTAAAGAACAGAAAAAATACTTTTTAATACTTGCATATATACACTTTAAATAACATATTTTTTACTTCTGTAACTGTCCGTTCCGTTAATCCGTTTTAAAAAGCGAAAAATAATCCGTCACAGAGTCTCTAATTTACATTGTGTTGCAGCGAGCATGCAACGACCAGATTCCTTCAGCGTGGCAATTGGAGCAAATATTAAGTCTCCTTTCCCCTATCTCAGAAGTTAAAGGGACTGGTCGTTGCAGCGCTTCTGCAACACAGCACGGTTTCCAGTGAACGAGAAGGTTTTTCACGCTAAATAAGATTTCTGAATTTTCTTTCACTAGCAATTAACAAATGGAATTTGTTTTTATGCATTCATATTTTTAAATTACTGGACCATACTGAAGCAAATCAATATAATGACAATTAAAAAAAGTGATTGGAAAATTACAAAATAAGAAAGAAAATATCTAGTAGAGGAGAAAACAAATGAAAATAGACCCGCATTTACAAGTTAATTCTTAGCTTATATTGATAATGAAGGCTTCTTCTACAGTAATTTGTGAATCAAATATTAATAAGTCTGTATGTAGAATCGCTCCCTTCCCTCCACCCCCCGTGGATAGTATTTTAGTATAAACATGTTTCTTTTATAAAATAAGTATATTTTATTCTCTTGATAATTTCCACATAAAACTGTATGATGGGGAACCCACACTGAATTTGGACTAGTTAGCAATGCTCAGGGGCGTAGCCACGAGGGGGTCCACCGGATCCGGACCTCCCAAAAATTTCGAAACTTGACTAACATTTGTAGACTTTCTTTACGAACTATACTTGTTTAACAGAGAAACGATTGATGTATGCTAAATATTTTATTTTACGCCTCATCATGTACTCTTCTTTTCTTATAAAAATAATCGTTCTATCATTTTTTTCTAAAAATATGGGTGACAGTAAGTAAGAATTACTTATCGTCTTTTCGGGTGCAGTATAAGACAGGTTCCATATTATGTAGACGTATTGGACCTCCCTCAAATACTTTGGACCCCTCCCAGTTAACATTTCTGGGTGTAGAACTGGTAGTGCTGTTTGTTTTGATGTTCTTTGATTTTTTTGGCTTCTGTTACATGCTGATCCTTCATCTGGCGGGTTTCGAGGTTTCCTTTCCAGAACACATCACGTTGGTAAGCATTGTTTCGCCTCATGTGGAAGTAAATTGTGTTCATCGTGCATTGCGTAACAAGCAAGACGGATGATTTGAAATGTAGTTTTTTTTCTTTTACGCACATGTGTGTGTGTTGATGTATGAATATGTAACATTCGGAATTCATACACCAGTACCTATTTTGTATCAGCTGGTTTGGTTTTTAATTATTAGGTTTAATTTTATTGTGTGTGCTTTAATTCTGTAAATAACCTACAAATTCTGAATGAATTGTATACCATGACTTCTGTAAATAACTTACAAAAAACTGACCAGCTTTCAACTGAGGAAAAATTTGCAATTAAGGCTTAGACAAAACAAGCAAAGGGCAATTCAGGAGAGTGTTCAAAAAAAATCCAGTTTAAATTTACAGGATATCTTATTCAGTAGTGTTGTTTTCACCAGATACATTTCCTCAATTTATTTTAAATCTTCCTGGATAAATTGTGAATAATGTGTGTTCAATGTACATTTTTTTTATAACACAAATCTCTGCTACGAACTCTCTTCAGTCAACGCTGAAGAGGAATTCGGATCACTGTCAAGGACTGAGTTTGCTAGAATGAGTTGTTCGCAATAATCCAGAAAAAATATTTAGTAAATCTACAAAGCTTTGAAATTAATATTAACAGTACCTATGGCGTCAGCAAAAGACGAAAAGTTTTTTTCCACATGAGAAAGAATTGACACTTTCAAGGAATTGAATGTCCAAGAAAGGTTATCACCATTGGTTATGCTTTCCATTGAAAAAGACCTGACACTAAGAATACCAGAGTTCAACCAACATGTATTAGACAGATTTGCTCCAATCAAAGAGAGGAGAATGAACTTACTAATTAATTAAGGTGATTAATCGGATAAAATGTTCTACATTTTTTATTTTTTAAAAAACAGGATTTTATTTTATTTAACATGTCACATAGCATTTGCATCTAAAGTTATGCTGATTAGTCAATGAGTCAACTTTATATCTTCTGTCTCAACGTTCGTACTGCAACATCCGAAACCACAATCCACCGGCCGCCACTGGTATAATCTCATATTTTAGGTACTTAGAATTGGAATAAAAACTTGAAATTCGGCACGCTTATACGTTTTCCTAAGCGTTAAGTAAGTAAATTGCTAACATAAAAAAATCAAACTGTAGAGTGGTTTTTATGGGGAACTGAAAAATCTTTCCCAAAATGGGAAAGATGAAAAATCTATGTTATTTACATGTTATGTTATCTTCTACACCCCAAAATGTTCAGGCATTTCCGGCAGGTTTAGAATGTTGAAATTTCGAATGATTGTAGACTTCCAGGACTAACCTACAGGAAAGTTGCTAAAACTGAATATTATTAGTTTTTAAGGGGTCTAAAGGGAGGGGATGAAGAAATTCCCATGTTATTTAAATGGGCATTTTCTTGGGATACAAAATCTTATCTTTTAGATATTTAAAGTAGGGTTGTGATTTTAAGAGGTGCAAGGAAGTAGGCCGAGCAAAGGTGCGGGTGTAGGGCCGAAGTCCGCAGCTCTGCAAATTCAGGAAATATGAAGAGCAAATGCACGAAATTCACTGTTGATGCAAAGCCTAATACAAAAGAGATGTGAGGCCGTAGGCCGAGCAAACGCAGGGGTCTGGGGTTATATATATACAGAGTGTCCGGTGAGGAATGTCAAAGATTTTGAGGGGTGATAGGGGAAGTCATTCTAAGCAAAAATGCTTATGTAAACATACGATCTATTCTCCCTCGTTCTGGAGGTAGGGGTGGGAGTAACTTTCTTGCCTTTTGCACTTGCCGATTTTGGTTTGAAACATTCTAGCACACCCTGTACTTGGGATTATGTTACATATTATACCTTGTTTGAAAGCTAATAAAACAGGCTTGCAGATGGCATACCGATTGTCCCATTACTGCTAACAAGAGGGAAGTAATTGAGGGAAATTTTTCGAACTTCCCTATGAAATTCCCTTTCTAAACAATTTTGCATTGTTCTTGAGTGGAAACACTTTCCCTAGAGGAACAGTATCTGATTAGGCGAAAATGATACTGTATACCTAAGATCAGATAGTTCTGGAAGTACATGGACGCCCGAGTTTGAAGAGTCACATCTTCCACTAGTACACTACTAGTACTTCCAGTAGTAGTGTACTAGTACACTAATGTGGAAAAGTGTTTCCACTCAAGAACAATGCAAAATTAAAAAAAAAGAATTTTATAGGAAAATTCGAACAAATTCCCTCAATTACTTCCCTCTTGTATGCAGTACTGGGATAACCTGGTTTCATTAGCTAATATGGAACATAACCGCAACTAGAATGTGTGCTAGAATGTTTCAAACCAAAATTGGCAAGTGCAAGAGGCTAAAAAGTTATCCCCACCCCTATCTCCGGAACGAGGGGGAATAGACCGTACGTTCACATAAGCATTTTTGCTTAGAATGATCACCCCAATCACCTCCCAAAATCTTTGACATTCCTCACCGGACACCATGTATATGTGTCTCTTTTGTGGCAGTACAAATATATAAAATGGCGAAACTAGTATACAAGTTTGTACTGTTGTCAGGAGTAATTGGTTTTATGGTGTTATGTTTAGTTGTCGTATTACTTTGTTTTGACAACTAACTGCAGAACTTTGGATGCTATGGTAACCAAAACACTAATTAGAAAAGTAAGAAATGCAATAGTTGCATGGGGAAAACTGATCGAATTTGTATATGCACAAGTGTTTGTGCATATTAGTAAAAAATTTTAAAGATGTCTATAATTTATTTGTCAAATTGATTATTATTATTGCAATTTGACGTGTATGAAAGAAAAAGGCAAGGTGGTAGATAGGAAGGGAAGAAGAAGAAGAAAAGCTCTTCCGATCTGCATTTAAGAGAAGGAAGAAATATATGAAATAGTTATGTTGATCATACAGTTGTTAAATGCTGTTGTTATAATGTGAGCATTATGGACTATGCAGTTATAAAACATAAGAAAAAGCATAAATGCGATAACAAAGCAGAACAAGAAAAAGGTAAAGAAAGACTTAAAGCATAGTGTAAACTTGTCGCAGTGAAAGTGAACAAAAATGAAAGGAAAGATAAAATAAAACTACTCACAATGAGAAAGAAAGTAAGAAGAAAGAAAAACAGAGAACATAGACAGAAAGTAGAAAGAAAGAGAAGAAGTAAATAAGTTGTAAAATAAATATTGGCGAAACTAAAAGTGAAAATAATGGAACAAAAGATAGTCCTTGATACAAAGAGATATTCCGTTATATGATAAAGCAGTGTACGAAGCCTAAAAAAGAAATAAATATTGAGTCCTAGAACTCGTACAAAATAAATTTCAAGTGAAACATGGGTCAGAAACTGTGTTATGTTCTATTCAAGAAACAATGTTTTGTGTTAGCTTGGAAATAGAAGTACAAGAGAAAGGCTTAATACATAGCTTCGACCTTTCATGCAGGATATAAGTAAATCGGAGACGTTAGCAGAAACTGAATCAAATGAGAGAGATTCTAAAATTACGAACGAAAATAAAGATCGAAAAGTTCAATGGAAAAGGGGCTGTAATTTTGCGACGGGGAGATGAGAGAGCAAAAGAAAATAAGTCGAGAAAAAGTACATGAAACAGGATATCGAAATCAATCACTAAGGGAGAAACGATGTAAGAAGAAAGGTCTTCATTCTCTTCATAAACTCTTCAAAATTTCTATGTTCACCTCAAACTCTCAAATTTCCGAAGTTCATGTGTCGACTAGTCGATAACACAAAATGAATTTTCTGATATAACACTGATCATTGAGTTAGGAGAATAGTTTGTATTCCTGTTTTGTAATACATTTAGAATATCATCAAGTAGTAATTCGAACGAACTATTTTAATGTTTTGTCTACAGAAATTTATGCACTCATAAAATATGTTATATAGAAGTTTTACGTTACCCATGTACGTTGTTTCATCCCTAATTATCATTAATTAATATAGTGTAGTCGACAGACCTATAAATAAACAAAATAATATATTAGTTACAGGCCTTCTAGTTCAACTGTGCCCTTGCTTATGCTGTTGTCGATATGTGATTTCCCGTACTTCCCTCAAAAAAGGAGGGGCAAGTTGCTGCGGACGAGATCTTTCAATTGTTGGATGCGGAAGCGTTGCTACAATGAATTATTTCATGGACTTCGCTCTGTACTATCTTGTTAGCCATTCTAAGTAACCTACGTTCTTCACTCGTCAAAACCAAACGACTGAATGACAAATTGGCAACAAGGTCAGGTCATTTACTTCTCTTTCCTAAGCAAACAGAGGGTTTCCTCCGCCAGAGGCTGGCGGGAGTGGGGCCGAAGTACAGTTCGTATAGTTTTCGAGGGCACAAATGGAATAGACAGACTCTAATACAGTAAGAAACGAAAATATTACTTTAAATATAATTATGTATGATATAGAAGAATAAAATTAATACGAATATAGGAATATATATATATATATATATATATATATATATATATAATATAGTTAAAAGAAATTTATATTAATTAAGAAATGAGAATGTTTATAGTTACTCACGTAAATAGATTTTCGGAGGATGTACAGTGTGTAATCTATGTTGATTCAGAAATAGAAAAGAAAAAACATTAAAACACAACTAAGGTAATGAAACAACTAAAGTAATGAAAAAATGCGTAACTAAAACGAAAGAAGGAATAAACAAAAAAAAAATAGATCATCCATTTGTTGTCAGAAAAGTAAATACCGGAAGATTAATTGTAATGGCTATTGTGAAGCAATAGGATAACAAATATATTTGTGTTGCGGCCGATATAATTTTGCAAATTACTAGATATAGACAGCAGTTGTTAAACGAGTTGTATGTCATTTTTCTTAACTGAGACTGTAACAGCCTACTTAATTTGTAGAATGTTTCAAAGTTGATCATACCGTAAAACAGTGTTATGTGCAACTATAAACTTTATCAAATTTCATTTACAGTGCATAGTAGAGTAGCATGTATTCAACTTAATTTGCGTTAAGGTTTCCATGATTCCTACCTTATGCTATGAACGTGTATTTCCCCAAATGTAACTAAACATTTCCCGCTGGACCTATTTCTTCTGTTTGATTTTCCCTCGCCATCACCCGATGGCGATCCATTTGTGTAAGGCCAAAGCGTCTGCTGGGTTCTTTACGAGGATGATAATGTTACTCAAGAGGACTGCACCATTTGTTATCTCCAACATTTTCTTTTTTAGCAATTTTCTTAATTCCAATATATTTAAGGATTATCCATTCCTTACAGCTGATAAACAGGTTGATACAGAAGAGGGCAGAAAGATGTACAGAAAGTTAAATAATGAATTACGAAGAGAAACAGACAAAGCGAGGGAAGAGTTTTACAAAAGAAAATGCGAGGACATAGAAGAATTAGAAAGAGTTGGGAAATATGAGGAAATGTACAAGGAGGAGAAATCTATGGAATTTCGGAGGAAACAAGGGAGTATCATGATGGTAGTAGAAAATAAGAATGGGAAGGTAGTCAGCGAGAGAAATGAGGTCATAGGAAGGTGGAAAGAATACGTTGAAGACTTATATGAGAGTAGGGATAGACCGTGTAGCCTAAATGTTGAAGTGGAAAATGAAGTAGGCGAGGATGATAAAGGATTTAGTACTCTTCGGGATGAGTTTGAAAAGGCTATATCTGAGATTAGAAATGGAAAGGCAACAGGAATAGATAACATACCAATTGAATTCATTAAAAATATAGGAGACAAGGGAAAGAAAGAAATGTGGCGACTATGCAATGAAATATATGAAACAGAAGAATGGCCAAGAGACTTTCTGAAAACGATCATGATACCGATGGCTAAGAAATCGAACCCAAAGAGATGTGAGGATTATAGAACTATTAGTCTCATATCTCATGCAGCTAAAATTCTGCTCCGAATACTGAACAGAAGGTTATATGGAATAACAAATAAAGATGTTGAGGAAGAGCAGTTCGGGTTCAGAAGAGGCAAGGGCACAAGAGATGCTATTGGATTATTAAGGGTGATCGGTGAAAGATTTATAGAAAAAGGGAAAGAGGTGCATGTTGAATTTATTGATCTAGAAAAGGCTTTTGACCGCGTGAATTGGGAATTGTTGTTGGGAGTTCTAACAAAGATAGGGTTGGAATGGAAAGATAGAAGACTCATAAGAAACTTATACATGAATCAACAAATAAGTGTTAGAATAGGGGAAGAACTGACGGAAGAGAGTACAATTGGAAGGGGAGTTTGACAAGGATGCTGCCTCTCGCCAACACTATTTAATGTCTATCTAGAAGAGATAGTAAAAAAGAGACTACATGATGATGATGGCATTTCGGTAGGAGGTAGAATGATTAGATGCATAAGATTTGCAGACGATATGGCCCTTGTTGCAGAATCTGAAAAGAAAATCAATAAAATGTTAGAAAAAATTAGAAGGGGTTTTGAAGAATATGGGATGAAAATAAATGTTCGAAAGACAAAAGCCATGGTGATTGGAACGAAGGGGTCTGTGTTAAATATAAAAGTAGGAGGGGAGAAAATAGAACAAGTGAATAGTTTTCGATACCTGGGTAGTGTTCTTAGTAATGACATGAAATGCGAACGTGAAATAAAAGCAAGGATAGGAATTGCGAAAGAAGCCTTTAAAAGAAAGAAAAGTCTGTTCTGTGGGACCTTGAACAAAGAGTTGAGAAAAAGACTCATAAAATGCTTCGTGTGGAGTGTTGTGCTGTATGGGGCGGAAACGTGGACATTGAGTAAGGGTGACGAAAATCGACTGGAAGCCGTCGAAATGTGGGTGTGGAGAAGAATGGAAAGAGTTAGTTGGGTCGAGCTGAAAACGAATGAGAGAGTGTTAGAAATGGTGGGTGAGAAAAGAACACTTTTAGATATTATTAGGAAGAGGAAAAGAAACTGGTTGGGACATTGCCTAAGAAGAGATTGTATCATGAGGGACGTCCTAGAGGGTATGGTGGCGGGAAAGAGAGGGAGGGGGCGAAGGAGACTACAATTAATGGATGATATTAAAACAGAAAGATCATACGCGAAGACGAAAAGGTTAGCGGAGCATCGTGGAGCATGGAAGTTTCTCAGCTGCGGCAAGTGACCTGCCAATAAAGGCAGAATACCTATGATGATGATGATGACAGCTGATAAATAACGTGGTGTGTCTCTGATGTGGTTTATCATATAATGAACAAGAAGAGAAATTTTAAAAATAACATCAGAGTATGGTAAGGTACTTTTATCTCGCTTACAATCAAAAAAATTAATGCGTATTATGTATGATGGAGACTGATGTTACTATCTTATCACGCTTTATATATATATATATATATATATATATATATATATATATATATATATATATATATATATATATATATATTTTCTGGCAACTTTACCTTTCGACTATTTTTTGCACATGATATGATAACTAATTTTCTAGTTTATATTAGAGAGAGTTACAGGAGTAGGCTATTCAAGTTTTCTGATACTGAATTTTAATGGAATTCTTCATAAATCTGTGAAGGAATGATTAAGTACAAATACTGTAATACTCCAGCTAATATCTATAATACTTTTATAACAGAAAAGAGATGATAAAACTAGACATATTTCCGACGTGGTATGAATCCATGATAGCCCTGCTATTCGGAACGAAGTTTCAAGTTCAGTGCTCAGTAGTATCATTTTTCCATACGAAAATTCTTTGTAACCGTGTTTACAGTGAATGAACGTTAGCACATATTTGCGCTGTCTGTTTGTAGTTTAATATGTTGCACTATTAATGAATAAAAATATTGAAAATGAATGAGTCATACTTTTGTTCCTATTAAAATCTTCAAAGATTTGGAATATATACAGAAAAGGAGTTATGAGTGTTACAATTGTTCCTTTTAGGCTATATGAAAGGGATAATCAAGGCAAGCAAATGGTGATAGTAGAATTGGCGGAGCGAGATTGTGAAAGGACATTGGAGTACCCTGAGAAAACCCACGGAAACGATGTTCTCCAGCACAAACTTACTTGGTCGCAGATGGAACGAGGAACTCAACTCACCAAAGATAATCGCTCGACCACTGAGCCACCGTGCCATTCTAAAACAAACATTTAGCTTCATATATCAGATATAAAATGAACTATTAGTTAGCTTTGAACATTTATAGATATAACCAATATTACTATTAATCGATATTTTATCATAGGAAAACCCATTTCAACGGAGAGTAATCTTGCTAATGAATTAGTACACGAAATCTGACAAGCGAGCATTACAAGTTCAGAAATACTAATTTTTAAGCTTTGCAGGCAAATTGTAGTCAAGCCAATGGTAGAGTGATGGACTGATAATAGAGAGATCATTGGTTAATATCTTGAAACGAAAACATCCTTTTTCCTGATTTAAATATTGAAAAGTTGATGTTACCAATATCTTGTAATTCTGGATGTTAATATTATAATGCTCGGGTATACTAAAATTAGAAAAACAGATAAATTATATTATTATGTTGGCAATTTTAATAACATTTGCGCCTATCTAAAACGTTTTGAAAAGTTCAGGTTTAAAGATCTCATTTATCATAGTCCAGAAATTAGATACCTTACAAGCTTTTCATATGAGAGAAATTAAATTTGCTACATCCAATTTTTTTTTAAAGAAGTGACAACATATTTAAGCATTTACGAAAATTGTTTCCAAACAGAGTAGGAAGTACTTTATAAATTATTTTAATATCCCATTTTCTTTTCATAAAGTAACTGAAGTTTGTTAACGTTTAAACCGATTAAAATAGTTTTTTTTAAAAGATAACCACCTTTCAAGTTGGTCTGCTCTTTAATTTGCTTACGTTAATTAAGAAAGGAAAAACGGATCTCAAGGGAAGAAGATATTTTAAATTTTTTACTCAAAATAACAGTTGCACCCTGTGATACACATCTTAACATAGTCTTCTACTGGGTTGAACTTTACTTACTTATTTGACTTTTATTTTAGTGTTATTTCACTTTTATTCAAGTTCATAACACATGGAAAAAGAAAGGAAGAAAGGGTTTCCGAATATAACTTTCAAATATTTCCAATAAACATGATAAATTTCAATTGATATCTATAATATTCTACTTCCAATTTTTATTATCAATGGCTTACGGTCTCTTATATAAAGATACTAGCAGTCAATTCATATCTATTCTATTATTGTGGATTTCTATTAAGAAAAATAAAGTGAAATGAAACTTCTAATATTAAGCTTCTCGATTACGTCATTTGGGTTAAAGAGGATGCATGATAAGGAGAGAGACTATGACATAAATATTGGAATGAGAATCCGGGAGGAAATTGGAGAGCATCTAGAAAATTTGGAGATAAGGAGAACAAATAAACATTCGTCTTGATACAGAATACAACAACAAGAAATATATGTAGTTAGATATGGACTTTTCATGTTTTAATCCATACCAATAATCAGTGTTCAACCATAGGAAAACAATTGTCAACGGACATTGTTAATAGGTAAATAAGTAAAATCTAACGAACGAGCATTACACGCTCCGGAATACTAAGTTTTGAAGTAATGTAAAGGAACTGCGTTGGGCAGAATGATAGAGTATTGAATTCATAATTAGAACGTTGCAAGCTCAAAATATGGTCGAGAACGGTATTTTTTTTATTTTTATGTATCTTGAAAGGGAAATTCTCTTTATCTCCTAATTCTATATGGATGCATTAGGAGAATACAAAAATTAAGATAAGAATATTTAAATTTGAGAGAATAGAGAAACATTATATTATTAGCATGTTCCACAAACGGGTTTATATTGTTTAAATTCTAACGGAGAATACATTAAACATAACCTGATCAATTTGTGTGCCACTTTCATTTGGTTTTGATTTCGTTTCCATGAATTTGTTTTGTTTTCAGTTCAGTTGCCAGTGGCAACAAGTAATTGACGAGATGGTTGGCAGTTTCCCACCGAGCAATGAAAGTGGATTTTAGTGTTTCTGGAAATCTGAGAACATGAATGAAGTAAAGGCGATGGAGGACAGAATTTGATACTGCGTCACCGTCACATCTAACAATTACAAAATTACGCGAAAAGTTTGAATGGGAAGGAACTGTGTGTGATCTGAAGAAGGAAAGCTGTAGCAAGGAGAAATCAGTAGCGGACGAAAGGAAGGTGGAATCAGGGTTACAAACTATTACAACATCCCTTCAGTAGTCCGTGAAACAAGCTTCGCGTGAATCACGTGTAACCAAATCAATTATTCATTGCATTTTAAAGCAAGAAAAGTAAAAACTGATAATTTCAGCTTGCTTCACGCAATGACAGAGGATGATCCAGACGAAGGTTTTCAATTTTGTGAATGGATATGCGATAATGAACAGTTGGCTGAATTCATTGTTTACCCAGATGAAGCGATTTTTAAATTGAATGAAAACATCAATCGCTGGAACTGTGTGTGCTGAGCAAGAGATAACCAGCACATAATGGAAGAACGAGCTCTTTTACTTCCTGCCGTTATCAGCATAGTATAATATATTTGTCAAAGGTCTAATCGGGACATGCTTTTTCAAAAGAACAGTGACAGATGTAGAGTACCTGAACATGTTGCATAAATGATCTGCCAATTGATCATCAAATGTATAGGGTGACCCAAAAGTAGGTATATACCCCTGTATTGATCGAGCATAGCATTATAGTTTATGGTTTTATTTGCTTCAGAGCTTAAGATATAAGTAAAAACATATTAAGAACACATAATAAAGAAGCGAAAGATAATAATAAGAAATGATATAAAATTCAATCAGCTGATCAGTACGGTACTGTATACTTACTTTTGGGCCACTATGTATATTCTCGACCACATGTTTGACAGTCTATTCCACAGCGTTCTTGATGATGCATTGTTGACAATGGAGGACATTTTGAACATACTGTATTGCACAATAAAACACCATCGGTAATGTTTTGCACATCTTCATTTCTTACAAAAATCATATTTTGTTTATTTTGGTTCTAATTATTAAAGGTGTAAATCACTTTCCAGGTATAAACCATTTGTAATTTTTATCATATTTGCGCCTTTTTAGGACGTTAAAGTTCAGAGTTTGAAATCTTCCTGCTCCTTGTAAATTGAGTATAGTTGTTTAGTAAATCAAATCTTCTTATATCAATCAATCAATAGTTATACCTCTTTCTTTCTCTTCTAACTATATTATATCTGGTAATGAATGTTCTGACAAATTGAGTGTATCGAAAAATGCTTTAGTTTCGAATCGTCAAAGTGGGTAGCCGAAATTTCTGACCCAAAATGACGTCTAAATTTTTTCAGATTTTTGGAGGTCGTTTAGATGGAGCACATATACCCGGAAATTTTGATACTGATTTGTTTATGTATCACGGACAACAATTTCACAAAAATGTCATAATTTGGGAATTTTATATTTTTTACAGATTGTTTTCTTGTTTTGTTTATGATAAATATATTAAACTCGTTCCTCAGGGATGATATTTTACGCTGTTTACTTATGCTTTAGGCCAAAAATTGTCAATTTTTTCTAAATATGCCTTTTTATCATGTTTTCCAATGTTTTTTTTTTTTACTTTGAGTTTATTCGATAGTTTTCCAATATAACAGACTAAATAAAGGATTTGGCTTTCTAATTGCTAATAGTTCTTCAATTACTATTCAATGCTTTGCTTATTTTCATACCTTATTATGCTTTGAAAATAATCCAGAGCACACCATGAGGAGGTGGCTGGACTGCGAGGTGCGCATCACACCGATGAATACACATTCAAAATGTACATTGCAATAAGCTGCAATTGTTCAGAGCTGTGCATTGTGCTTACATACATCCGCAGTACTCGGAATGTTGTTGTCAACCACTGCGAAGGGACAAATGGTCAGATCTTCGCTGGACTGCGGAAACACTCACCATTCAAAAACAGCTGAACAGATATCCAAAAGATATTGCTGTTAAGTGCTTAAATCTGTTATAAGAAATCCAATTGTGGCGGTTAATAACTTCATATATTGCAATGTGCGTAACGATGACGTACTACTCGATGTGGTTTGGGATAAAAGATCATCGATAACTGACGGAGTACGACACTTCTGGAATATGGATCACTTGTAACGATTTCTCCCACACCACTTAATATGTCTGATTGATAGGATCATTCAATAAAACATTTTTTTGCCCATCTTCACAATCTCTCACTGGCTTTAATAACCAACCAAAACTCAGACATAAGAAATCTTCTAGCAAGGTATTCTTGGTATGCTGCTCAATGACGTTGTTGGGTTTTTGTTGAAAATCAAACTCAGTAATTGAGATGTTGTCATGTAAAACTGGAGAGGAACTGTTGCTTCATTTTCTGAGTGTCACGGGCGTCTTGGGCACGGAAATTGTCGGAAAGCTCTCCTAAATATATTGAGTTAGGAACACTACTAGTAGGTACTATCTGGATACTGTCGACAGTAGCCCTTGTATCATAAGGCAGCACGAGTGGTCATTAACTCCGGAAATTCCATCTCTGAACTCAAAATACAAAAGTTAGTAGACTTAAGCACAGGCATCTCTCGTTTTTGCGAATCTCCAGAGCGTTCCTCACAGCTTCAGTGTTTCCTGAGGTTGTTGAGACAAATGTGCGTTTCTGCCGTTAAGAATACCCTTAAAAATGGACACACCATTCGCAGTGGTAACAAGTATGGATTTGACTATAAAATGTTACAAGGAATCTTTGGTTACGAATATCAATAAATGAGGGTATAAACTGTAACAAATCATAGCTACAATCTTTGCACGGATCTAACAGTATATATATAAGTAACGTCATAGATTTTATATTTTACAGATTTATATTTTTTTGACAGGCAAGGTGTTATTACAATTATCTATTGGATCATTATCGTTATATTCCATGGGAATAGAATGTACTCATGCGCGGATTAAAGATCTAGTAGCTAATTCTAAGGTCACTGGATATATTCATTGTCATCTTATAAATTTACACTATACCTTGTGCTCGTAACATTTTTTCGCACAACAGGTCAAGCAATTATTTAATATAAGTTTATTTACAGTAAATATTCAACTCAGGATTCAGTATTTCTTCTTCGTTTAATTTAAACGTGTTATTAATAAACTCATGGGTTTTGATTCTTGAAGGGAAGTTACGGACCGCACAGATTCCTAGTTTTACTGGGATATACATAGTGTAATTCTGAATCCATCTCACTGTTCATCACAGGTTTAAAGATATTATAACCAAGAAAAACGTAAATTCCAATCAAAAACGGATTAGATTCAGCGCATTTAATACCACTCACACGGTAAAGACACTGGACGGAGCACCAGCGAAAAGCATCCTGCCTGATGCGCAGCGGACACGCAAATGACAACTAAACAGAAATTTATGAAATTAGAATATTTGATAAGCAAGTGAGCCAGTATTACAATTCGGCAATTAGAACATGGAGGTCATCTACTGGAATTGCTGGCAGTGCTCCAGAGAACCTGATATAACTATGCCACATTAGTGACTACAAAATAGGAAAGTTGAACTTTGTGTTTTTACAATTAAAAATATCAAAACAACAGTGAGCAAATTGCTGCTCCGTTCTACTTCTTTACTTTGGGTTTTCTTCAACTTGTTACCAAGGAGATTATAGAGGAAGCATCACTTTATGTCAAGTTATACAATTATTATTAATTAATTATCACTGTTTAATATTAAATAAAAGACGGTGTGAAATAATAAAAAAAATACTATATCGTGAACCGTTCAAGCATTTCTGGTTGTCCGCCCTCTTCATTACACCTGCCTGCGAAGATTTTCCGGCAAAAGTAATTTTATATGATATACGTTAGATTTAGTGCTCTTACGTAAAAATAATACCAGTTGTTTCGTATTATGTACAGATTTGTCACAAGTCCTTCTCATGTTTATGCTAATGGAGATTCGTTTTTGTAAATAAAATCTGGATCGAGTGTATGGAATGCAGGTATGGACATGTCTGAGATAAAATATTGTATGTCCCCTGTTTTGGAGAGGATTAAGTGATTATCAAGTAACACCTAAACAACAAGTATAACAGTTGTAGTTCGAGCATGTGCAGTGCCAGACAAGGTCAATGCGCTAAGTTCTTTTGTCCGAGAGGGGATTCTGGAAACGTGTATCACGCCTTTGTCTACAATTTACAGCGATCACTTGAAGTCAATCCGTGAGTGAGTTCGTGTTAAAAGTGGCAAGTGGCAGTGATATTTTGGAGGTAAAAGTGTGAGAACAATCCAAACTCTTTCCGTTATATATGTGGCCATTATACCACTAAAGGCTAGAAGGGAAATATGACGCCATTTATAAAAAGCTTGTACTTCGAATATTTTAACATGAAGTTAGATGACCAGGACAAGAATTTCGCACCTCATTTTCTGTGTAAAACGTGTGTAGAAAACCTGCGGTGATGGTACAAAGGGTTGTTGCCATCAATGCCATTCGGAATCCCAATGGTTTGGTGGAAGAAATAAACCATGTTGATAACTGTTATTTTTATGAGTAAAGTGTCCAGTTAAAATACACAAATCAAAAAGGACATTGGGTATCCAAGTCTTCCATCAGCCATGACCCCTGTACCACATGGACCTGATATTCCTGTCCCCAAACCACCAATACAGTTACCAGAGACTGTGTCCTGTTCATCTTCAAGTGCGGAGGATGGTGATGATGATACCTTTATACCAGATGTTGAAGATAATAGTCAATATCTTTGTAATCAGTGTGACTTAAATGAATTCGTGCGTGACCTAGCCCTCACTAAACAAAAGAGTGAACTTTTAGGATCAAGATTAAAAGAGAGAAATCTTTTACTTCCTCGGACAAATTCATACTCTTACAGAAATCGGAAGAATTCAGGCACTTTTTCGTTTAAGAAAAAGAACTTGTGTTTTTCTGTAATATCCTTGACTTTATTCGTAGTCTTGGGATAGTTAACCAACCAAGAACTGGTAACTATTTATTGATTCGAGTAAAAGAAGTCTCAAACGTGTTTTTTCTTCACAGTGAGAATAAACTTGTTCAGTGCTAGTCGCCCATTCAATATTCAAAACTATCATAATTTATCTATGGTTTTGCAGAAACTGAAATACAGTGAACACAGATGGTTACTCTGCTGTGATTTAAAAGTGTGCGGTGTCAAATTGGGACAGCAAGCAGGTTATGCAAAGTTCCTGTGTTTCTGTGTAAGTGGGACTCTCGGGACAAGGATTGGCACTGGTAAGTTTTTAAGTGGCCCAAGACGAAACAGTTCGTGCCAGGAGCAAAAGACATTGCAAATGGTCCATTAATTGATCTTCAAAATGTGTTACTGCCTCTTTACATATAAAATAGGGAATTATGAAGCTGTACGTTAAGAGTTTGGATAGAAGTAGTCCCTGCTTTCGGTACCTCTGTCAGAAATTTTCAGGACTGTCGAATGCCAAATTAAGGAAGGAATTTTTGACGGCCCCCAAATTGGGAAGCTTATGAAGAACCCTACATTCACTACGACGATGAACGAACACGGCTTCAAGCATGGAAATTATTCAAGGATGTGTCCAGCAAAATCCTAGCTAATGTTAAAGATGACAACTACCAACAGACTGTCGAAACCATGCTGTACAACTTCCAGAAATTAGATTGCCACATGAGCTTAAAATTGCATTTCCTGCACAGTCATCTGGACTATTTTCCATCAAAGTTAGGAGCATTCAGCGAGGAACATGGTGATCGGTTCCATAAGGACATAAAATAAATGGAAAGAAGATATCAGGGGCGATTTGACGTCTTCATGAGGTCAAATTACTATTGGTATCTAGTGCGAGATAACCCCACTCAGGAACACAAACACAAATCAAACACAAACACAAATCATTCACATCAAAGCGCAGCAAAACATAGTGCCCTTATAGTGACATTCATAGATTCTAGCAATGAACATGTTACATTAAGTAGTGCTTTTTGTATAAATTTTACAATTTGATCATGTTCTATTCACATTGCAGATATTGTGTATTATGGTGAATTTTATGTTGAAATTAAAACAGTATGAAAACAATTGATTTCATAAAGTAGCAAACTGTATATGATAGGCAAAAATATAGTGTTCTTCTGATGAGATTTATGTCTTTTACAAATGAACCTGTTACATAAAGTAATGTTTTGTATATTCGTTATAATTTGATCATGTTCCATTCAAGTTACACATATTCTCTATTATGGTGTTTTCTATCGAGATTACAACAATATAAGAAATTTCGTTAGGAAATAGCAAAAAAAAAAAAAAACTGTGCATGATAGGCAAAAACGGTCTCGATATTTGACATCAGCACATCTATATTAGGTTAAATCACCTCTTCAAGCTTTTGTCGGAGAAAATAGTTTTATTTCGCAGGCCGGTGTTATTTATTCTATATGCATTTCAATCACAGAAATTGTTACACATCCACACACATACATTCAAAAGGGATTACATTGCAATATGCATTTACTATGGCAACCGGATGTCTTTAGCTGCAGTCTACGGTCATCCTATTATCATCTCTATTATTTACGCTGGAAGCACTTTAAAAACCCAGAAACTATTCAATAGAACAGGTTTTAATTATGAACTCACAAAGTACTCCAGCTTTTAATTTTCAAAATATGGAGGGAAAAGCATGTGTAAATATTAAGGTGACTTGAACAATGATAGACAAGCTTCAGAAACACGTGCATTTCTGTTTCATGCACATTTCTCCTATACAATTACTTTCGTAGACCCTGTATTACTTCTTTTTATCTTACAGTGTTCAAATGACGATTGAACGTACGTTGTTAGATCTGACTGTGACAAAACGATGCTTTTCTGCTTTTGCATTTTTTTTTCTTTCTCGTTCGTGATTTCTGCTATGCTAAATCTTCTCTGATGCTTGTTTTAAGCGTGGAAGTGATTCCTGTGAAGCGAAGTTTTGAAGAATTTGGTCATGCATTTATTTACGATAGAAATATAATTAATACTTTTCATATACTTATAGTACGATAGAAACGTGATCGAAATTTTTTATCTTTAATAAAATAATGTCTTCCGTGTATGTATGTGTATGTGTGTGTGAGAGTGTGTGTGTTTATATCTGTCTGCCTGTCTGGCATCAGCTTTCTCCATAGGAGGAAAAGATTTACAGCAGAACCAAACAATATGTTCGCAGATAGACCTCCACAAGATCTATTCGAACAAGAATCCTTTCCTGAATTTCAGGGTGTTTACTAGGGAGTTAAAAGTATTTACAAAATAATAGATGACAAATACCCAGAGCAAAGAATATCAGTGTAAAATGCATGGTTTTTGGGGTTGCGGACATGAAGGTAATACTTGAAATACAATATCAATTCCAACTTTCGCTCAATGGGAGATCGGAAGCGTAAAAATGTAATCTGTCCAAATTACTAATACTAATGTCACTTACACAGTTTTCGCGCTGCCTGAGATGAGTACTAATACTCCTAATCGGTTGAAGTCCGATATTAGAAGCTATAATCATCGGAGTTGGAACAATGAAAAGTAATTTGTTCAAAATGAGTTATATTAGTGTTAAAATAATGATTTTGGGAACGCTGACATGAATAGTAATACTTCCGACATCGTTGAAGTCCAACTGCTCTCTGTCATCCCGGAGGATTGAAAGGCGTGAATAACAACGTATTCAAACCAATTCATTTTGAACTGTGTGAAAATAATTAATGTTTTTTAGTCGTTAAGATTATTAATAACACTCCAGACGCCGATCAAAACCAACTTTAGTAGCTGTCCTCATGACGTTTGAGTGAGTAAACAATAAATGTCCGTAAAGAGAAATTTATAGATTTTGTGGTCGATCAGATGAATAAAAACACTCCCGTCGCCATCTAATCCAGTAGTAGAAAATGGATCGATCTGGGCCAACATCGGAAAACTTACAAGCCCCTGGGAAATTGAGCACCTTGCACCGTGAGCCCACGGTCTTTTACGACCTCCATTTTAGGGATGAATTTATTCCCTTTTATAGCACTTTTTAGCGGGTGTATTCGTTCTCTTTTATGAGCACATTTTAGGGGGTGAACTCGTTCCCTTTTATGAGCATATTTTCCAACCCCTACGAACACATAGCAGAACATAACAGAAGATCAGGAACAGATAAGAATATGAAACACACAGCAGAACAGATAACACATAAGAGTACGTAACATAACAAGGGTGTACTCGTTCTCTTTTATGAGCATATTTTTCAACCCCTATTTTAACATAGCAGATAACACATAAAATTACGAACACATAGCAAAGCATATAACACACAAGACTACGTAACACACAGCAGAGCAGATAACACATAAGAGTACGTAACATAACAAGGGTCTATTCATTCCCTTTTATGAGCATATTTTTCAACCCTTATTTTAACATAGCAGAAATTACACTGAGACTATGAACACACAGCAGAACAGATAATACATAGCACAGCTAATAAAAGAGCATGGCTTATTTTCCAACCCTTATTTTAACACAGCAGAAATTACACTGAGACTATGAACACACAGCATTTTAGGGGTGGACTCGTTCTCTTTTATGAGCATATTTTCCAAACCCTATTTTAACATAGCATAAGACTACGAACACATAGCAGAGGTGTATTCGTTTTCAACACCTTAGCAAAAGAGTATGTAACATAGCAGTTACGAACACATAGCAGAGCAGATAATAAACACAACAACCTCCATTTTAGGGGTGAATTTATTCCCTTTTATGAGCATATTTTCCAACCCCTTATTATAACATAGCACAGATTACATAGCAGATCTAATACGGCTTATTTTCCAACCCTTATTTTACCATAACAGAGACTACGAAACATAGCGGACATAGCACAGGCGGTGTATTCATTTTCTCCACCCCTAATTGAACATAGCAGAAATTACACTGAGACTACGAACACACAGCAGACCAGAGAATACATAATATTCATTCCCTTTTAAGAGCTGTACTCGTTCTCTTTTTATAATTACTTTTGCAACCCCTATTTTACCATAGCAGGAATTACATGAGATTTTTTTTTCAACCCCTATTTTAAGACAATGAATACCTATGTAACATAGTGATTCGATACGCTCTTTGAACCGATTTGGATGAAACTCGGCGTATGGGGGTTTTCGACCATGCTGAGTACGAATATCATACCTATTTTTACCTGGGTCCTATAGTTTATGTGGCATACGCCCTTTCTATGACAATTTTAACCAATTTGGGTGAAACTCGGTATATGGGGGTTTTCGGACATGCTGATTACGAATATCATACCTATTTTTTTACCTGGGTCTTATAGTTTATGTTGGATACTCCCTTTGTATGACACATAAAATCCAATCACTCGTAAACGAAGCAACATATTGAGGTGCTGCTTCCACATTTAGTAATTAGTCATCAACTACTACAAGTTCCAAAAATAATGACCATCGAGGTCGAAGGTCAACATACTTAAAACCTAATAGCCCGAAAACGGAGTTAAATATTGAGGTGGTGTTTCCACATTTAGTAATAGTTCATCAATCACTGCAAGTTTCAAAATAATGACCATCGAGGTCAAAGGTCAAAATACTTAAACCTAATAACTCGAGTAGAAAATGGATCGTAGCAAGAGGTCATCAACTAGTACAAGTTCCAAAAGTAATGGTCATCGAGGTCAAAGGTCAATCTCATAAATGAAACCACATATTGAGATAACGTTTCCTCATTTAGTAAATTTGTGTGATCTATTCAATTTTGTACAAAGCAGAAAGAATTCAAGAGGGAATAAATTTGAGTGGCTTATTTACTTTTGTATTAACAGGAAAGAAAGCAAAGATATGCCATTTTAACTAGCAGAGTTATAGGTCTCCTTGTACTAATTAAATAAACGAAGGAATATTGTACCAATGAGAAATGTCATTTTTCTAGACCATGTTCTAATATTTAAACAAACGAAGGGGTGAATTTGAGTGATCTATTCAATTTTGCACCAACGAGAAATAACTGCGTATTTTAAATCATTTTGTACTATTTAAAGAAACAAACAATCGGATAAATTGAACCGGTTCAGAAGTTCAATACTATTTTGTACTCTTGAGTGAGCTTTCCAATTTTGTAGCAAGAAGGACCATTTTTTAAACTAACTCAGAATTTCATTTCATTTTTGTAATACTCAAATTTGAATGGAGTGTTTACTTTTGTACGAACCAGAAAAAATTGATTGGATTATTTCCTTAGGTACCAACTGGAAAAAGTGAAGGGCCATTATTCAAATAAACGAAGGAATAGAGTATTTAGTTTTGTACCAACTAGAAAAAAAGAAGTGAAGTATAAATAAAATTTAGGTGGACTATTTTCTTTTGTACCAACTGGAAAAGAGAAAAAGAGCTACTTTAACTAGCTCATTATGTACTGTTTAAACAAACGAAAAGAGACCATTATGTAACTTTTGAACTACTGAAATGTTCTATTTTTGTATCAATCAGAAAAAAACGAAGAAGGACCATTTTAACAAGTTCATAATTTCTGTAACGAAAGAATAATTTCGATGTTCTACTTTTTATACCAACAAAACAATGAACTAGCTGAATATACGAAATAATAAATTTAAGTGACTTATTCAATTTTGTACCAATGAGAAATGTCATTTTAATTGGCTCAGAATTTTACTAGTCAAATAAACAATGGAGTATTTAGTTTTGTACCACCAAGAAAAAAAATAAATTGCACCATTTTGGAGTATTCAAATAAACAAAGGAATTATAATTTGTGTCAACTCTAAAATCAATTAAACGAAGTAATGCATTTGAGTGACCTATTTAATTTGAAAAACCGAAGTTGAGTATTTTATACCATTTTGTATTATTTCAACAAACAAAGGAATAAGCAAAAAAAGGATCATTTTATATCATTTTAAACTAGTCTAATAAACGAAGGCATAAATATGAGTGAGCTATTTAATTTTGTAGCTGAGTATTTTCACGAAAGAACAAAATTTTACTAATCAGAAAAAGCGAAGAAGACCCATTTTAACTAACTGAGAATTTCCATACCTTTTTGTACTATTTAAACAAACGATGAGATAAATTTGAGTGGCCTGTTTTTTGTACTAACCAGAAAAATCGTAGAAGGTCCAATTTAGCTAACTCAGAATTTATGTACCTTTGTACTAGCCCAATGAACGAAAGAGCAAATTTGAGTGTTCTACTTTTTATACCAAACAAAGAAGAACCATTTTGTACTACTCAAGTAAACGAAAGAAAAAAACGAAAAAAGACCAATTTAAATAGCTCAGAATTTATATACGTTCTTTTTAGGTGTCCTACTTTTTGTACCAGCGTGAAATGCCATTTTAACCAGCTCAGTAGTATTCAAATAAACAAAAAACCGAAGAAGGATCATTTTAACTAGCCCAGAATTTCTGTACTTTTGTGCCATTCAAAACAAATGAAAAAAGTAAATTTGGATGAAGTATTATTTTTTGTGCCAAGCAGAAAAAGGAAAGAATTTGTACTGACCAGAAAAGGCGAGGAAGGATCATTTTATATCTTTGTGTGCTATATAAATAAACGAAGGAATAAATTTGAGTGGTCTATTCAATTTTATACCAATCAGAAGAAAAGCAAAGAAGGGCCATTTTAACTAGCTGAGTATTTTTGTGCTACACAAATCAACAAATGAATAAATTTTAGTGACCTATTCAATTTGGTATCAACAAGAAATACCATTCTAAATAACTCAGCATCTTATACCTTTTTGTGCTATTTAAATAAACGAAGAAAGCGAAGGAGGTCTAATTTAGCTAACTCAGAATTTTATACCATTTTGTACTAATCAAATAAACGAAGGAATAAATTTTTGTGACCTATTCAGTTTTGAAAACAAGCAGGAAAAGAAAAGAATTAACATTTTGTACTAATCAAATAAACCAAGGAATAAATTTAGATGGCCTATTTAGTTTTGTACCAACCATGAAAAAAATGCGAAGAAGTTCCATTTTAACTAGCTCAATATTTCTGTACCATATTAACTAACTCAAAGAAACGAAAGAATAAATTTTGAGTGGCTTAAGCAAAGAAGGTCAATTTGTACCTTTTGTGCTATTAAAACTGAGTGACCTATTCAATTTTATACCAAGTAGAAAAAATTTTGTCTGCAATTAAAAAAACGGAGAAGGTCTATTTTATATACATTTTGTACTACTCAAATTCTACTTTCTGTACCAACCAGAGAAAAACAAAGAAATATCATATTCTGCTACCCAAACAAACGACGGAATAAGCTCAGAATTTCTATACCTTTTTGTGTTATTCAAATAAACGAAGGAATAAATTTGTGTTACCTATTCACTTTTATAGCAAGCCCCTTTTAGTTTTATACCAACCATGAAGATCCATTATAACAAGCTCGGTATTTTTATACCATTTTGTATTACTCTATTTCATTTTTGTAACAATCAGAAGAAAACAGCTTAGAATTTTATACCTTTGTGGTGTTACATTTTGTATTATTTTTGTGTCATCCAGAGAACAATTTAAATTGACTCTCACTGACAATTCAGTTACCGGTAATTCAGTATTTACATGTGCTAGTCCAATATTTGTAATATTACAATACTACAAATTGATTCATTTAACAGTTCAAGTTCTTCTATTCATACACAATCAAATGCATATGCTACAATGTCTCAGTGTTCATTTACAGAATTAAATAATAGTTTATCTTTCTCTAAAAACATTTCTACTAATTCTTTGATATAATAATCACACTCTGTAATGTACTCATATACCAGATTAAATTTTTTCTCCACAGTATAAGTGTTCTTAATATTGCAACCTTTAAAATGCTTCTTTAAATAAAGTTTATAGATTTTCTCTCTCATTTCACGTTTAATTAAGATCGTCCACGCCTTTTGTAATAATTCGTAATCATACTGCAGCAAACAGTTGTGATCTTTTTCATTTTCATTATGTTTAGAACATGCTTCACATAATAATACTGAATTTGGTGTATACTCATTAAATAATTGTATAACACATGTATTACTAATACTTTCACTAGTACACCCGCACTCATTAGCTTCCACTTCAAAACAGGTAATATTTGAAATACTGTTATCATCACTTTCTGGGTGGTACAAAAATAAAATTTCGTTTATTTGGGTAGTACAAAATTGTACAGAAATATTGAACTAGTTAAAATGGTCCTTCTACACTTTTTTTCAGGTTCATACAAAGCTAAATACTCCATCCAATTTGAGTAAAATGGTTCATGTTCACTATCTCAAATTTAGCCCTTCGTTTTGTTTAAATAATACAACATGCACTAGAAATTCTAAGCTAGATAAAAATGGCATTTCTCCTTGGTACAGAATGGAATAGATCACTTAAATTTATCCCCTCGTTTTTTTAAATATTTAATATGACATATCTTTGCTTTGTTTCTTGTTACTCCATGCAAATTAATTTTTGCGTTACAGAAATTCGGCGCTAGTTAAAAAGGTCTTCTTTCGCTTTTTCTTTCGTTTATTTGAGTAGTACAAAATGGTATAAAATACTCAGCAAGTTAAAATGGTTCTTCCTTGTTTGGTATAAAAAAGTAGAACACCCAAACTTGTTCTTTCGTTCATTGAGCTACTATAAAGGTATATAAATTCTGAGTTAGCTAAATTGGACCTTCTTCGATTTTTCTGGTTAGTACAAAAAACAGGTCACTCAAATTTATCCCATCGTTTGTTTAAATAGTACAAAAAGGTATAGAAATTCTCAGTTAGTTAAAATGGATCTTCTTTGCTTTTTCTGATTAGTAAAATTTTGTTCTTTCGTGAAAATACTCAGCTACAAATTTAAATAGCTCACTCATATTTACGCCTTCGTTTATTAGACTAGTTTAAAATGATATAAAATGATCCTTTTTTGCTTATTCCTTTGTTCGTTGAAACAATACAAAATGGTATAAAATACTCAACTTCGGTTTTTCAAATTAAATAGGTCACTCAAATGCATTACTTCGTTTAATTGATTTTAGAGTTGACACAAATTATAAGTCACTCAAATTTATTCCTTTGTTTATTTGAATACTCCAAAATGGTGCAATTTCTTTTTTTTCTTGGTGGTACAAAACTAAATACTCCATTGTTTATTTGAGTAGTAAAATTATATAAAATAGTCCTTCTTCGCCTTTTGCTGAGCCATTTCTCATTGGTACAAAATTGAATAGGTCACTTAAATTTATTCTTTCGTATATTTAAATATTCAGCTAGTTCATTTTTTCTCGTTGGTATAAAAAGTAGAACATCGAAATTATTCTTTCGTTACAGAAATTATGAACTTGTTAAAATGGTCCTTCTTCGTTTTTTTCTGATTGATACAAAAATAGAACATTTCAGTAGTTCAAAAGTTACATAATGGTCAACTTTCGTTTGTTTAAACAGTACATAATGAGCTAGTTAAAGTAGCTCTTCTTCTCTTTTCCAGTTGGTACAAAAGAAAATAGTCCACCTAAATTTTATTTATACTTCACTTCTTTTTTTTTTCTAGTTGGTACAAAACTAAATACTCTATTCCTTCGTTTATTTGAATAATGGCCCTTCACTTTTTCCAGTTGGTACCTAAGGAAATAATCCAATCAATTTTTTCTGGTTCATACAAAAGTAAACACTCCATTCAAATTTGAGTATTACAAAAATGAAATGAAATTCTGAGTTAGTTTAAAAAATGGACCTTCTTGCTACAAAATTGGAAAGCTCACTCAAGAGTACAAAATAGTATTGAACTTCTGAACCGGTTCAATTTATCCGATTGTTTGTTTCTTTAAATAGTACAAAATGATTTAAAATACGCAGTTATTTCTCGTTGGTGCAAAATTGAATAGATCACTCAAATTCACCCCTTCGTTTGTTTAAATATTAGAACATGGTCTAGAAAAATGACATTTCTCATTGGTACAATATTCCTTCGTTTATTTAATTAGTACAAGAAGACCTATAACTCTGCTAGTTAAAATGGCATATCTTTGCTTTCTTTCCTGTTAATACAAAAGTAAATAAGCCACTCAAATTTATTCCTTCTTGACTTTTTTCTGCTTTGTACAAAATTGAATAGATCACACAAATTTACTAAATGAGGAAACGTTATCTCAATATGTGGTTTCATTTATGAGATTGACCTTTGACCTCGATGACCATTCTTTTTGGAACTTGTACTAGTTGATGACCTCTTGCTACGATCCATTTTCTACTCGAGTCATTAGGTTTAAATATTTTGACCTTTGACCTCGATGGTCATTATTTTGGAACTTGTACTAGTTAATGACCTCTTGCTAAATGTGGAAACAGCACCTCAATATGTGGATCCATTTTCGAGTTATTAGGTTTAAGTATTTTGACCTTTGACCTCGATGGTCATTATTTTGAAACTTGCAGTGATTGATGAACTATTACTAAATGTGGAAACACCACCTCAATATTTGACTTCGTTTCCGGACTATTAGGTTTTAAGTATGTTGACCTTCGATCTCGATGGTCATTATTTTTGGAACTTGTAGTAGTTGATGACCAATTACTAGATGTGGAAACAGCACCTCAATATGTTGCTTCGTTTACGAGTGATTGGATTTTAAGTGTCATACAAAGGGCGTATCCAACATAAACTATAAGACCCAGGTAAAAATAGGTATGATATTCGTAATCAGCATGTCCAAAAACTCCCATATACCGAGTTTCACCCAAATTGGTTAAAATTGTCATAGAAAGGGCGCATGCCACATAAACTATAGGACCCAGGTAAAAATAGGTATGATATTCGTACTCAGCATGGTCGAAAACCATCATATGCCGAGTTTCATCCAAATCGGTTCAAAGAGCGTATCGAATCACTATGTTACATAGGTATTCATTGTCTTAAAATAGGGGTTGAAAAAAATCTCATGTAATTTCTGCATTGGTAAAATAGGGGTTGCAAAAGTAATTATAAAAAGAGAACGAGTACAGCTCTTAAAAGGGAATGAATATTATGTATTCTCTGGTCTGCTGTGTGTTCGTAGTCTCAGTGTAATTTCTGCTATGTTCAATTAGGGGTGGAGAAAATGAATACACCGCCTGTGCTATGTCCGCTATGTTTCGTAGTCTCTGTTATGGTAAAATAAGGGTTGGAAAATAAGCCGTATTTGATCTGCTATGTAATCTGTGCTATGTTATAATAAGAGGTTGGAAAATATGCTCATAAAAGGGAATAAATTCACCCCTAAAATGGAGGTTGTTGTGTTTATTATCTGCTCTGCTATGTGTTCGTAACTGCTATGTTACATACTCTTATGCTAAGGGGTTGAAAACGAATACACCTCTGCTATGTGTTCGTAGTCTTATGCTATGTTAAAATAGGGTTTGGAAAATATGCTCATAAAAGAGAACGAGTCCACCCCTAAAATGCTGTGTGTTCATAGTCTCAGTGTAATTTCTGCTATGTTAAAATAAGGGTTGGAAAATAAGCCATGCTCTTTTATTAGCTGTGCTATGTATTATCTGTTCTGCTGTGTGTTCATAGTCTCAGTGTAATTTCTGCTATGTTAAAGTAAGGGTTGAAAAATATGCTCATAAAAGGGAATGAATAGACCCTTGTTATGTTACGTACTCTTATGTGTTATCTGCTCTGCTGTGTGTTACGTAGTCTTGTGTGTTATATGCTTTGCTATGTGTTCGTAATTTTATGTGTTATCTGCTATGTTAAAATAGGGGTTGAAAAATATGCTCATAAAAGAGAACGAGTACACCCTTGTTATGTTACGTACTCTTATGTGTTATCTGTTCTGCTGTGTGTTTCATATTCTTATCTGTTATCTGATCTTCTGTTATGTTCTGCTATGTGTTCGTAGGGGTTGGAAAATATGCTCATAAAAGGGAACGAGTTCACCCCCTAAAATGTGCTCATAAAAGAGAACGAATACACTCCCTAAAAAGTGCTCATAAAAGGGAATAAATTCACCCCTAAAATGGAGGTCGTAAAAGACCGTGGGCGCACGGTGCAAGGTGCTAAATTTCCCAGGGGCTTGTGAGTTTTCCGATGTTGGCCCAGATCGATCCATTTTCTACTACTTAATCCCAACATTATCTCTTTTTGCCATGGGTAATTGGAGAAAGTTTCAAAATTAATTTATCTAAAGACCGATATTAATGTAAATTTAATAGTTTGTCTCGATTGCTTAAAAGAACGGGAACAATCCCGACACTGTTCTAGTCCAAATTAAACCCCTAACGTCATTGATGGTTGGACTGGAGGTGCGAAATAGGAGGGGAGAGTTGCATAAGTTGGGACGGATCATGAAATGGGACTTTAGCAACACGGCTCTACTAAGCGCGTTGCATGACGCTTTTCGAGTGTTAGTGTCTAGAGGTTGTATGCAGAAGTGACACACCTATAGTTGTGAGGAGTTGCAAACAAGAAATACATGCGTAATAATTGCAAGGATGGTTTACCACCATATTTCTTAAATATTTCAATGGTATATAAAATTCACCTGTACTGCTATAAGAGAGTTTTGACCTAGCTTTTTGTTATGACAACTGTATAAATATGTGAATCTTGACAAAGTACGAAGGCGTCGTAGATATTATAGTGTCTTGTAAAAGGTGATCAAGGTGGAAATGGAGATCTCGTAAGATGGGACAGTGGCTGAAAGCCTAAGTTGGGACACCGCCCAATCTTATGAACCTGGCTCAAAACATACGGTACATCACAATCGTAGAAGCATAGTAGGAAAATTTTACGTTTCAAGCTAAGTAAATTGGTCAATATTAGTTGAAAAAGCTTTCAGTCTGCTTAACAAGGTTATCTGCTAAGTGTAGGCAATCAAAATAAGCTACTTCGGACAACGGGAGAATTTGAACTTATTTTGAGTCAAACTGGCATCTATGGCATGTGGGACGTATGGCCATCCTAGTCCAATTCGAATATCGCCCTATGTTAGGCATAAGCATAACTTAGTCCAGATGTTTGAGTGGTGGCACGATGAACTTGTTTGAAGAGGGAGAAGAAAAGGTCAAAATTATCTATACAAACTAAAGCAAAAATGAGTTGTAAGTTACCCTTTATACAAGTAACTGGAAATTAGAGGGAATAATTGCTGCATTTCGCGCTCGTATTTACGGATTCGACACGGAAGGTGTTGATACAGTTTTTGACGTATTAAAAAAAATGTGTAATGAACATGTATTCGCTGTTAATAACTATAACTAAGATGAAACAGGCATGAAAACTATATGTAAGCCTCAAAACCGTTGGGTAAGAAAGCAAAGAAAGAAGTGGATGATATTACTACTGCAGGTAAGGGAAGAAATGTAATTGCTGTTGCTGTTATAGTGTCAATGAGTGTGGCGGAAGTGCTTCGCCAGTATGTATTTTCGCAAAAAGAAAAAAAAGAAAGAAAAAGCAGCAGCCAATATTATTAGACAAAGTCCGTGGAGGTGCGATTCAGTTAGTAAAGATGGATGGTTCACTGCAGAGTTGTTCTTTGCATACATCAAGCATTTTGTTACTCATGTTCAATCATCATAACAGAATCCTATATCACTCACTGTACATGGACATCCGTCTCAAACTTTACTTCTACCCACATTAAATTTCGCTTCTTACAAGCAAGGGGTGCGATATCGAGACTCGAATCGCGCAATAAGAGTTACATATACAGAAAGAGCATCAGGTTGTTAGTAAGTTACCAAATTATTAGCTGCAGTCCGCCAGTAGGGAAAAAGTTATGGGACTGTAAAATTCAGAGGCTGGCGTACGAAAACCACACAAAATTTAGCATTTGGCTTGTTTCTCTTTGTATTGACAAGAGATAATAAATTCTAACGTATTCCCATCACAGAACATGATGTTTGACATAAGAAAATCTGCATGAGAAGAATTGTCAGTGTTGCCATCCATAGAAATTACAGTGTTGCCCGAATAATAATACCGCGAAAAGCTTGGTTTGCAGCGAATGAAAGAGTGAACACAACGATGTTTTGTGCCACATTATTTTTTCGTGGTTCGCCGGAACTACGTTTTACATAATACGTTATTTAGTTTGTGAGAATCAAAGTAGTTATACTTGTATTAACATTCAGAATATTATTTAAACAGAAGTGCAGAAGCTACCAAGAGAACACTAGTATGAAGGTGCTTCGCAAAGTAGAAAACGCAGCTGTCGAAGTTTTATAACAAAGTGTTCTGGGATAGCATTCCCAACAACAGGGAGAACATCTATCTCTTGCTGGACTCGAGGACCCCAAACAAAGATGACGAGGTTTCCGATAAATTTGTTCCTGCAAATGTCACATTCAGGAAGCAATTGATCCCGGCTGGACGTAAAGGACTGGTGCAGCCCTTTGACGTGTACTTTTTCCGTCCTTACAAGAACTTTGTCAAGTTCGTCAATGACATAGTTGTCTTGTCGCAGGAAACGAACATCTGGCACCGTGACAATTTCCTGCGACTCCAGACGTTCACGATGTACCAATTCTGCGCTCCCCTGTTCCGCAACATGATTCGCTTTGCTTTCTATAAAGTGGGATACCTGGACATCGCATCGGAAGCATTCCAGACATCAATTCAGTACTGTTTTGACTCCCTTACCACAGAAATGTGTTATTACTGCGCGTCGCTGGCTATCGTCCGATGTGCATATTGTAGTAACTGTTTTTGTTTGAATCATTCGATACTTTCTGCTCTTCATATCAATTGTGTGGCTTAACACTGTCATTTACATAGTTATCTCCCCTTCCCAAACAAATACCATTTCCTATTGCACACACAAACAGGTTATTCCTTCTGTTTGCCATAGTCTCTCATGTTCACTTTGCAGCCCAATAATTTTGCCCCACTGGCGGACTGCAGCTAATAACGTGGTCACTTCATGATTGATGCTCTTTCAGATGTATACTTTATAACCCGTATTGTGCAACGCAAGTCCCGATCACGTACTATTTGCTTGCAAGCTTTTCGAGGTATTCTTATTCTGGCAACACTAATTTCTATGGATGGCAACACTGACAATTATTCTCATACATATTTTCTTATGTCAAACATCATGTTCTGTGATGGGAATACGTTAGAGTTCATTATCTTTTGCCAATAGAAAGAGGAAAAAGCCAAATGCTAAGTTTTGTGTGGTTTTCGTACGCCAGGCTGTGAACTTTACAGTCCCATAACTTTTTCCCTACTGGCGGACTGCAGCTAATAATTCGGTAACTTACTAACTACCTGCTGCTCTTTCAGTATATGTAACTCTTATTGCGCAATTCGAGTCTCGATATCGCGCCCCTTGCTTGTTAGAACAGAATCGCCCTTCTCATTTTTCGCCCACATTGTGTTCATAAAATGCAGCCGCTGGATGTTTCCATATTCTGCCCACAGAAGAAATTCTCCATCAGGCTGTTCAAATGTGACTATGCCAACATCATTGCAGATCCTCCACAAAATATCAATTGGCAGAAGCTTTCAATATCACATATGACAAGGCAGCTACCATAGGCAATGCTGTAAATTGCTTCAGTAAGAAATGTTCTATTAGTTATATTGTTTCCGCAGACCACGATTTCCTTGCTCCTTTAGGTGGACCTTTGCGTAGCAGCTCTACTAACACTCATAGAATGATTTGCGCAATGGGTTTTCAAAACCCACAATCATGAAGGCATCTTTACTGAGACATATTATTTAAGTAATGCGGTTGTTATAGTGTCGACATGCATATTCAAGTGCCTTAGCAATACGTCTGAATCATCATGTATCAGCGTAGAGCAAATAAGTTCCTCTCTCCAAACTATTTCCAAGCTACAGAAATAGGAATAGGATATAGGACTGCAGAATTACAGAAATAGGACTGTTCGTAGAAAGAAAAAAGGAAGTCCAAGTATTAAATGCACCACCGTTCAGAACCGGTCTTCGTGTCGAAACATCATCATCTACACATGCGTGTAAACTAATATCTACTCCACAACACAACGCATAGTACAAGAGAAAAGTATTACCATTCATAAAGCTTCGTCGCAAGTTATGCCTCGTAAACGCCACGGAAGTAATAAAATTGACACATCTGGTGAACGGTATTGTTTAGATTGTAGCAAACCATACAGTATTTCAACACAATAATGGATTCAGTGTTTGCAGTGTGAAGATTGGTGACACTTATAGTGTTCTAGTGCAACTGGGGACGTTTATGTTTGTGTAGAGTTCCACATCACGGAATAAGCAGAATGTCCAATCTTAAGACACGTTCCGTCACAACTTTCACGACCTACTTCATAAGATGTTAGATTTGCAATCGTTGTTGCAAACTATGGTTTTGCACATTTGTTGTTTCATTGGTACAAAATATTTATATACCTTTGACTACAATGGCTAACGTATCCAATGAGAACATTTGTCTTTCATATTTTGTATTAGTAGACCTATCTTTAAAATAAATACGAATTGCAAGTGTCTAAACTTATGCAATTCTCCCCAATGATGAAAATAATTAATATTAGTGTAGGAATCCACATTTTTCGGGATAGCAAATTGGTGACAAACGCGAGGATATTTGAGCCCCAGTTTAAGCAAGAACGAGATAGTCTAGAGCTGGACCGAGAACTGACATTGTCAACGTTAAAGATATGTTTATCTAATTAAACTCATATTGAGATTGAAACGCTGATATAGTAGCTATTCGTTATTTATCAACAGTATTTAATTAAGTCAGTCTTCCGGATTATTTACCAATCAATCAATGTAACTCAGTAGCAAATATGACACAGTGTGTCGTAAAAAAAGTTAGAGTAATATAGAGTATATGTGAGTGAGGAAAATGAAATCTTTGCGTTTTACGTCCTACGGATATGCTGGTTAGGATAAAGGAGACGGTGGTGATGAGAAATGAATGAAATGAAGGAATAAACAAAGTAGGAGGGAACGGGAGAACCTCGAAGAAACCCATGCGCACGGTGTTTGTCTACCACAAAGTTCACTTAGCGCAAGCGCCGTACAGGGACCTCTTGCACCAAAGATAAACGCTCTACCACTGAACCACCGCGGCCCTATATATTTAAGTTATGATTTTGTAGTATCAGGTTGTCTAAAACGTATTGAGTATTTGGAAGTAAAAATTGAGAAGACACTTATTTTCAACTGAGAAATAATACCATATATAGCAAATAATACCAAATAGAACAAGATATCCAGAATTCTATTCGACAATCTTCTGACATTGCTTTCGCATAATCCCGTTACACTTAGTTTTTACAGGCTTCTTCTCAATCTAACATAGCAACATCAAGATAATTTTGATAAGACCGAAACAAATCATAGTATGAAGGTACAAGGTCTAAGGAATGTATTGGATACATTAAAAGCTCCTAACAAATCACCGCAAACTTCTGACTGGTCACTAAAGATGTAAGCGGGCTGACGTTGCCAGTGTGGTATACAGCAAGGTTTTGGTTCAAAAGTTTGGACCGTTTATTTGAATTACTATGTGCACTCGCGCTAGTTGTCTGCAATACAGTTCCGAATCTATTGTTCTTCTGGCATTAAGGGTTATGATTAACAATGTTCTTCCAATCACATGTAATGAATAGAATAGCTTTCCTGTGTGTCAGCGTCGAACTTTGCTCAGACTGTGAAGATTCTCTTAACTTCTACCATGATCTTTTTCGCACATTGGTTGTCGTATTTCTTTTGCTCGTGAACAACAGTTTCAGAAATAATTCTAGTTCATTACTATTCAATATAGAATCACATATAGATCCAGTAACACAGGTCTGCAAAAAGAAAACAATGCTAAGCTTTTTCGGTATAGTTAACTGATTCGTATGCATTGGGGTGCGCTGAATCAAGGAACGACAAACGTTTTGTCCTGGGTCGTATTGTTTTGAACAAACGAGTGGTCATTGTTGAACAAAAATATGAACACAAATATGCGGTTTACAAAAGCACCATTAACAACGTACACAAATTAATGTTCAGAAACACGCACATACGTGAAGACAAAAAAGTAATACCACCCTCATTCAGATTGCTTGTGAAATCGTCTTTTTTAAAGATTAAACTTCTTTTGCAGCTTGTCCATTTGTAGGTGACTGCCGGAAGATCCCTAAAATATCCAGCAGTAGTCTGCCATCATCGTAACACTCCAGTTCTCCTTACCTTAAAAGTCATTTTCTTTGATATCTTAATGATAACGCTCATCCTACTCTTTACTCACTGCTCCCTCATTGTCAGGAAAGTAGTCAAAGTGGGAGTTCAGAAAATGGACTTTTAAGCTTATAAGCTTAAAAGCTTCTGGAACGCGTGCAACATTTTTTCAAGCACTTCCTTGTACTGTGGATCGTTTCGGTTTCCCAAAAGCGTTTCGATGACCAAACTAAAGGCAAGAAGGTTTTTTGAGTTGGAATCATTGAACTGATGAAATTTCTCGGATATGAATTTTCTAATATCAGGGTCAACAAAAAACCCGCGTACTCGCAGTATTTGAGCAACAAACAGTGTAGCCAGAACTACCCACCAACGTTTTACAAATCCAAGATATAATCTTACTTATGAACAGATTTATTGTTTTTGGTTTTTCTTTGCAATCTCGTACTCTCATTGATGGCACATTACGATATGTGTCAGTGATCCCCATTCGAACCAATATGCACGTATTTTCATGTTTCGGAGCGCCCAAATACATTTAACCTTCCATGTTAATTTTTATTTTCGTGTGATGCTTTAGCAATGTAGATATTTCCAGCTACCTATTTGAGCACGTTACACTTCGATCATGTCAAAGCTTGACGTCCCAGGAAGAAACGGGGGTCATGGGTCATTTTTGACTTCGATGCACCGTGAAGCGTAAAAATCAATTAAACTTAAGCAAACAGCTTTTTGGTTGCAGACCTGTGATAATTGTTTCTGAGTGAGACTACATGACACCCAAATATCTATGTACTTATACTTACTTATTTATTCAGCACAACAGACTCTAGGCTAGGCACAATTACAGTGTTGTTCCTTAGGAATACATTTACCCACAGTTGTGTATATATATATAGGCACGGGGGTGGTTGACAAGTTCTGAGCCTCACCAAGAAAACAAGTAGATAGGAAACGAAGCTTGGTGTTTCTATTCAACATATTCTCCTTGTAGTGCAATGCACTTTTTACATCGTTGCGGAAGTGCTTGCACGGCAGACAAATAGATGTCGAATGAATGCTCTGCAAACCAGGCCTCTGTTTGAGAAATTACATCATCGGCGCCATTGAAATTCGTTCCCTTTTAAAACATTTTCAATTTAGGAAAGAGACAAAAGTCTGATGGAGCCAAATCAGGCGAATATGGCGGATGTTCGTTCATGCTTCTGATCTGCGTTCAAAAATTTCGGAATCCATGTTGCTGCGACCTCTCTAATGCCCAGTCTTCATGGATAACTTTCCACACACGTTCATGACTAATGATCAATGTGTCCTCTATTTGTTTGCGCGCTATTCGGCGATTGTCGAAAATCATCCGGTCATTCATCTCGGGAGAGGTCACTGAAATTGGTCTGCCACACCTTGGATCATCGTTCAGACCAAACTACAAACGTTTGAAGTTCGGTGCAAATTTCTTCACAGTGGTCATATGATGCTGCTTTGTCCCCCAATGTCGTGGCAAGGTCGTTGTGGATCTCCTTCGGCGAGAGTATCTTTAGGAAGAGGTACTTGATGAATGCACGGTGTTCAAATTTACTAATCTCTGGAACGTGGGCTGACGTCCTCAATTTATACCTGTAAAAACAATTTTAAAATTGGTTTAGTCAAACCAAATTTTGCACACTAGCTTCTAAAATAATAAGCCTCGTAAAAATATATAAATTTTATATCTAGCTTCGTTTGAACCTCGTTCATATATATAAATTTTCGTTATCACATCTATATTTTTAAGTTTCTTCTTATATACTGTCTCCGACATTCCGAACACATCTATGGCAGATATCCTTTCTATTCCATTGTAGGGAGCACTCCTCCATATAGGAAACTTAGCGAGGTTATCTGTTCTCGTCTTTTTTCAGTAAAGTGTACTGCTATTTTCTAAGTGAGTTTTAGTGCAGTCAATGAACGGTCAAAAGGGGGATATAGAGGACATGGTCTGGAACAGAATTTTTACTCCAGGGCTGTGTTGATAGTAGTTAACAGGTAAATATACTAGAAGTGCCCGGACCAGCGAGGTGAGAGGGGCCAGGGGGGGCGGCGGAACATCACTTTTACATGTCCGTGAACCTAGCCCCACACACTCAACCGATAGAGATGAAACCTATACCACAAGTTAGTATTAAATTAGTGGTGTCGATACCGCATAAAAAGAAAATTAGTGCTATTATAAGAAGGCCAAAATATATTCGAAAATGTTCAATGGCGGCATCATCAAAGAAAACAAAAGATCCCTCATTTTCATGATAAGATATATAGCACTAATCTTCTTTCTATGCAGTATCGTCAGCACTAATTTAGCACTAATTTTTGGCATAGTTTACAAAATTAGTGTTCCATTATTAAAAGTGGGTGGGGCTGTCTTCACGTGAACTTGGCCCCACCCACAGCGGCACTAATTTTAAAACATATCACAAAAGTTAGTGCCTAATTAGTGCTGACGACCTATACAGTTAAAAAATTTGTGCTGTTACACAAACGTCAAGAAACAAAAACGATTCTGGGTGGGGCTAGTTTTCGCTAGCCCCACCTACTAAATGATTGAGATCAAACCTATACTCAATGCTAGTGCTAAATTAGTGCTGTCGATAACGCATAAAAAGAAAATTAGTGCCATTATTAGTAGGCCAAATATATTCAAAAATCTAATATTTCGGCATCATCAAAGAAAACAATCGATCCACATTTTTATCATACTAAACATAGCACTAATTTTCTTTCTATGCGGTATATTCAGCAATAATTTAGCACTAATTTTTGACATAGTTTTCAAAATTAGTGCAGTTACCCAAACGTCAAAAAAACTAAAAAGATGTAGGTGGGGCTAGCGTGAACCTACCCCACCCAGTCAACGGATTGAGATAAAACATATACACAAAGCTAGTGCTAAATTAGTGCTTTCGATACCGCATAAAAAGAAAATTAGTGCCATTATCAGGAGGCCAAATATATTCGAAAATCTAATATGGCGGCATCATCAAAGAAAACAATCGATTCTCATTTTTATCATACTATACCTAGCACTAATTTTCTTTCCATGCAGTATCGTCGGTACAAATTTGGCACTAATTGTTTGACATAGTTAACAAAATTAGTGCTATTCACAAACCGCAAAAACCGCACTAATGTTTCCTTTATTTCTTATGTGGAGGTGCAGAGTTATATGTCATGAAACTCCCATATGAAATACATGGGGATATTTAATTGCGCCACATCCTATTACATTCCAGAGCACTAATTACCTCTAATATTGCTATTGTTACTGATTCGTAAGTGCTTCGTAATGCACCAACAACTGAAGTTAATGCTTTATTAGTATAGGTGCTACAAATAAAATAGGTTTGAACGTTAGGGTGAAGTTAGTGCTCCCACTTCAAATACTAATTAAAAAATGAGTGGCATTCGTTAGTGCATCGTTAGTGCTTCAAAAAACTTACAGTTTCAATAATGTTAGACTATTAGTTTAGTTATGGCCAATTACATGTCACGAAATTCATATAGGAAATTTATGGGGAATTTTTCATTGCATTTATTTCCGCCAAATTCAATGAACTCTTCTAAGGAAATCGTTAGTGCATTTTTAGTTATTCTTTGTGCACCTATGCCTAATGTTAGTGTTTCGTTAGTATAGGCCGTACATGAACTTGGAGCCCCCACTTCAAGTACTAACGAGAATATTAGTACCATTCCTTAGTGCATCTTTAGTGGTTGAATGACATACTAACAATTTCGTTAGTGCTTCACTGTTAGTGCAATTATGTTGAATTACATGTCAGGAAGCACAGACGTGTCAGGAAGAAATGTATGATGAATTTTTCATTGCGTCAAATTTCCACCAAATTCAAAGGCACTAATGATCTCTTCTAGTGTAATCGTAAGTGCATCATTAGCACTTCTTAGTACAGCAACCACTAACGCTGGTGCTTCATTCGTGTAGGTGCTAAAAGTAAAATATCCTTCGAGGTTTCCTTGAACTTGCCCCGACTTCAAGCACTAACGAAAAAATTAGTGATATTCGTAAGTATATCTATAGTGCTTCCATTAAACACTAAAATCTTGTATGGAATTTGATGTTTCTGAAGTTAGCCTCTCAATAAAAATCTTCAATAAATCATAAAATATGGTAGCACTAACGTTAATGCTTAGTACGTTTAAATGCACTAACAATGCTATAACGATTGACGTTAACCCCATGTTTCTTCATCAATTTGTATAGATATGGATATTTCTGAAGCTGCCCCCCACTCAACCAAAAATCTCCAATAACTCGTAAACTCTGATACCGCTAACGTTAGTGCTTAATGCGTTTACGCTCACTAACGATGTACTAAGGATTGCCATTAACCCCAAATTTATATGTCAATTTATATGGAATTTGATATTTCTGAAGTTGGCCCCATCAAAAATTTTGACCAAATCCCAAAATATGGTAGCACTAAGGTTAGTGCTTAGTGCGTTTAAGTGTACTAACGGCGCACTAACGATTGCAGTTAACCCCATATTTCTACATCAATGTGTATGGAATTTGATATTTTTGAAGTTGGCCCCCCACCAAAAATCTTCAATAACTTGTAAACTCTGGTATCACTACCGTTAGTGTTTAGTGCGTTTAGTGCAATAATAATGCAGTAACAATTGCGACGTTTGTTGTAATTTGGAAGGTGAGGGGCAAACTTCAGACACGTCGCATAAAAAGAATATTAGTGCTATGCATAAACGTGCTTGAAGTTGGCTCCCATCTCTTCCAAATTACACCAAACGTCGCACATCATTAGTGAATCGTTAGTGCATTTAAACGCACTAAACACAAAGGGTAGTGCTATCTGAGTTTACGAATAATTGAAGATTTTTGGTGAGGGGGCGAACTTCAAAATATCAGATTCTACACAAATTCCAAGAAACATGGAGTTAACGGCAGTCGTTAGTGCACTTAAACGCACTAAGCACTAACATTAGTGCCATCATATTTTGAGATTTATTGAATATTTTTGGTGGTTGGGCTGCTTCAGAAATATCAGATTCCGTACAAATTGAGGTAGAAACATAGGGTTAACGGCAATCACTATCCATCTTTAGTGGGAAGAATAACTTCATACGAAGTTAGCCCCTACCAAAAATCTTCAATACCTCGTAAATTGTGATTGCACTACCGTGTACTACCGATGCACTAACGATGTACGACTTTTGTTGTAATTTGGTAGAGGTAGGGAGAGGGCTACTTCAAACACGTCGCATAGAAAGAAAAATATTGCTATGTATACACGTGCTTGAAGTTGGCCCCCCAAATCTCCCAAATTATATCACACGTCGCACATCGTTAGTGCATGGACAGTGCACTTAAACGCACTATCAGCACTAACGTTAGTGTTATTGGAGATTTTTGGTGGGTACAACTTCAGAAATATCCAAATCTATACAAATTGACGTAGAAACATGGAGTTAACGGCAATCACTAATCGATCTTTATTGATAGAATCGTTAGTAGTTCACTTAAACGCACTAAACACTAACGTTAGTGCTATCATATTTTGGGATTTGTTCAAGATTTTTGAGGGGGGCAACTTCAGAAATATCAAATTCCATATAAATTGACGTAGAAACATAGGGCTAACGGTAATCACTAGTGCATCGTTAGCGCCCTTAAACGCACTAAGCAATAACGTTAGTGCTACCATATATTGGGATTTATTCAAGATTTTTGGTGAGGGCAACTTCAGAAATATCCAAATCTATACAAATTAACGTAGAAATATGGGCTTAGTAAGAAATCGTTAGTGCATTGTTAGTGGACTTAAACGCACTAAGCACTAACCTTATTGCTACCATATTTTGGTATTTGTTCAAGGCTTCTGGTGGGGACCAACTACAGAAATATCAAATTGTATACAAGCTGTTAGTGTTTTCTAGAAGAACTAACGAATGACACAAACTTTCTCGTTAGTGCCTGAAGTGGGGGAAGTTCAAGCCGACTTCCAAACATATTTTACTTTTAGCACCTACACTAATGAAGCACTGACGTTAGGGGTTAGTGCACTAACAAGCACTAACGATTGCACTAGAAGAGGTTATGAGTGCTTTTAAATATGGTGGAAATTTGATATATTGAGAAATTCCTCATAAATTTCTTATAAATACTTACTATTCTCTAAACACTAAAGAAACTTTTCTCTAGAAGCACGAACGATGCACTAACGAATTGCACTAATTTTTTTCCTAAGTACTTATAGTAGGGCCTAAGTTCATACTATTTCCCAAAGTATTTTACTTGTTGCACCGGGCTAACGAATGGCACTAATTTTTTCGTTAGTGGTTGAAGTATCTGTAGCAGCGAGAAATTGTCCCACGAAAGGGTTTCCTTGTAACACCTTCACTTAAGAAGAACTAACGACGTCCCTGAACATAACCTCCACATAACGCACTAACGATAAATTTAGTGTCAATCGCTAGTGCATCGTTAATGATCCTTAGTGCACTAACGCCTATCGTTAGTGCTTTATTACTATAGGAGCTACAAATAACAACCTTTTGTGGCGCCACGTTCACGCTGCACCTGCCACTTCAAGTACTAATAAAAAACTTAATGTCATTCGTTAGTGCTTCCTAGTGCACCGACAACTAACGTTAGCGCTCCATTAGTTTAGGCTCTACAAGTAGAAAAACATTTGGGGTCAGCGTGAATTTGGCTCCCATTTTAAGCACTAACGGAAAGCAAGTGTCATGCATCGTTTGTGCATCGTTTATGCTTTTAGAAAACACATATAGTTTCGTAAATGCTTAACTATTGATATAGATATGGCTAATTACATGTCACGAAACTCCATAGGAAACTCATGGGGAAGTTTTCATTGAGTTAAATTTCCACCAAAATCAAAAGCACTGATGATCCCTTCTAGTGCAAATATTAGTGCATCGCTCGTGCTTCTTAGTGCACCACTACCTACCGTTCCTGCTTTATTAATGTAGGTGCTACAAGTAAATAGAAAATTTTTGAGAACAGCGTTAACTTGGCAGAAATAACGAAAATATTAGTGCCGTTTTTGTCGTTTGTGTAACAGCACTAATTTTGTAAACTATGCCAAAAGTTAGTGCTAAATTAGTGGTGACGATACCGCATAGAAAGAAAATTAGTGCTATGTATAGTATGATAAAAATGAGGATCGAATGTTTTCTTTGATGATGCCGCCATATTAGATTTTCGAATATATTTGGGTTTGTGATAATGGCACTAATTTACTTTTTATGCGGTATCGACAGCATTAATTTAACACTAACATCGTGTATAGGTTTCATCTCAATCGGTTGAGTGGGTGGGGCTAGCGTGAACCTAGCCCCACCCAGAATCTTTTCTTTTCTTTTTTTTTTTTTTTTTTTTTGTTTTTTGAAGTCTGTGTAATGGCACAAATATTTTTAACATAACAGGTCGTCAGTACTAATTGGGCACTAATTTTTGGCATATGTTTTAAAATTAGTGCCGATGTGGGTGGGGCTAGGTTCACGGACATCACTTTTTCGTGATTTCGCTTATATCTTGAAAACGGTGCGTCGTAGCGAAAAAGTTTATATGCTGAAAAAACTGAGAAAATTTCCTACAAGATTGTTTCTATTCTTTTTTTCCTATTCATAAAAGTTTTCGAGATATGCGCTTGTGAAAATTGCAAGTTTTTAAAATCCCTTCTTCCTCACTTATATAGACAAACTATTATTTTTAACACCTCATCCCTTTGTTTCAGCCAAGTCCTCAGTGGAAAAAATCATAGAACTCTAAATGTTCTTGGGATTGAGTTATTATTTAATCTTTAGCTATTCATTGAAACTGTAGAAAAAATATTCATACGAGACGTTTGTTGTTTTTACTCTCTTCGGAGGGAGAGTCCGGCAATTGGCTCAGGAGGTAGCTCACTTTGCTCATCTTCATCTACCTAGGTATATTTTCTTCTAACTCAGTTTCCACGTCTTCCAAGGATTCTTTCTCTTCAAAGATGGGTAGAGATTCTCTCTCTTTAACGTCGTTATACTCATTCTACAACGCGGAGACGCCATTAGAACAATTTCCCAGATAGTATTCACATAAAAGAACAGTTTCTTGAGGCTCTTCTGAATCCACATTTGCCACTAAAATCTTCTGTGCACCAGCAGAAAATCCTCTTCAAAAGTTATCTGGTGCTAAGAGATCTTCAGTCTGCACATGGATGAGCTAGTTGTCTGTCTTGCACATCCAACTCCATAGTGCAGGTGGTAGCTTGTTTGCTAACCAGTGCTGGACGTGGTGATACGTTCAGAAGGCAAGCTTCTTGACTGCCTCCTCAGTTGGTGGGAGTGCAGAGATATCAGTTTTGATGTTTCCTACAGACTTGACAAACGTTTGGTGACGATAGAAATTAAGGGATCTCTCCGTTCTTGAAACTCCAAACCACATCAAGGTAGCTTTCCGACCAGCTTCCTCAACTTCAGTTCGTGATGAGAAAGGTTTGAGAAGACTGCAGCTGCTTTGTGGATGTCTGGGTTTTCCTGGTAAAGTTTGTTGAAACCAACTTTTCTTTTCCGAAATACTGCATCCGTTGTCACAGCCTGTAAATGCTTGCACTTACAAAATGTTTTTAGGCCTAATTGCTGTATCTGTTGAGTGGAATATACGCTGGTTTTGACTTCCTTCGGCCAAGCTTCAAAAACAAAATTTCTCGGTTAGCTGGAGTTTTGCCACTAGAAGAACTGCCAGGTCAACGTGTTCGCCAATGACAGCAACACTGGTTGTTTTTTCAGTGACTGTTCTAGTCATCAACACTTCAACATTGTCTGATGATTGAAGAGTCTCAATCTTATTTTAATGGAGTTTCGATCTCGACAGGTCAGTCAGTTTCCTTTTGTTGTGCTCATTAGAGAGAAATTGATTTTGCTTTACTGTTATTTCAGTGTTCGAATTGAAATTGATGTCGACCGACTTCTTCATTCGATAGCATCGTCCTTGTTTAGCTGTCTTTGTGCTGTTCCCTGAATTTGCGTACCCATCGAACATTAGAGTGCAGCTCTTCCCAGGCAAGTGATTCTTGACAAATTTCACATATCCTTCACAAATGGTGGAAACTGAAGATCCTCTTTACCAAATTACTTTGTGCATGAGAAATCCTTCATCAACAATTACTACAAAGCTTGGTAGATGTATGTTCTTGGTGGTTGAATCAAACAGTGTGTAAGAGACTGATTTTTTAAAACTTTTTCATGCCACCTTCATTGAGCAAGGCTAAAGGGAATGGGGCTAATTCATATTCCAAAAAAATCTTCAAGTCTTCATCCGTTTTTGTCTTTATTACTGTAAACCTTTGAAAAAGCAGGAAAGGATCCACTGTAACCTTTTCGTTCTTGATCTGTTTTGATGAACTCGCAGAGGAAAGAGGGAGTGTTCTATCTTTGCGTGAGAGCCTGATATCGGAAAATGATAATCCTACCATATTAATCATTGCTTGCTTACCAACTGTAACAGCATTGTAACAGTTGACTCTAGTATCTCCCACCAATCCTGTAGCTTTCGACATGACATCACTCATTTCAAGGAAAGGAGGATGATTTTAGAAACATTCTGTGAGTTTAGCAATATCACCCACATCTTTAGTTTAGTGGGCTTCTCAAAAATCCTTGTGCTGTTTACTTGAGGGGAAGATAATACCACAGAACTCTCCTAGTGATGTGCAAATATCATTAGTTGCACACATCCCCATGATCCATTTGCTTATTATACTATACGTAATGCCCCGCTCACGTGTTAGCCCACCACGGCTTTGAAGCTTTGTGGAAGAGTAATCCCGATAGTCATATCTGACCAAACAACTGACCAAAAGCTATCAGAGCACCGCATCGTGAAGTACACATCGTTGACAAATTTGTGATATTTTCCTGGTGTCATTTTTTATGAAATATTCATCACATCCTTCACATACGGGAAAGTGGCCAAATGCATGAAAGTAAAGTATCACTCTCTTTACATAAGTTGGGTGATCATCCCAACCGCCTGACCTCTCAGCATGGATGTACTCCTTCATCACATATAACATTTTGAAGTAATGAATCCATAACTTTGCAGTTCGTCCATTCCCACTGAACTTTTCTAGCGCTTCTCCAAATTTGTTAGCTAGTGATTTTAGGTGTGGGTTTTCGTTCAATGAGCTCAATGACGGAGTCTCATTTAGGAAATTAGACATCAATTCTTTGACACGTGTCTGTTATTTCCCTGTGATTTGGATATTTTCAAATATTATGTGCGACAAGGCAGTTTGTGTGATCAAATGACCTTTGACAGCCCTGGCAAAAGCATGGCCTTGAAGCATCATCTCAACTGATACTGGAGCGTATATAGTGCTCAAAAGTTCTTTTATACCACTTCCGAACATTTGGTGGCCAATACAGCCCCAAAACGACATGATAAGATGGAATATTAGAAAACCGAGAAAAAAAGAATAGATCCAATCTTGCAAAAAATTTTGTCAGCGCACTTTTTGACTATAGCTAGTTTCCCATTTTTTCATTTTATTCACTTTTTTATTACGATACTCAAAATTAACAGTACCATACTCGAGTGAAATTAGCCATTACACGTCATTTAGTTCTACGATTTATTTTCCTGAGAATTTAGCTGAAGTTAAGAGATGAGGTGCTAAAAGGCAAAGTTTTTCCATAAAGTGAGCGGGAAAAAGTTTTTTTTTTTTGAAATTTGCAATTTAAGTGAGCTGATATCTCGAAAACTATTAATAATAGGGAAAACGAAATAGAAACAATCTCGTAGGAAATTTTCTCAGCTTTCTTTTCGAACATAAGAATTTTTTTCGCTACGACGCACCGTTTTCGAGATATAAGCAAAAACACAAAAAACATTACCTTTCCCGCTCCTCCTGGCCCCCGCTCACCTCGTAGGCTCGGTAACATTTAGTATGTTTACCTCCTAACTATTCCAAATACAGCCATGAAGTCAAAAATTCTGTTCCTTACCATGTCCTTTACACCATCTTCATTGACTGGACTATTTGCGTGACGGGACATGTAATTGAACCTTCGAAATAAGATCGGAACAATCAATTTTACCATGTAGTAGTTTGTGTAAAAATAAAAGATCCGTATGTTCTCTCCGTTGTTTCAAAGTGTGAATATTAACGTTTTGTACTAATTCTCAATATGGTTCATGTTTTAGATGCATGCCAATTTTTCTATAAGCAAGTAATTTCAAGAATTTTGATTGTATCCTTTCAATCATAGTTATGTGATTTAGTGTTTTAAGTAACCAAGACAAAGTCGCATATTCTAATTGTGATTTCATAAAAGAGAAGCAGAATTTCATTAATGTAATTAGCTTTGAAACTCTTTACCTATTCTCATAATAAAACCAAGATTTATGTATGAATTATTAACAATTGTTTCAATATGATAAGTAAAATTTAACTTAGGATCAAATAGCACTCCTAGATCTTTAATTAAAGTAGGTGCCTCTAAAATAGTTCCTTCAATAGAATAGTCATATTTAATGCTGTTTTCTTTGCGGGTAAAGGAAATTGTTTTGCATTAATTCACATCGAGTATCTTTCTGTAGCTTCATGGAGTTGCTTTTCCAAATAGATTATTCTGTTTGAGTGAAGGACGTTTAAATCATCTGCAATGTCATGATTGCCTACACGCCAGTTTTGGTCGACTTTTTCCAGAATATGATCCACTTTTACTGTGATTTGTCATCCACTGTGAGGAGTATTTTAGGCACCAGCCTTTTCACAATGAAATAAATTAACTGTTGATATACTGATTGTCATGATGGAGTATTCTTTTTCACAATACCAACTTCTTTATGGGTTTTGCGCAACGTTTGCGTCTTTATCGAAATAAAATTGAAAATACAGTGCAATTTTGCGGATAGTTCACACATCTTCACGGTGCAATACCTTACGTCTGATCTTAAGAATTCCTAAACGTTTTTAGTATCATCTACTTCTACTTGATTGTGAAATGGCTTTAGATGCGACCCACTAAAGTCATATCTTGAGATTGGATTCACAACATCATCTCCTACCAAGATACATAGTACTTCTCACACTGATATTTTTCCTGCTCAATGTTGCAGATGCTTCAGTTACAAAATTAAAATTTTGCAAATTAACGAGCTTCATTTCATCGGGCTTATTATAATTATTCGTAGTTTAACAAATATAAATTAACGTACAAAGAGAGCTGAGTTACATTTTAAAGAGTTTTGATATAAATGATCTCATATCAGAGAATTCCGTGAAAAAAGGTATTCCGTGAAAGATAATAAAATATCTTCCAATTAAGCTTTCAGTCTGAAACTGTCTTGATATGTACCAAAATGCAAAGCAAACCATCGTGATAAACGCAGAAAAGCTTCAACTGCAGATCCGCAAAAGAAGGGCTTAAAAGGTTGAAGGAGCAATGGGCGAATTTGAGAAGCTTTCCTAAACAATTAATAGGTCCCTTATTTAAGTTTTGAACTTTATGCACAACATTCGATTCCCTTTCAAAGATCTACTTGACTAAGGGAAGAATTGAACTTTAACATGTGTTGTATTTCATGAGTAACCGTAATCTGACAGCAGCAGTGTTCTATTCAATTTCAATTACCTCATTCACTTCCTCATTACACGTGACTTGTTCGGCCTGTTATGTATTAAAAAAGCCCACTTATGCATCATATATCGGCCAGAGGGAGATAGTTGTTCCGCACTTAGAAACATGTGTAGTTAACACCTTCCTCTACGACCTTTGCGTAACTAGAATTGTCGAAGATATTCATTATAGAAGAACATTTTTGCTTACCTGTTATAATAATAACGGACCTCAGAGTCACATGTAATAAAGGTACACTCCACATTAAAAAAATTGCTGCAGCTAACGCCATGCAGTTAGGCGACCCAATATACACCCTCCTATCCCATAATCGTGTCAGGTAAAGAGAACCCCTCTCTCTCCTCCTTTCTTTTCCCCCATACTAAAATTAGTTAACAACAGGAGCGCAATTCTAATTTCCAACTACACATGTATTAGTTTCGATAAAATAAAATAACAAAACCGAGACGAAATAGAGATTCATAGGTTGATGTAGGGAGAAACTGAAACACACACGATGAAAAATTGAAACCAATGAATGTCTATTACGCAGAGATTCAGAAATGAGGCAGATAGGGAGAGAGAGAAAAGGAGAGGAGAAGAAGAAAAAGAAAAGGGAGAACAGATAAAACTGTGGAATTTAAACGTAGTAAGAAAAGAACCTAACATTATAAAGTTCCGTTTCCAGAAATCCAACAGTAATATGACAATAACGTATGTTTTTACATATTTTTTCAGAACTATTCGAATATATAGAGGATGCTTTAAACATTCATTATGTCACATTCATAACGGATAGCACACTCAATTTCCAGTAGAACTATATATTTCCGAGACACATCTAGGATAATGTCGAAAGTTTAACACACATGCTTTCTTTCCGTGTGGTTCGACTGCAAATTCGGTAGTGTTCATTAGACGTATTAATCAAAGATACATTTTAATGTACCCAGTAGATAGCGTTGGTCATATCCTCCATTTCAGACTACTAATGCAAACTGAATAAAAAAAGAAACAAAGAAATAAACGAAAAGTAAAAGAAAGAAAGAAAGAAAGAAAGAAAGAAAGAAAGAAAGAAAGAAAGAAAGAAAGAAAGAAAGAAAGAAAGAGAAAATTGAAGAGTGCTATTTTACTGCTAAATTTCTATCGAGTCCAAACTGTATCGTAATGAAAAGTTATAAATGTTCGAAAGAAAAAGTTTATGTTCTCATAGATGTAGCATGTTTCAAATTTCAACGTAAATAAAACACATCGAATTATAGGATGGAAACAAATTTTATGTCGAACTAGTATAAATAAAATTTTGTTTTCAAATAACCAGAGAGGTTACCATTTTCTAGTCTTTTCCGAAAATGTATCGGCTCCGAACATCCAGAATTGATTTCATCTCTTCCGGGTATAACGTAATTTGCCCAGATAGAATAAACACGTTAAGTGTTCAAACGGATCATCGTGTCAGTCGGATGATGTTGGTTAGGTTATAGATCACCACTGGGTCGAGGATTCAAATCCGTAGTGACGTGGTAATTCGACTGACACCCGGTAACCCGGAGGATAAAAAGAGATTTTACTTATTTCCGTGTGTTTTAACAGTATTTCTGTCAGAGATGACCAAGACTGGGGATGTTATCCCCAGAGCACGAAAACACGACGCCGAAGTTCCCAGTTAATTAGATTCTCCAGACCAGGTTTATCGAGCTTTTGCCCTGTTTTAACTTTGGCACATGAAGTGCGTGTGTGTCAGAAAGAGAGAAAGGGGGAGAAGTGAAAGATGCAAAGACAGGATAGTAAAGCGTCAAGAAAGAGAGAGGGGGAGGCGAATATAAATTTGAAACATCCCTATCATTGTAGTGTATGATGTAGAACGCACACACTGTTTACTCGAATTATCGGCAGTGATGCTTTGTAAGTTCTCCAGAAGAAAATGAATATCTGGTTGCAGCCATTATTTTATGCGAAAAAATCATACTACCTGATGGGAAATCGAACCAATATTTTCCACGTGGAAATCTAGGACGCTACTACTACACCACCGATTGCTGTACCCAAAGTTTGTTTAACAAACGGTGTAGTGTTGCTTTCTGAGAAAGATAACACGAAAAGTGTATCCTGCACATCAATGATGTCCTTGGAATGTTCTTGTAGTTCCCTTGCCTTTTCCCAACCAACATTTGTAAATCGTTTTTTTCATGATACAGGTGTTTGCTTCCAAACTCTTTGAATATTGCTTGTCCAGTATGGTAAGTCGATTCTTCACAATCACTTTGTGAAAATATTACCTCTGGCGTGTACAGCACTTGAACCCATGTCAGATAGCTGTATTATTCATGAGTCCATTACGTTACCCCTACACTATCATGCCACGTGAAATTACAGCCCAAATATTACTTACTTTAGCCCTGATTTTTGGAACGAACCGGTTTCTTCCTGTAACATTGTTTGCACCAAAGTGCTTAAAGAAATTTATTTATTGGATGGCCAGAGAGAAGTTAGTGCCCACTAATAAAGTAAAAACATAAAATCCAGGAAAAATTTAGAAATAAAACATATTTTGCAGTAATTTCGCCGTGCAAGTTCAAAAATGAAATGATATCTTTTGTTTTACGTCCCACGATTATGCCGGTTAGGCTATAGGTGATTATGAGAAATGAATGAAATATTGGAATGAAGAAAGTGTGAGGAAATAGGAGAACAAAGAGATCACCCACGAGCACGGTGTTTGTCCACCACAAAATCCACACGGCACGCGCTGGGATCAAACCCGGGATCCCAAGCACCGGAGGTGAACGCTCTACCACTGAGCCACCGCGCCCCCACGTGCAAGTTCAAAAATACGTGAAAAATAATACTAATACTAATAATAATAATAATAAGAAGAAGAAGAAGAAGAAGAATATAATGTTCACCTTCACAGTATAGTTGTCTATTATTATTATTATTATTATTATTATTATTATCATTACCATCAATTACTCGCTTCGTTGGGTTAAATTGAAAAAAAATAGTAAAATGTTCCGTTACTCAGTCACTGTTTAGGATTACCAAACCGCTTTTGGTATCGTATTTTCGATGAGTTTTATATATTCTCTTTCCACCCTATGTTGTGAGGCACATCATCTGCAGTGTCATTTTTCATCTCACCGAGCCGGAAAACTATGAATTCGAAACTGATATTGGTTATTTCGTTCATTTTTATATGTCTCCCACTCCTCCATGTTGCGGAGCTGAATTTGGATTTAAACAGCATCAGATGTGTCACTGTTAATCTCAGCGACTTCCAAAAATGTAAATTCGTCACTAGTACCGATAATTTTTCGTTCTTCTTTAAATGACGCTCCCCGTCCCCATCTTTTAAGTTACACCGTCAAAGTGATGTGGCACAAACTATCTGTGGTTCGAACTTCATCTAGGTTGAAAATTTGATCGAGATTGGTTTGGTGGTTCAGAATCATAAAGTTTTATTTCTTTTATTATAATTATCCCTTTCCCATTCCTCTCACGAAGTTCTCCGTTAAAGTGAAATGATAGAAATCACCTCAGGTCCGAACCTCAGCTGTGTTAAAAATTTAATTGAGATTGATCTTTTGTTTTACGAGTTATCAAATTTTAATTATTCCTTTTAACTCTTCCCTCCATTCAACCCTAAGTTATATCGTCAAAGTAAATAGATAAATACTATCTTAGGCCCGAACCTCATCTATGTTGACCTCCCACGTTCTTCATTCGACCATTTCGTTCATTACTCATCATCACCGTCTCCTTTAATCTAACCAGCATAACCGCGGGACGTAAAACTCAAAGATTTCATTTAATTTTTCGTCTATGTTGAAATTTTAATTAAGATCGGTCGGGTGGTTCAAGAGTAATGAAGTCACAGACAGTCGCTTTTAATTTCATTTTTTTCTTACATATATATGGCTCCTCTTAGTGAATAACCGGTTAAGTCGACTTTTTTTCAAAATTGAGATTTTAAAGATACAAGCTTCTTTTGGCGAGTTCTTCATAGTGTAGAAACGGCTAAGTCGAATTCCTAAAACTGACGAAGTTACAGCATATGTATAACCAGTTACTTCAAAATTGACAAGGTAACTCGAGTTAACTCCTTATTAATGGAAATATTTGTTTCGTGAGTAACAAGGTAAGTCATTTTACCTGTTTGTATCTGTTGTAATGAACTTTGCACTGAGCGTGAATAAGCGGTTAAATCGACATGACCTGTTATAATAAATTCGTATAATACATATTACGTTGTTCTCATGTAGACATAACCTTTTATGTTAACTAAAATCGGGGAATCTGTGTGTCACATTTCGTTTTCCTTTGATGCCTTTGTTTACTTTCTAAAGAACCGAAAGCCGATATCCTGCAAATATTATTGTAGCTATTATTATTATATCAGGTTGTTGATGTGTTGCTTGTAGAACTGCAAGCAGAAACATTCATTCCAGCGTATTAGGCAGAGTGTAAAGTTTCGTACTCCAATCAGGGCCGTGCTGGGATAATAATGAGGGCGGTGGACAAGTCTACTAAAAGGGCGCCCATACAAACGGGAATATATATATATATATACTTTGAAAGAAAGTATAGATGCCTTTCTATATCAAAATCACCACCAAATTTGTTTTAGTATTAACGTAAATAGCTATCTTGTGGAAACCTTGAATCGAAATCCTCTTTAGTAGAGAAAAACTTTTTAGTTCCTGTAGTAACATTTCTGTCAAATAAAAAGAAGCTAAATGTACCAACAACTTAATATAGCTCTATGGCCTATGGACACAGGAGGTTCAGTGCTGCATTTACAAAAGCTATCATTGATTTCCGTTCTTAGCCTACTGGATCCAGTTTCTACTTTATATTTCAATCTCTGCGAGAACCATTTTAATCTTGTCCTCCCATCTGCGCCTCGGTCTTCCTAATTTTCGTTTTCATATTTGAATTTCTAGTTCGAACTTTGAAAGTGTTCCTAATTTCTTCCATTCTGGCTACATAACCTGCTCGTTTGAGCCTCCTAGACTTGACTCTAACAATGTTTTTGTAAATGGTATTTATATAAAATTATGCAGTTCATCATTATGGAGTTTCCACCATTCTCCATTCCCGTTCCTCTTGGAGTTCGAATATTGGTTTAAGAATCTTGTTTTCAATTACTATCAGTCTGCGATTTTCCCTCAGAGTCAGTGACAATGTTTCGCAACCATACAGCACAAAAGGCATGATTATCGTTTTATATTTTAAGCTACAAATTCCCCAACAGAATTCGCAACAAAAGATTTTTAACTGAACAATAACACGAAATCCCTGCTTACAGTTGACATCAATTTTTTTTTTTTTTTTTTTTTGTGATTATGGTTTTGCTCTGTTAATAATGATTCTAGATATTTGAAAGTATCCACTTTGTCGAAAGAAAATATTATTTGGTATTTTAACGCATCCATAAAATGCAGTATTACGATCCTGACAAACTTCCATTTATTTAGTTTTCTCTGCATTTACTTTTAAGCCCATATCTCTGCAAGCCTTAAGTGAGATTTCTGAATTCCTTTCTATTTTTCTATCATCCAATATTAAATTTACATCATAAGCATTCGCCATAACCTGGTAAATACAATTCAGCTCTAGGACCTGATTCCTGTCTTTGGTTTTCCTTATAATGTTCTCCAGAATAAAGTTTAATAATAATGGCGACAACGCATCTCCTTGTTTCAGGCCATTCTCAACGTGAAAGCTCGTGAACAAGAATTTCTCTACTCGAACCTTACTTTGGGATTCATTTAAACATATCTTAATTAATCTACCTTTTTCGGTATTGCAGATTCTGTAAGCATGTTGTATAATGTTTCCCTCCTATCCTAGTCGAAATCAATAATTGATGTACCAGAATATTGTATTCCCATTTCTTTTAAAGTATTTGTTGAATAGTAAATATCTGGTCGATAGTTACCTACATCCGCTCTGATGATCTGCAATAATTTCATCTGCGTATGGAGTCAATCTTGCTAATAGAATGTTTAAGAAAAGACATTGTTTATTGGATGTTGACAGAAGAGAAATGCCTCAATAATTATTAAATCAGTCGTATTGCTTTTCTTCTGAACTGGAACAATGATTGATTCTTTTCACTCTTGTGGTAATTCCTCCTTGTTCCAGATAATGAGAATGAGTTTGTGTATCTTGCTCTACAATTCCCCCCTCCTGCTAAAATTAAGTCAACCAGAATTTTGTCTCTACCCGGAGATGTATGTTTCTTTAATTTTTTAATAGTGATTTCTATTTCTGTCTGGTTAGGTTCTGGAATATACGGTTATGCTGTATGCTTTTCACTTTCTCCACGCACAGTAGTTTTTGGTTATGTGTTAAGCAAATCGTCAAAGAAATCTTTTCACCTATTTAAGATGCTATCCTGATCACTGAGAACTGTTCCTTTAGCTTTCTGTAATATATAAGCATGAAATTGATAGCCTTTTTAAAGTCCGTTGATGCATTTATACATGTCCGGAATGTTTTTATTTTTTACTATTATCTTCAAGTTAATTAATTTTAGCTTTCAAAAATCGTGTTTCTTTGTTCTAAAAGTTTTGGAAGTTTTCCGCCAGATGACAGTGAAATTTTATGTAGTTATTACGTTCGGATTTTGTAGCCAACGCTGTTTCTTCTGTTTTCTCTTCTCTGCTACTTTAGTGCATTCCTGGTTGAACCATGCTTTGTTCCTACGTATTTCTGCTTGCTCCAATATTTCTTTTGCTGAAATCTTAATGTTTTTTTAATTTCAACCAAGTATCCTGAACACTAGTGCACTCCGAACCGAAACCGAGAATCTATTCGACACTTCAATCTGGCTCCCCTCTCACCTGACTCTCCTTTAATTTCATTAAATTAAACCGCTCCGTTTTGAGATATTGAATATTTCCTTTATTCAACGATAGTCTCTCTCTTATTATCATAATCAACTTCTCTGAACGGCCGAACATCAGTTGTGCTAGTCTGTTTTCTTCTGTCTTCTAAAACGTGATCGATTTGATTATGTTTCCGTCTGGTGAGGTCCAAGTATATTTATGAACGTAGTGATGTGGGAATTTTGTAATCATCATGATAAGGTTTCTGGATGTTGCAAAGTTCACGAGTCTAACGCCGTTGTCACAACCTTCCTTATGCAGACATTTATTCCCTATAATCGGTTTGAAAATACCCTCTCGTCCTACCTTCGCATTGAAATTACCTAACAGAATTTTCATATGATATTGCAGGAGATGATCAAATACCCGCTCTATTCTTTCGTGAAGACTTTTTTTTATTGTCATCCTTATTTTTTGTTGGGGCATGTAGATTTTAAACAATAATATTACACCACCGACCCTTAAGAGAAGTAAAACAAAAACCAACATTAACAAATTAATTCCATATAATTGCTGATATTACGTATTCGTTTGTGAACGAAAAGTCCTGATCATAGTTGGTAATTTTTAATTCTTTCCCCGTAAAAGAACGTAAAATTTCCCGACTTGACTCAACCATTTCCTTCTCGTCTAACTTCCTGATATCCCACTAGTTCCATCTTCTATTTCTAAACTCATTCGTTACACATTTTAACGCGCTTGCCCTATAGAGGCTTCTTATCTTCCAATTCCCATGTCGATTTTACTTTGCTGAGTTCGTGCCAAGTTATTAATTCTGATCCGAGGATTCTGCAAATATACCTGAACTTTTTTTAATAGGATGAGGTTGCTAGCCTCACACCAAATCCCCAAGCTGGAGGATCACCCCTTGTCCTCTGTCCGCGACTGCTTATTCAGTATATTTGCAGTTACTAGGCCTTCTTCTCCATCCACAACCTGAGGACACGCCGTGCCGTGATGACAGGAAGACAACATTTTACGGAAATTAATATAGCTATATTTTAGAAATACAATAGGTAGTGATTATCCGAACACTGGTTTAAAACACGGAGGAAAAATCAATATGCTCGGATATTTGGATGCATATTAAGACTGTGAAAGCTTCGATGCCGTAAAAATCGTAAATTAGAGACTAGTGTCAGTGTAGTATTTCATGAATGCATCGTACGTTTGACTATCCGAACTATTCTTGATGTATCACATTGTTTCGTTTTATAGCTACATAACTTTATATTTTTGTAAGTGATTATACTCTTTAGTTGTTCTCTGCCAATAGCAACTGTATGAATTGTAAAAGGCGCCTTTTGAATTTATTATATAAAGCTGGTACACAGGATAACTAAAATCACTTATCTATAATGTGATGTTTCGTAGGGAACCTTATGTAAAAGGCGCACTGTACCTTTCACGGGTTCTTTACCAATAGTAACTGTATGTGTTTATTGTTCAGAACTGTAGTATACAGAAGAGTAAATAAAATCGTTCATCTTTGATCTGGACTCGCAAGGGCGCGCTGCACATTTCACGGGTTCTTTACCAATAAAACTGTAAGAATTTATTACTAAGAACTTGTAACTTTATTTATATTGTTTAGGAGGGCGCACCGGGACACGTCCCGGTGTTCCGGTGGGCAAGCACGGGCCTGACTCCAATATGTCTCGAGGAGAGGAAGTAGTACGACTTGCAAAAAGAGCTTATTTTGAAAAAGAAAACACGTCCGATTCTGATGAATGCAACTTAAAATATGAAGGTAAACATATTTCTTTAAATTATTCATATTACATAAGAAACTGTAAAGTCGTAGGAAAAAAAGTCGTATGTAATTATACACATATTCCGGTTAATTGTTTGAAGGTTTAAGGGTCGGCTGCAGGTTTCTGCTACAAAGAAAATGTTACGCCGGCTCAGATATCTCATGGAAGACTCGTTCAATTTCTACAGAAATTTGTATAAATATTCAAAACTGACATGGAAAGGGTACTGTGAGCAAAGTACTTACATATATATGTGTCATTTGAAGGAGTTTGCTTAAAAAAAAAAAAAAAAAATTCCAGGACCAAATATCACATAGAAAGCTCATTTAAAGTACTATGCTCAAAAACTATAATGACTATTGCATATTTTATCACAAGAAAAACTCTTCCTATGTCATTCAAGAATATTTGTACCAATTTCCGTAGAAATCAAACAAGTCTTTCATGACATCATTGAGCCGGCTTAACACTCTCTTTATAGATAAAACCTGCACTGGACTCTTAAGGGCCTTTAAGGGCCAATTTTACAATATCTTGACATCTGTCTTATTTGTAAGAGTCGGATGTTAATGGAATGTATATATTACAATTATTTCAAATCTATCTGAAGGACAGAGGTACCAGAGAGATCTCAGAAGGTCATATGATTGGCAATTAGTTATTTAGTTTTGACAGTAAATAATAAAACACTATGATTATTAAAATATTTAATACCTCTGGACATTTGAATTTGAAATTAATTATTATATAAACATTTTTTTTCAAAATTAACAAACACGAGATTCAGCTAATTGCTACATTGGATACAAGACCAGAATAGCAAGAAATGAAAGGATTTCTGTAAGTGTCGGCCAGAACCTATTTGTTATGTACCATCTTGAGATTTGTTTGGTAAAGCAAGAAATTTGCGAAAACTCTTTTCAGGATCTTCAGTGGTGGGAATTGAACTCAAGATCTCTCGAATACGAAATCAATGCTTGGCGTGGGAACACAATGCTTCAATACTAGCCAATTCTATTATTGAAATAAAGCTTTTTTAAGTAATGAATTAATGAATGTAGAAGTTGATAATAATAATAATAATAATAATAATAATAATAATAATAATAATAATAATAGCAGAACTGCACTAAAATGAGTACCAACTAATTCGAATGAGACTATCACAGGTTTATTCCGAAGTCAACTGTTCAAAGAACCTTAATATTTGTTACTGTTATAAATGCTGATTTTCTTTTGATGAATAGAACATATTTTTCTTTGGTTTTAGATTCTAGAAGCCTGAGGAAGACTAGAAAACTGATATCCTCCCACACAGAAGCCGTTTGTGATGACTCTCGATCGAATTGTGACTTAGACTCTGATGACAGCACAAGAGATCCAGATTTTCAGGTAAGCTATTCGTCAAGTAGCGACGAACAAGCGATGACGTCCAGAAAACAAGTTGGTCGTAAGGAGGAAATAACGAAAGATGTAGGTGCTTTAAAAGACTTTAATTTGGAGAATTTCGCTTCTTCGAGTTTTGTAGTCGATACAGTCTGCACACAAACTGGAAACGCAAAGTTAGTGTGGAGAGATTTCCGTAAATCTACCGCAGTGCGTGCAAAAAAATAGTGAAACTTTGAATCCGTTACATGAAAAAGTGATTCAAAGGAAAATAGAACCACGTAGTAGAAAAGAGAGAGAAAGAAGCAAAAGACTAAGAAATGAAGGACATGCCTATATCACAGAAAAGGGGAAGGAAGTTCCGGCTAGAAAGATGAGTAAACTTACTGAGTGTAGAATGAAGTGTGCTAGTAGATTCACAGATAGTGATCGCCAAATGTGTTTCAATGAGTATTGGAAATTAGGTTCTCGTGATAATCGTGCTAAATCCGCGATTTCTTTAATCACTATTAAAGAGAAGAAAACAGAAAAAATGTGCGGGAGGAAAAAGAAAGACACGTGAGTGTCACTGTACGTATAGTCTCATTGTGAAAAATGACAGACATCCAATTTGTAAGGCCTGCCTTCTAAAAATTCTTGGAGAAAATAAATCATTTTTTGAGTGCGTTCTTCAAAAGAAAAAACAGTCACACGCTGGAGTGGTTCCTGAAGACTTGAGAGGAAAGAAACCATCTGACAGTACCAGAAGAGAAAGCCCAAGATGCGAAGAATCACATATTGTTTTTCCAAGTTACAAAAGTCACTATTGTCGCAAACGAACATCCAAAAAGTTCTTAAGTTCAGATTTAACCATAAGCAAGATGTACCGATTGTATACAGAAAGAAGAAACAACCCTATTTCACTCTCTCTATATTCTAAGTACTTTCATGAGTTGAATCTTGCATACAAAAAACCTAAAAAAGATACTTGCCACAAATGTGATTTATTGGAAGCTAAATTTAGAGCTTCCGAAGAAGGTAACTTGGAAGAGGTTATTATTGAACGTACCGAAATCACACACTCGCCGAAGAAGCGTACAGCGCTAAGCGCAGGGACAAGGAAATCTCTAAAGAAGATAACACAAAGATGACTTTTGCTTTTGACCTCTAGCAATGCCTTCCTACTCCCTCTTTAACACCATCTGTGTCATTTTACAAACGATTACTGTGGACCTTTAATCTAACAATTCACAATCTTGCTTCAGATGAAGCTACGTGTTACATGTGGGATGAATCTGTGTCTGGAAGAGGAGGTAACCAAATAGCATCCTACCTTTACCAACACATACTGAACCTCCCATCTCATGTTAAAGAAGTGGCTTTCTATTCTGATACTTGTGGAAGGCAAAATAAGAATAGTCAAGTAGCATTAATGTTTATATATGCCCTTCAAAAGAAAACAGAGTTGCAAGTAAACAACAAGTTTCTAGTAAGTGGCCATACCCATATGGAATGTGATACCAATCACTCAATAATAGAAAGGGAAAAGAAACGATCTGACATGAAGATCTCATCACCCTCATGACTGGATGCAGCTTGTACGCACAAATAACAGGAATGTGATTTCCATGTGATTTCCATGAGAAAGGAGAACTTTTTTGATTTTAGCAGTTTGTGTAAAGGCGACGGTCCTTTCGTATTGCGAAACTAAATGAAAACAGGGAAAGGTTTCTATGGCACCCTGTGCAGTGGCTTCAGTATGAGAAGCATTCCTTCCAGTTTAAATACAAGCACTCCTTTAAAGACGAAGATCCGTTCCTGATATTGAATTTGAGACGACGGCGAAAGGATTCAGAAATGCCATCATTGCCCTTGATCCATGAAGATCCCGTACCCATCAGTAAGGAAAAGAAGAAGGACCTTCTGGATTTGCTTCCATTGATAGATCCTCTGTTCCATGACTTTTACACGAATTTGCGAACATCTGATGAGATTTCCGAAATCGATCCAGACTTAGAAGAATTTGATCCGGATCCTTGAACTTACTGTATTCATTACGAGCACGTGTGTTCTTTTCGAATTCCATTGTGTGAACAGTGTTTAACCATTACATTGTATTTTTACATGAAACTCGGAACAGGCACGTACCCAAGAAGGGGCGGGTCCGGGGGGTCCGGACCCCCTCATCGAGACCAGAAATGAATAATTAAGGAAGGATAAAACAAAATGAAATGACAAAAAGAAGGATCAGCGTTAAAAATTAAAAAGAAAACTACAGGAAGCTTTTGCTTACTCTTTCTTATGAGGAGATTTGTATTACTTGCAATATGGTGGCGAGGTAAACGTGGTATTCTGAAAGAGTCAGGGAATTTGAAATTTCAAGAAAAGTTATGGAATTCTCAGAATTCCTGCTACTAGTCAGGGAGATTTCAAGCTTTCGAAAGCATAAGTGCCGTCGTGTAACAGCGTGGACATTTTTAATCATAACTTCTCGTCATCGCATCCTTGCAATATCAAACATGTTATTTCAAGGACAATTTTCTGTTGCTCCTTTAACCTGTCATTTGGAACCGACAGTAGTTAACGGAATAATAAAAACAAAAAAAATATGTTGAAAGAAAGTTCTGTTAGCATTTGATTCAACACAGAAAGGAACGCATATATTGTAAAACTAGTTGAATATACACACGTTTCGCACAGGGGCTGTATTTGGAAGTCAACGCCTGTGGGAGTATCACCATTGATCTCAGCGACCGCGAAAACTATGGATTTGATACTAATATTGGTCATTTTTGGCTATTTTTTTTACATGTCTCGGTATCCACCTCCCGCTGAGTCCCGGTCCGCATACTTGCAAGTAATCGCTAATGGAAGTATCACCATTGATTTCAGCGACCGCGAAAATGTGAATTCGACACTAATAGCTGAAGTGGTAGAGCGTTGGCTTGGCATTCGGGAGGTCGTGACTTCCAATCCCGCTGCCTACCATCCTGACTGAGGTTTTCCAGGGTTTCCCTTAGTCCTACCAGGAAAATGCCGGAATGGCACCTACTAAACAGGCCCTGGCCGATACCTTCCCAATTCATTTCCATTGTTAATGTTGTTGGATAATCAATATAAAATGGCCTCTGAGCTGTATCTGGTGATTGTTAAATAAATAAATATCGGTCATTTTCTACTACATTTACATGCCCCCCTGAGACCCCTTGGTTCGAATGTCTACAAAAACGTTTAACTCTGGTCTGGAGCCTGGACCAAGGTATTTGTGACTAAAATTTTTTAATTCTCGGCCAATTTGTCTGGTTCCCAAGCCAGTTCCGGTAAACGGCCCCCTGAGACCCCACTGTTTCGAAATTAAAAAAGCGCTTCGTCTTGCTATGGGGCCTGGGTCAAGGTACCCCTGACTAAAATTTGGTAACTGTCGGTCCACTCGTCTGGTCCCCAGGCCGCACACAGACAGACAAACACACAAACAAACTCTTTATTTTATTTATATTAGAAGATAGTTTACAAGACAGTATTCAGTATGTACTTTTTATAATATCTAATTGAGGTCACAACGAAAGGGAAATTGTTATATTTGAATAAACAGGAGAAGAACGTACATATTGCAAAATCTTTTTCAATACTTTTTTTTATCATTTTGCTCGAAATTTCTTCATAGTTTAATAAAATACTTGCCAACACATCCTCATTTTATTGTTCTAACAAACCAATATATGTTGATAGTAAAGTAGTTTAGATTGATCGAGCTTCTGGGCCTTCAGAATTTCATGTCACTCGCCCCCCACCCCCGTTAAGAAATCCTGGATGAACGAACCAATATATGTTCTAGTAAAATAGTTTAGAATGATCGAGCCCCTTTTGTGATGACCACAGTATTTCATGCCACGGACCCCCTCCCCTTCACGAAATCCTGGCTACGTGCCTGCTGGGAAGTTAAAAAAAGTTTAAGTATTGCGTCTCAACAGTTCATGATTCTAAGGAATTACTATTCAGATAATTTCCACTGTTTTAAACTTAGCAGTATTGAAACAACTATCAATTTTAAGAGTAACTATTCAGTACCAAATATGTAATAAAACTGTTTTGGTAACATTTACTATTCACATTTTTAATATTTTACAGGTTTTTACTATATAGTATAAACGTGCATAACCAGGTAAGTAGGTCAGTTTCGCAGTGCTTAAGCAGGCAACTGAATAAAACAGTGCAAAATCACACTTCATTGTTGCATATTCCGGATGAGATTATGTTGCATAACACATTCTAATGACATACCTATATCGTCAAAAAATTGAGTTGATTTGGCTAGCTATATTCATACTCACAGGAACCAGTAGAACTTTCAAACTTCTCTCCTGTAAACTTAACAATTCCCGACTTGACCGGTTATTCACTAAGATGAGCCATATATCTCTCTCCGGCCCCTACGTTCTACCGTCAAACTGAAATAATAAAAGACGTCCCAGATCCGAACCCTATATATGTTGAAATTTTGATAGAGATTGGTCTGCTGGTTCAAGATTTATTATGTTTAATACATTTTTATATATCGACCATCCTCCCCTCCTCCCCCTAAGTTAAAATGAAATGATAAAAGAGCTTCTTAGGCTCGAACCTTATCAATCCTCAAATTTTGACCGAGATCGGTCGGGTGGTTCAAGAGATTAGGAGCGACAAAAATAGTTACTTTCAATTTTATAATATAGGTTATTATTAGTACTACTACTACTACTACTACTATTATTATTATTATTATTATTATTATTATTATTATTATTATTATTATTATTATTATTATTATTATTATTATTCACGTACTTTTAAAATTGCACGGAGAAATTACTGCAACTATGTTTTATTTCCGAATTTTCCTGGATTGTATGTTTTAACGTTATTAGTGGGCACTAATTTCTCTCTAGGCCGTCGAATAAATGAATTTTGTTGTGTAATTTGGTGCAAACAATGTTACAGGAAGAAGCCGGTTCGTTCGAAAAATCAGAGCTAAAGTAAGTAATATTTGGACTGTAATCTCACGTGGCATGATAGACATTCCTGCTCGTGCCTTCGAGCAGCTCAGGTCGCAAAGCCTGCTGGGAGCACAATTTATAAGATTTTCACACATTGGTGGTGTGGTGAACTTAGTGGAATCTTTTTTGCCTATTACGACTAGTACGTTTACTATTTTTGGTGATTCCAATTCCTGTGTCTAGAAATTTGAGTGTCATGTCTTATAAGAAAGAATTACAATACAAATTTGTTTGATAAGCGTTATCGAAGTTCTCGAGCTAATTCAAGTCAAGTTTACCAATGGCTGTTAGAGTAGCTTCCTCGCCTGTTTGACCAGATTTGTGCTCTTCAACTTCATGAAGAAGCTTTTAGTATTTATATTAAGTTTAAATCACTCACAGATTATGAACAGTTTGTCTCGACAGTGCCTGAGACTGTCCCCTTTAATCATGCGGATGGTAACGTCAGTACAGTACAAATTTTACCGGCTGAGGATCCTGTAAAATTGGTGCGAGTTTATGATTTTCCCTTGGAAGCTCCAGTGCAATTATTGGAAGACCATTTTCGTGCCTATGGGTTGGTAAGGCGAGTAGAACGACAATTTTGGGCGGCCCCGTTTCCTACAGGCATTGACAATGGTGTGCGAGTCATACATATTGAGCTAACTAAGCATATTCCGTCTCGATTGATAGTTCAAGTTTACAAAATGAATGTTTCATATAATGGTCAGCCAATTACTTGTTTGTTTGCCAGAGCACGTCACATACAGTGTGTATGTGTCATTTAAAGAAGAATAGTGCTATGGGGGAAACCGCTCTCGCCACCAGTGATTATGACTGAATTGGGGAAAGTATGGCGATCTAATCCGCTTCCGACTTCTTCCGATCACGTATGTGACGAACTAAGTTTATCTAAGACTAGGTTTGCAAAAGATAACAGTGTTCCCGACGAATCTCAGTTTCCTGCTTTACCAACGGCATCCGTCGCGCCTTTACCATTACCCACCATGCCGTCAGTATTGGAGGAGAAAAATCTTGGGGTCTGAGCAACTGCCCTCCGAGTCGCCTCTGGTCTCTACAATACATTCGGAGAATCTCAAGAATGCAGATGTGACAATGTGTCCGAGTGAACCCCCTCCCAGGGTCTTGATCCTCTTAGCAATTCTGTTATATCACCCAGTGCTACGATGATTTCCGTTGATCCGGCTTCCCAACAAAAACGCCGAAGGGTATCTAGATCAACTACAAAAAAGAAAGAACATACAGCTGTGGTAGGTAGTTCTCAAGGTGCGATACAGTCTGTCACGTGACCACAGTCTCAAAGGCCGTGCTACGTCAGATTCCGAGATATAGAGTGCCTGCCTAGTGTGTTTGTTTTTTCTTTTATGCTCTTTCAGTTCACGAGTGTTTTACAGTTGCATTGAGTTGTGTCTTTAGCAAAGTGAAGATTCCTTTTTTCAAGTTTTTATGTGCCATACATTTATTGTCTCCTGCAGTGTTTTTCTATGGGCGCTACAAGTAAGTATTTGTTTGTACTGCTGTTAGTGTTTTTGTGTGCGAGTATGGTGCAGACAAATGCTTTTACTTTAATTACTCTCAACATTAATAGAATTAGTTCTGCACAGAATCTCGCGTTATTACAACAATTTATTGAACGGAATCGTGCAGATGTTTATTGTTTAACTGAAGTCACTTTTCATACATTTGACTTTCTCTCTGACTATAATGCTATAATGAATTCTGAAAAAACACTGGTGTAGTGTTGTTAATACGAAAGGGTCTACATTATTATAGGGTTATGCTATCTCAGGATGGGAGAGCCATCCGTTGCTATATTCATGGTATATGTATTATCTGCGTATATGCCCCTAGTGGCTTTCTTAAAACACGAGAGAGGGAAGATTTTTTCCAGTATCATTCCATCCTTACCTCCAGGTCTTAATTATTGATAATTAGCCAGCGATTATAATCCAGTGATCGACGCACGTGATTCGCTCACACCATCACCTCCCTGTCATGCCTTAGTTGAGTTGGTGAGAGCTCTTAAACTCCACGATGCTCTTTTAGCATCTCACTCTAAGCATGCAATGACGTACACCTGTACTACGACACAGAATCACTTGGATAGGATTTACGTCAATTATAGCTTAAGTAAAGTTGTCCTCGATGTTCATACAAGGCCTTTATCGTTCTGAAATCAAGCAGCTGTATTAGTTCATTTTAAACTAACTTTTCTTCCGGCGGGGAGGGGACGTTCATTCTGGAAGGTCAAAAACGAAGTGATGTTAAGAGACGACACTGTTGAAGAGTTTACCGAGTGTTATAAGTACTGGCGTAAAATCCAACGTTCTTTTCCAACGGATACTGCGTGGTGGACTACTTATTGCAAACCCAAATTCCGTAGTTTCTTTCAATGGAGAGGGAAATTGTCTCAACAGCACGATCGTCAGCTATATGAGTTTTATTATAAGGCACTACGTGATCTCTGGGCTTCACAGCCGTCTCTACTTAATCAGGCTTGTATTAACGATATTAAACGTAGAATGCGTCAAATCGATTCTCGAGTATCGTTGCAAGCGTATTTTTCAGGAGATCTATATCATTGTTTTCCGGAAGAATCGTCTTCATTGTATCATGTGGATCTCCTGTTTTGACAGCGACAAGCTACATGTATTGAGTCGTTAGTATTGGCCAATGGCGATACCGTTTCCGACCCTTTACAGATTTTACAAGAATTTACGCGACATTATGTCGCCTTTACGAGCGCGTCGAATTCGGATTTTCTTTTTGCTCCTGAGTTTCTCTCTGCCCTTCCCAGGCGGCTGACAGAAGACAATTGTCAGGCTTCATTGCACCCTATCACTGCTAACGAAATCTTTGCGGTTCTTAATAAGTCTAAGGGACGTAGTTCTTCCGGCATAGATTGCTTGAGTGTATCTTTTTACCGTCATTACTGGCCTATTCTTAGTAGTACACTTATGACACTTTTTAATTCCTGGTTCGCTAATGTACCCTTTCATTCTAATACTGCTGTTGTTGCACTTATACCCAAATCGTCCAAGGCGCTGATTGTGGCTGATTACCGCCCTATCTCTTCATTGCCAGTCGATTTGAAATTATTTACTAAAGTTCTTACAGCCCGATTACGACGTATCATACAGAAACTTATCAGTCCGTATCAAGCAGCCCTGCACGAATCGTATAACATTCAATTCACACTTCGTACTCTTCGAGATCAATTTGCATACTTACTAATACTGCTGTTGTTGTACTTATACCCAAATCGTCCAAGACGCTGATTGTGGCTGATTACCGCCCTATCTCTTTATTGCCAGTCGATTTGAAATTATTTACTAAAGTTCTTACAGCCCGATTACGACGTATCATACAGAAACTTATCAGTCCGTATCAAGCAGCCCTGCACGAATCGTATAACATTCAATTCACACTTCGTACTCTTCGAGATCAATTTGCATACTTTCAGTCTCGTGGTGTTCCAGCAGAAGCGTTAGCAGTAGACCTAGTGAAGGCTTATGATAGTGTTGATCACAATTTCCTTCGTCTAACCCTAGACGCTTGGGGTTTTTCCGCAGCTTTTTGTCAAGTAATTTCGAATTTATACGCCACCACCACGTTTCGTCTTCAAATTAATGGACATCTATCTGACCTCATTAGCTTAAAGCGAGGTTTGCGCTAGGGCTGTAATTTAAGCTCTATTTTGTTTTCTTTAGTTATACACCCTTTCCTCTATCGATTGGCGATTGTGTCTCCCCCAGGCCCTACCCTCTTTACTTGTCAAAACATCTATTGTTTCGCTGATGATCTGACTATCACAGGGGTCGACGCGGTTGCTCTTCAGGTTGTCTTTCCGGTTCTCAAGCGATTCTCGAGTTGCTCTGGCCTTCAGTTTAATGAAAAGAAAACTCAAGTGTTACAATTTCACGGATTTCAGTTACCCACTCCTACCCCAGGTACGCAGACTATACCGCATGTAACGTCCTTAACTATTTTAGGCTTTCCATTCACGTCACTTCCCACTCCCCATTATGAAGAAGTTTGGCAACCTATCCTTAAGCAAATTCGTGGGTTATTCTTCTCTCTCCGTTTTCGTAGACTTCATTTATGGCATCGCATTCAATTTATCAATATATACGTGGCATCTAAGTTGTGGTATAGGGCTCGGGTATTTCTCCTCCCTGAGATTTACACAAAACGATTTGAATTCCTCTTCCTTTGGCATATATGGCGGGGTTACTATTTTCGCATTTCCAGAAATGCCATTTACATCCCACCTTCCCGAGGTGGTCTAGGTTTAGTTCATATCCGTCTCAAATGTCAAACTCTCTTCATGGCAGATTCCTTCGTGGGTCTTTTCTCCGTTGACTCTATTACGAACCATTGGTTTAGCTGTTTTGGGCCGGAGTACGATCACCCTGGCAATCCCCCTTTTATTCAATTTGCTGATCAGTTTCCGAAATGTCTTGATCTTTATTCGATATTGGACTTATGCCGGGGTGACTTTGAACTCTCAGCAGCACAATGCTCGCTCATTATATTCTGTTCTCTTCACATTGTCCTCTCAGCCGACTCAATAAGACTAGTACAACTGTTTCCACGTATAGAGTGGCAGCAAGTGTTGGCTAACATTTGGAACCCAATCTTACCTTCCTATATGCAAGTGTTATGGTTTCAAGTAGTCCATCAACTTATCCCAACACGTGCGCGTTTTTATGCAATATAACGAGCATCATATGCCTTGTGTACTATATATCGTTCTGAGGACACTTTGGCTCACCGGTTTACAACATGTGAGGGAGCGCCAGTTATATGGAACGCCTTACAGGTGATGCTGGGTCGTATCACTCGTCGTCCGAGTGCACAGTTTGAAATTGATCATATGCTTCTGCCGGACTTCCATTTTTTAGCATCCACTAAGTATCGTACAGCGCTTTTCCTACTAGCAAGCACTTTACTATATTTCCAGCGACATATCACGTTACTGGGTGCACACACTTATTTTGATTTTCTTCAACGTACTCGCCGGAAATGTTATTCTCCGGAGCAGGAAAGGATTTCCTTTAGTAGGTCTTTAGAAGTGCTTTTGTCATGAAATAAAGTTCCTCTCTCGTGTTTTTTATGCATTTATCTATTTCTAGTTCTACATATTTATAGTTGTAAACCTAGAATTGGTCATTTTTATTTTTATGTATAGTAATTTTCTTGTATAGACTCACCTAGTTGAGTCCCTTTTGTATTTCTCAAGAAGGTAATAATAAAACTCATAGTGCAGGGGTAACGTAATGGACTTATGAATAATACAGCTATCTAACGTGGGTTCAAGTCCTGTTCGCGCCAGACTTAAGTTTTTTTTACAAAGTGATTGTGAAGAATCGACTTATCATACTGAACAAGCAATACGTAAAGAATTTGGAAGCAAACACCTGTACATGATAGAAACGATGTATGAATGTTGGTTGGGAAAGGGCAAGGGAAATACCAGGACATTCCAAGGACATCATTGATGTGCAGGATACACTTTTCGTGTTATCTTTCTCAGAAAAAAAACACTACACCGTTTGTTAAACAAACTTTGGCTACAACAATCGGTCGTGCAGTAGTAGCGTCCTAGATTTCCACGTGGAAAATATTGGTTCGATTTCCCATCAGGTAGAATGATTTTTTCGCATAAAATAATGGCTTCAACCAGATATTCATTTTCTTGTGGAGAACTTACAAAGCACCACTGCCGATAATTCGAGTAAACAGTGTGTGCGTTCTACATCATACACTACAATGATAGGTATGTTTCAAATTTATATTCGCCTCCCCCTCTCTCTTTCTTGACGTTTTACTATCCTGTCTTTGCATCTTTCACTTGTCCCCTTTCTCTCTTTCACACACACACGCACTTCATGTGCCAAAGTTAAAACGGGGCAAAAGCTCGATATACCTGGTCTGGAGAATCTAATTAACTGGGAGCTTCGGCGTCGTGTTTTCGTGCTCTGGGGATAACATCCCCAGTCTTGGTCATCTCTGACAGACATACTGTTAAATCACACGGATACAAGTAAAATCTCTTTTTTTATCCTCTGGGTTACCGGGTGTCAGTCGAATTACCGGGCAACTACGGATTTCAATCCTCGACCCAGTGGTGATCTATAACCTAACCAACATCATCCGACTAACACGATGATCCGTTTGAACTCTTAACGTGTTTATTCTATCTGGGCAAATTACGTTATACCCGGAAGAGATGAAATCAATTCTGGATGTTCGGAACCGATACATCTTCGGAAAAGATTAGAAAATGGTAACCTCTCTGGTTATTTAAAAACAAAATTTTATTTATACTAGTTCGACATAAAATGTTTCCATCCTGTAATTCGATGTGTTTTATTCACGTTGAAATTTGAAACATGCTACATCTATGAGGAACAAACTTTTTCTTTCGAACATTTATAACTTTTCATTACGATACAGTTTGAGCTCTTTCGTTGCTAAGCGGTTAGCGTACGCGCCTTTGGCGCGGAAGACCCGGGTTCTATTCCCGGCGGGAGCTCATGTGGTTCGGATTCCACGTTAATCAGTAGGTCTACGTCTCATATAGCCTCGCTGCTGAACGGGACATAAAACTCAAAATCAATCAATCAAAAAATACGATACAGTATGGACTTGATAGAAATTTAGCAGTACAATAGCACCCTTCAATTTTCTCTTGCTTTCTTTCTTTTACTTTTCGTTTCGTTTATTTCTTTCTTTTTTTGTTCAGTTTGCACTAGTGATCTGAAATGGAGGATATGACCAACGCTATTTACTGGTTATAAGAATGTATTTGGGATTAGTACGCCCAACGAACACTACCGAATTTGCAATCGAACCACACGAAAACAAAGCATGTGTGTTAAACTTTCAACATTATCCTAGATGTGTCTCGGAGATATACAGTTCTACTGGAAATTGAGTGTGCTATCCGTTATGAAAGTGACATAATGAATGTATAAAGCATCCTCTATATATTCGAATAGTTCTGAAAAATATGTAAAAACAAACGTTATTGTCATATTGCTGTTAGAGTTCTGGAAACGGAACTTTATAATGTTAGGTTCTTTTCTTACTACGTTTAACTTTCACAGTTTTATCTGTTCTCCCTTTTCTTTTTCTTCTTCTCCTCTCCTTTTCTCTCTCTCCCTATCTGCCTCATTTCTGAATCTCTGCGTAATAGACATTCATTGGTTTCAATTTTTCATCGTGTGTGTTTCAGTTTCTTCCTACATGAACTTATGAATCTTGTTTCGTCTCGGTTTTGTTATTTCATTTTATCGAAACTAATACATGTGTAGTTTGAAATTAGAATTGCTCTCATGTTGTTAGCTAATTTTAGTATGGGAGAGAAGAAAGGAAGAGAGAGAGAGAGGTTCTTTTTACCTGACACGATTATGGGATATGGGGGTGTATATTGGATGGCCCAACTGCACGGTGTTATCTGTCGCAATTTTTTTGATGCGGAGTGTACAATATATAATGACGGAGTCCAAACGAAAAGATGTTAATAGTTAACTTATAAATACAAACGTAGGAAATTGCTACTCTGAGGTTAGTCTAGAATAGTGATGGGCAGTGAGAATATTGCCGGTGGGAAGGAATTTAAAAAATGGAAATATTCCCGGGTTTTTTCCCTGGCCTATAAATTTCTGGGAAGGAATTTATTTCCACTTCTTTACTTTATATTCCAAATTATAAGAACCATATGACTAATTACTTTATTTTAATATATTATGATTTACTTCTAAGTATTAAAGAATTTGGAGGTTAAAAAATTTAAAATTATTTGACGTTACTTTATATAACTAATAATATGATTTTTTTAATTTCCATTTCCATTTGCATTGAAAAGTAAGGTAATTGTTTAGTATTGGGGGGCCAAAACTAGCAAAAATTAGGATGATTTACGGAAGAAATGAGTTGATAGTGATGTTCAAGTAGTCAAGAAAGTATCGAACACTTTTTTTTAGGGCAGCAGGGGATTTATACAAAACGGAAAGGTAAGTGGAAGTGATTTATGTGAGAAAAGAAAGTGAATTGTTGGTAACGAAAATAGAAAACAACGTGCCATGCGGTGCTCTAACCCGCCTTCATTCGCTAACGCCCGCTCTGCAATGCTGTCTGAATTTAAAGTTGGTAACGTAGTTTAACGTATGAAACCATAAAACAACCTCATCGGAATAGAGTATCGCAAATAGTAGGTGCAAAAGCTGGCCCCCGCTGGTAAAGAACAGCCACAATTAGCAAAGTACTAATTTACAAATGATGAAAAGGAACCATTTTGTAAAGTAATTTAGAATTATATAGAAATAGAGATGAAGTACTATTAATTAACACCGAACCACCGAACCATAATAGACGTCGGTCTGTCTCCTCTCTCTGACTCGAATTTCTGAAGAGGTACTCGGACTTCTTTCACATGTGAATTAACATATGGAATTTCGAGAAATAGGTAGAATGAAAGGTCGTGTATGGCAATGTTAGGTGCAAAAATATAAAGATAAGTAAGTATCTTGCAAATTTTGTGAACATAAATATGTATGCGCAAATGTTGATAAATTGGTGAGACATGTATCTTCTAGCATTAACCCAATCTAATTGGTTTATAACATTTATAAATTTAATGTGTTTATAATATCAGTAATAGAGTCAAGTTGAGCAAATCCATTAACATATAAATTTAAACTGTTACCATATAATTTTTTCACACATATTTAATTGATAGAACATGTTGTAAATAAATATACATTTATGCATACTCTCTAAATATAATAAAGTGTTAATAAAGTAACATAGTACCGTTCAGAATATATAGATTTTAAAGAATCCTCTGTGAACGACAGTAATAATATGCTGTAGTATAAAAATTAATTCAACTTTGAAATCATAATATAGTAATAGAATGCATTTTTCTTTCTGATTGTACATAAATTCCCGGATAAATTCCCATTTTGGGAATCTTCCCGGGAATGTTCACAGGGAATATTCCCGAAAAATATATTCCGGGAATTACCCATCACTAGTCTAGAACACATTTTAAAGAATTTCAGAGATATATATATGATGAAAATGCAAAATATAAGATAATTAATGCATTTTCTTTCATATAACCCCTTTTAGACCCATGTGATGTACCGGTATTTGATGGTTAAATAACGATTCAACAATAATCTTAACAACAATGTAAAATTTAATTTTTAAAGATTGGAAAGTGTTAAATGTAGCTACAGTGCGTGATCATAACGTAAGAATTTACTATAAAATAAAAAGAATAAACACTCAAGGAGAAGAAATGCTACTATGCAATCCTAGTATAAATGCAAAGGGTCCATAGTCGGATCCAGGATTCTCTGAGGGGGGTGCACCATAACTAGCAGTACATTTGAATTAAATTTGATTTTTTTAAATGCCTTTAGCAGGCACGTAGCCAGGATTTCGTAATAGGGGGGGTCCGAGACATGAAATACTGTGGTTATCACACCAGAGTTCGATTATTCTGAACTATTTTACTGGTAACATATATTGGTTTGTTTAGTCTGGATTTCGTAATGAGGGGGGGAGAGTTTGATATGAAATATTGTGGTTATCACACCAGGGGCTTCATCAATTTAAACTATTTTACTAGCAACATATATTGGTTTCTTAAGACTTTAAAATTAGGATATGTTAGCAAGGGCGCCGATTTCTCTGTAAATTTGTGGGGGGGTCCATTCAGATGTAGAAGGCATATATGAGGATTTTAAGACAAATTGCATTCAAATTATGCCATTATATTGTATATTCATAAATACAAGAGGGCCGACATGACCTTTGGGGGGACAGGGCGCCCTCGGCCCCCCAGGATCGGCGTCCATGCATGTTAGTATTTTAGTAACAAACTATGAAGAAATCTGGAATGAAAGAATATTTATAAAAATATTTTTAAAAAATTTACCATATCTACGTTCCTTCTCTTGTTCATCCAAATATAACAATTTTCCTTCATTATGACCTCAACTATTAAAAAAAGTACGTATCCAATAATGTCTTGTAAAATATTTTATATCTGCGTTCCTTTCTCTGTTGAATCAAATGTTAAAAGTTCTTGCTTTCCACATAACATTTTTGTTTTATTATTCCGTCAACTACTGTCTGTTCCAAATGACAAGTTAAAGGACCAGTAGAAAACATTTTCTGAAATAACATATTTGATACTACAGGGAAGCGATGATAAAAAAAATATTTTTTAGTTTTATATTTACTTTTATCTTTATATTTTTATCTTTATATTTTATCTTTATTTGTAACGATGATTCTTCCTATTTCTTGTTTCTTTTTGTTTCGTCCTTCCTTAATTTTTTTTATTTCTGGTCTCGAAGGGGGGGGTCCGGACCCCCCGGACCCACCCCTTGGCTACGTGCCTGCCTTTAGGCATCTGTGATGTGAATGAGGAATTTCTTTTGAAATGCAGTGTTTGCTCTCGGTGATTCTTTTTTTCCTTCAACCTTCAGAAAATTTGCTTAAACTATTGATTTTTCAAAACTCACTGCTAGCTTCTCACTTTAGGTAGTGTATATTTACAACGAAGGGGATGCACGTGCACCTTTGCCTCCCCCATAAATCCGGCTCTGGAAAGGTACTGGAAGATAGTAATCTGAATGAGTTGAGCCAAAAAACATAGGAGACTGCCAAACTGCAATAAATAAATGCATAAAACTTAAAGCAACAACACAGACACAAACTAAATCAAACGCAATATTGGTCAATTAATTACAAAATTTAAAGAGAAAAGCATAACAGCTAAAAAAAAAACTATCACAAATACTAAATTAAGATAAATAAACCTAACATTTATAGAAATGTAAGACACAAATATCAGAATAAAATAATAGAAACTGAATAAGAAAGCTGATAAATTTATGTTGACCAAAACTTGTGTATACACTTTTGGGGAGAACCATATAAATTAATAACCAAAAAATAAAAACTCTACCACCTTTTCAACTTTTGGAAAATCAAATGAAACATCACAAAACGATGGGAAGAAACTTAATAGTATTTAATGAGAACCTTGTTACTACAGGAAAATCTACAAGAAGGTAATGAGAGACAGACAATATTAAGAGCGGTAATGAATATAACTCCCACCTAAGATGTAAACGAAAATGTTATCAAATCAAGACATAATGAATTACATACAAATATACATACATTCATGGGCTTCGATGAGGGGGCAAAGGGGGCTGTTGCCCCCCCCCCCACTTTTTTGAAATTACCCATTAACGTATATAGTTTCATTTGGTAATATAAAGTTTTGTATGTATTATTGGTTCATAGAATAAAAATGGGGCCAAAAAATATTTTTAGTTCCATGAATACGTATTGGTTGTCTTCCCGTGGAATTAAGAAAGCTACAGGAATTGCGTTTAAACTGCCACTAAAAATGGTCCAAAAGTTAATCTATTGAAGCGCCACAATTCGAGCGTACTATAAATTCTTCTTGCAAGGGCTCGATATGTTAGTCAGCCGCTCTAGAACTAATTGAAATAACATTTCGCAAGAAAAGAAGTCCTTCACAAGTTATTCTTTAATTGCACAAAAATCAACAGTTCCTAAAATGTATTTTCTTCTTTTTAATAATAATATTTTGATTTGATTTTTTTTTAGTTTAACATCCTGTTCAGCAGCGAAGTTATATAAGACGTGGACTTAATGATCAATGTAGACTCCGAACCACGTACGCTCCCCCCGGGAATCGAGCCCGGGACTCCCACGTCCAAAGCGCGTACGCTAACCGCTTAGCCACGAAGGAGCTCAATAAGGAATATTAATTTTGCAGTGTAATATACGAGTTTAGAAGTGTACATATACAGTTTTGTATGTACAATTAAATTTAGTGAATTGAGCATAATTCTAGGTTTTAGGATTATTTTGTATAACTGAAATGTAGAGTGACTCAAAGTATTGCTGAGTTTTGATATATTCCAAGAAAGTGAAAACTGTACTTAATGGCAGCGAACATGTTTCGGGAAGCTGCAAAAGTATTTCTTTAAATGTCGGATGCATATGCTTGTAGTATTCATTGTTATTCTAAGAGTAATAACACATATAATAGCATTCGTGGAATTAAAAATATAAGTTGTTCATTAATTTCCAGTTTCAATACAACTTTTGCAAACCAAGCCTCATTATTCATTACTATAATTATTTGATTAATATTATCCTTTCTGTTTATTTGTTTTGCAAACTTGTTATTAAATAGTACAAAGGGCTAGTATCTACTTGAGTTGCTCTTGTCAATTTACTTAATAAAATACGAAACAAGATATATGGTATTTTAACTGAAAAAGACAGAATCCTAATAGTTATGCAACCTCTCGTCAAACAAAGTGTTACAAGCAACCAGGAAAACTAGCATTGATATCAAATATTCAGATCATGTCTTGCCCCCCCCCCCACTTTTAACGTCCAACCGCCGCCACTGCATACATTATATACAAAGATTAATAAAATAAAGGTCCTAGATCCGATTGCAGAAAAGAATTTAGAAACCGAACAGACAAATAGACACCTTACTTGTCGAAGCTTTTATTTTGTTTTATGGAAGGACAAATCAAGAAAAGGGTCTAATTTAATAATATTTGAAAAATCAGAAGATAGAAATAATTACAGTCGCAAATCATTAAAATCATTATATTTGTTAAATGCAATGGAAACATTGTTTGATAGGGCAAAACAAGAGATAATAATTAGAAAAAGAACTGTTTTAAAAATGACACATTAAAATTTGGTTTCAGAAAGGGGAGTGAACAAAAATGTTATCAAAACGTAAACAATTTGACGAGGGGGGTCATATCTCAAAATCTCACTTTTTCAAACATAAAGAAAGAAATATAATTCCACAGAGGAGGAAAAAGTTAAAAAAAAAAAAAAGTTAAATATGCAATAATTGATCAATAATTTCACATAATTTTATTATCTGGAATGGGTGACGAGTTATTATATATTCAACTTCTTTCCTGTCTACGTGATTATTATTGCTTTCTTTATCTCTGGGAGATTTTGAGATACGGCTTTTCGTGAAATTGTTGACGAGAAGTTTAATTTATTTAATATAGGGTATAAAAAGAGAACAAAAAACAAGTTATGATATATGCAGGTATTAGTAGAGATTTTGATTATTTATGACGGCCAACTTTCTTGAACTAATTAAATAATTAAGAGCAAGGAAAAGAATGTATAAAACAGTAGTATACTATTACATGCTAATAAAAGTTGAACTTATGCAAGAAAGTATAAAATAATTTCCTATGCAGATGACCTAGTAATAGTATTACTAGCATCATCCAGAAACTCAATAGAAAGTTAAGAAGATGAAACACTTGCTAACTTAGAAAACTTATGTGAAGAAAATAAATTGGCACTATCTACGAATAAGACACAAAAATATAACTTTCGGGTAACAATTCAAACGAAATCCAATACGAAAAATCGAAAATTCAAAAACGGAATTCGTAAATGAAACCAATATATAGGAATTTGGATTGACAGAAAGCTAAAAAGCTAAGTGTTCAAAATACATATTCTAAATTAAAAATGTTTGTAAACAATTTGGTAATATAGCAAAAAAATATACTAAACAATTAAAATAAAACTATGACTCAACAAACTTCATTGCAACCCTACAACTTTGTCCAGGTATACGGGAACAAAAAATATTTATAAATGTTAAACTGAAGGAAACAGCAGTAATATCGCAGAGATTACCTTACAAAAGAATATGTAATATTAACACTCGCCCAATGGAGATCGGGTCATTTTTGACCCACAAATATTTCATTGTACCTTGTTTTCCTATTTCTTCTGCTTTCTTCGGTAATCGGCCTATGTACGCTTCTTTTAACATACGTATCATGCAGGCAGCATTTCTATTACCCTAGCATCCTTTATTTGTCAACCACAAATAAAGAATTCTTTGTCTGAGTATTGAATGACCCGGTCTTCGCTGTTTACGTGAAAGATATTTTAATTGTCTTGTCTACCTCACATAAACCTGCCATATTTTTTCATGAGAATACGGGACACCTTCAATCTTCCCCCCCCCCCCCGTCAATCCAACCTTTCAAACACAATACATTTTTCCTTCTGGCTAAGGGTTAGCATACACGCATTTGGCGTAGGAGACCCGGGTTAGATTTCCGGCGGGAGTTCATGTGATTTGGATTCCACATTAACCAGTGAGTCCGTCTCATATAGCCTCGCTGCTGAAAGGGACATTAAACTCAAAATTAACTCAACAATACATTTTTTGGAAACATTTTCACTGCATTATTTGAAATGTATACAAAGAAGTAACGAACAATCAATACAATCTGTTCTTAGGAAACTTTATGTCCCTGGAAAACTCCTATGAGAGCTCCTTCGTGAATACGCTCTTAGCGTACGCAACTTTGGCGTAGGAGGCCCGGGTTCGATTCCCGGTGGTAACTCATATGGTTCGGTAGATCTACGTCTAATATAACCTCGCTGCTGGAAGGGATGCTAATCTTAAAATCAATCAATCAAACAAGAACTCCTATAGTGGAAGTGTTTTGCATTTATATGATATTTTTTCATCTGAACAGGCTTCCCAAATAATATATTTAAGAATCTATTAGACGAAAGAGAATGATGCACCTAGAATGTCATACATTAACACAGTAGTAAGTATTCCAAAACGACAAAAAATTAAGTGTTATTGCTACAAATAATAATAATAATAATAATAATAATAATAATAATAATAATAATAATAATGTAAATAGGGTTATCACAAAAAAATAGTGCATGAAATTTTACTCATATATTGTGGGAAATATAATTCTCTTTCCTTAAAGAATGAACGTTACGTCTTGTTGTACCAAATATTAGTGACAACACTCATGAAATACAAGAAATATAAAAGTAACAACCTTGATACAATTGTACCATATCTCAATATAAGTTATTAACAAGAATAAAAATAACATGGAAGTCTCAATTGCATACACAATGATGTTTAGTACATATTGTTTGTATGACAGACACACGAGGAATCCTTCAACTTATATAGGCCTATAAACTTATTTATCACTAAAATGGATTTTTTCTCAGATTTGTACTGTTGAAGAATTGATCGTACATTTCAGTACAAGAAAAGTGAAAATTTTTGCTTCAGAACTAAAGCATTTGCAATAGTGAATAGTGAGATATTTGTTTTCTTACTTAACCAGAAGTAGTTAAAAAAAAACTTCTACTCCTGCATTTGACTTTGGAATACAGAGACAAAACTCGACAATTTTGGGAGGACTGTTAAATTTATAAATCTTTTCTTGGGGATATTGAACACAACCACTCATCGATATTGTGCTTTGACATTTGAGGTATTCCAGTTAGTTATCTCTTCTGCTACAATACGTTTAATAATAGAAAACTCGTCAAAGAGTGTTGTGCTGTTAACTTGTATATTACCTACATTTTCTATTAATGATATATGCGTACTTTGTTCAACATTTGAGCATTCAGACTCTAATTTTAAAGTACACCAAGTAAAATGTGTTTAGATCTGAAAATTCCTTTCTCCATGAAATTGGATAATCATGTGATACAGTGTAGTATGTGTGAACATAATCCTGTGTATAAAATCTATCCAGACCTTGCTTGTCATATTCATACATGTCATTCAACAGAGATTTAGCTTTCAGACTCAAAAAAATATTCTCTCTCCTATTTTTCAACTTCATTGTGAGACGTTCATAACATGCTAAAGCATCGGCAATACATGCATGATGTTTTTCAATTTCTCGTGCACTTGTCTCAAAAATATTCAGTTGACTTTTCACAGATCACAACCACAATTTCGACTCTTCACCATTAAAAAATATTTCAAAGCATTAGGAGATCTCAACTCAGGCAATATATATATATATATATATATATATATATATATATATATATATATATATATATATATATATATCACATTTTAAAACCTTTTTCTGACCAGAACAAAATGAATTATTTAATAACTATACGAGTTTTGTTACAGTTTCTCATCAGACTTTGAGCATAAATGAAAATGCTAACTAACGGCTGAGGAAGATATAAGATTTGCTGTCATCTGTCTTTTCTCAATGTCTGATGAAGAGGACGTTAGGTCCTTGAAACTGTAACAAAACTCGTATAGTTATTAAATAATCCATTTTGTTCTGGTCAGAAAAATGTTTTAAAATGTGATTGTGATTATCCAGAACTATGGAGTATATATATATATATATATATATATATATATATATATATATATATATATATATATATATATATATATATATATATAAGAGCAGGATATAAACTAAGTTCTTTCAAGAATCGGCAATAGTGACAGCCACTTTGTGCTACTGTAACCCAACACTTATTGAAGATTCACAAAATTCTTTGAGTCTTTCTATTAAATTCCAGAACTTTTAAGTGTACTCCACTTTATTGTAAACAATATTGAACTACAAGGGGTAGGATTTTTTTCCTGATTTGGGACTAGTGGTGTCAATGGATAAACGGGACGAGATTAAATTACGGGACATTTGCCTGTCCCGACCACATTTACGGGGACACGGGACACTCGAGTCCAAAATCGGGACTGTCCCGTATTTTACAGGACGTATGGCAGGCTTAACCTCCCACCGTCCGATTTGTTACCATTTTCCTCATTCTGCACGATCATTTCTATTATTTTCTCATGTCCATAGCATGGTCCAACATGTCAGCAGTCTTCCCAGGTGGCAAAAAAATTCTACAAAAGGAGAAATTCATATCAGTGGCGGGAATGCGGGATATTTCCGTCCAAATATGTAGGATACGAGACAATTTTCTTGAAAATATTTACCAATGGAAACGCATCGTATAACCTTTGTTTTCATATCTGGGTGTGTTTGCCGTGTAACGTGGGTTCCTGCCACCAGGGCATGGTGCGTCCTCAGGTTCCGGATCGAGGAGAAGGTCTCTAGATATAGAGGTTAGCTGCGAATATACTGAATAAGCAGTCGCGGACAGCCGACTAGGAGTGGTCCTCCAGCTTGGGGGTTTGGGTAAGGCTAACAACATCATCCTGTAAAAAAAAGCACTTTCTCAGAAATATTCACAAAAGCCTGATAACTTGGCACGACCTCAGCAAAAGAAAATGCACATGAGATTTGGAACTTGGCATATTAGAAGTTTTATAGGGCAGGCGCGTTAAAATTCGTAAAGAGTGAGTTGGAGAAATACAGGATGGACCAAGTAGGAGTTCAGGAAGTTAAGTGGGAAGAAAAGGGATCTGTGAATTCCGGAAAGTTTACGTTCTTTTACAGAGAAGGAAAAAAAATCACCAGTTAGGAGCAGGGTTTTCGTTCACAAATGAATATTACCAGCAATTAAACGGGTTGAATGTGTTACTGACAGACTTTCTTTTATTACTCTTAAGAGTCGGAGGTGTGATATTATTGTTTTAAATGTACATACCCCAACTAAAGATAAGAATGACAATATAAAAGACAGTTTTTACGAAGAAGTGGAACGGATATTTGACCAACTCCCGCGATACCATATGAAAATTCTATTTAGGGATTTCAATGCGAAGGTAGGACGAGAGGATATTTTCAAACCGATTATAGGGAAAGAAAGTCTGTATAAAGAAAGTAATGACAAAGTGTTAGACTCGTGACCTTTGCAACATCCAAAAACCTAATTGTGAAAAGTACAAAATTCCCACATCGCGACATTCATAAATACAATTGGACATCTCCAGACGGAAAAGCACACAATCAAATTGATCACGTTTTAGTAGATTGAATAAGACAATCTAGCAATAATTGATGTCCGGTCATTTAGAGGGGCTGATTGTGACTCTGATCACCACCTGGTAGCAGCGATAATACGAGAGAGATTATCGTTGAATAGAGGTAATATTCATTGTCCGAAAACGGAGAAATTCAATTTAAAGAAATTAGAAGAGAGTCAGGTAACAGAGGAATACCAGATTGAAGTTTCGAATAGATTCTCGGCTTTAGAAGATTCGGAGTGCACTAGTGTTGAGGATACCTGGATTGGAATTACAGATAGCATTAAAATTTCAGCAAAAGAAAAATTGCGACATGCGGAAATACGTAGAAACAAACCATGGTTCGACCAGGAATACATTAAACTAGCAGAGAAGAGAAAACAGGTAAAATTACGCTGGCTACAAAATCTCGCAGATATCAGGCGGGAAACTTCCAAAACTTTTAGAACAAAGAAACGCGATTTTATAAAAGCTAAAATTAAGGAGCTTGAAGATAATAGTAAAAATAAAACATCCGGGACATGTATAAGGGAATCAGCGAATTTAAAAAAGGCTATCAACCTCGTGCTTATATATTAAAGAAATCTGACGGTACAGTTCACACTGATACGGATAGAATCTTAAATAGATGGAAAGATTTCTTTGACGGATTGGTTAACACGCAACCAAAAACTAGTGTGCGTGGAGAAAAGGAGATACACACCGTAGAACCGTATATTCTAGAACCCAACCGAATAGAAGTAGAAAACGCTATAAAGAAATTAAAGAAACACAAATCTCCGGGTGTGGATAAAATTCCGGCTGAGTTAATTTTAGCTAGAGGTGAAAAATTGTGGAACAAGATACATAAACTCATTCTCCTTATCTGGAACAAGGGAGAATTGCCGAAAGAGTGGAAAGAATCAACCATTGTTACAATTCACAAAAAAGGCGACAAAACTGACTGTAATAATTATCGAGGGATTTCTCTTTTGTCAACATCGTATAAAATCCTTTCAAATATTCTACTAGCAAGATTGATCCCATACGCAGATGAAATTATTGGAGATTATCAGTGAGGATTTGGATGAAATCGATCAACTATCGACCAAATATTTACCATTCGCCAAATACTCGAAAAAAAAGTGGGAATACAATACCCCGGTACATCAACTATTTATTGATTTTAGAAAGGCTTACGACTCGGTTAGGAGAGAAACATTATATAACGTTCTTACAGAACTTGGAATACCGAGAAAGCTAATTAGATTAATTAAGATATGTTTAAATGAATCCCAAAGTAAAGTCCGGGGAGGAAAATTTTTGTCCACGAGTTTTAACGTCGAAAATGGCCTGAAAGAAGGAGATGCGTTGTTGCCATTATTGTTTAACTTAGTTCTGGATTACGCTATAAGGAAACTCGAAGATAGAAATCAGGGCCTAGAGTTGAACGGTATCCACCAGGTTATGGCGTACGCTGATGATGTAAATTTGATAGGGGATGATAGGAGACCAGTAGAAAGAAATGCAGAGGTCTTATTAAACGCTTGCAGGGACAAGGGCTTAGAAGTAAATGCAGAAAAAACTAAATACATGGAAGTGCGTCGGGACCGTAATACAGCAAATTATGGATACGTTAAAATATTAAATAATACTTTTGATAAAGTGGATAGCTTCAAATATCTTTGATCTTGAAGATATTAAATGTCGACTAAAAGCAGGGAGTTCGTGTTACTATTCGGTTCAAAATCTCTTGTCGTCGCGAATTCTGTCGAGGAATTTGAAGCTTAAAATATATAAATCGATAATCATGTCTGTTTTTCTGTACGGTTGCGAAACATGGTCGCTTACTCTGAGGGAAGAACATAGACTGAAAGTATTTGAGAACAAGATCCTGAGACGAATATTCGGACTCAAGGGGAACGGGAATGGGGAATCGCAGAAATAACGAGGAATTACATAATTTATACGGTTTACCCAACATTGTCAGGGTCGTGAAGTCTAGGAGGCTTAGGTGGGCGAGTCATGTAACTAGAATGGAAGAAAGTGGAAACGCTTTCAAAGTCTTGACTGGAAGACCAATCGGAAAACGACCATTCCGCCCACCTAGGCGCAGATGGGAGGACAATATTAAGATGGATCTAGCAGATATTGGAATACAAAGTAGAGACTGGATGCAGTTAGCTAAGGATAGAAGTCGGTGGAGAGCTTTTGTTAACGCGGCATTAAACCTCCGGGTTCCATAGGCTATAGAGTTAGTTAGTTACCCGGGTATGTTTGTGTGCATTATTTATTTGTGAGAAACATTGAAAATAAGGAAAGAACAAACATATTACAAACCGGTGATAACATTGAAGATTTACGTAGTTTAAAATGGGGATAAAATGGATGAACTCGCCGTAGAAAAGGAAAGATCAGGGATATTATTCCTAATTAAAAAAATAAAGGGATAATAAAATGATATACAAGAAGAAAGAAGAAATATATATATTCGGGGTAAACTATATAAGGATTTTGTATTCCGAGTGAAGTTTGAAAATTATGTTTTGGTTGAGAAGAAATAATAAAATCTGAACTAAAGAAATCAAATATCAGTATTTTCACTATTTTCAGAATTAACGTGGATCACCACCCAGAAGTCAGTACATATTTTAGTTCGTTCACTTAACTAGTGCGCAATGAAACATTACATACTATAAATATTGTACTATGAGATAGAGTTATGTTTCAGTTACAACACAAGCCACTGATTCATTTGGTTCTGTATTCTGATATCGAATAAAGTAACAAATAGAAGAAAATATTTGATTCGTTTTACAATGAGCCCACAAGATGGCACTTACTGTTAGATCTCACTAGAACTGCTCAATTCTATTTGTGTGTGTAAAAGTATTTTAAAGTAACGATCTTATTACGAAATACATATATTTTTGACCGTTTTTCATATTATGCTTCACATTTTATTTAGATATTAATTTGCATTTAAGGAAATAGATTTTGAGTAGAAATTTGCGTAGAACGTCATAATGCGTTGTTGCCAAATTTGTACGTTTTACTGTGGTAGTCACAATAAGAAAATTCCTGGCTTGTAGCGTTGCAGTTCGAGAAACTGAACTTAGCTGTGAATTGCGGTAAGGGTAGAAAACTAATTTCACCAGTAAGTACCCAAGCAGAATTCCATAATTACTTCCTTTATTATCTGGTATCAGTAAACAGTCGACACTATCTGACAACGCCGCACTATTCAAACAGTGTTTAGCATAGCACGGAGAACACCTAGTGATCCACCTTAAGGTAAAATAAACTAAAGGAAATCATAAGATCATATTTCCATTTTAAAGTGTCCAATACTTTTGGTTATATATCCGGTGATTGGGAAGATGCAAAAAAATAAATTAAAATATAAAAAAATGTATTGAAATAAGAAAGACGAGAAATAGCAACTAACAGTATACTATTACTTTTATACTCTTGGTTCTTGGTCCTGCTCTTTACTGTCTATTACGTAAAGGAATGTTATAAATATATTTAAAAAGTAAACAAAAAGAGATTATAGGATATGACATAAAAGTATAAAGTGTCATCTTGATAAAGTAGAAACCTGAGCTGCCTGAGCTAAAAGGCAAAGAGAGGAGAGATATTCAACGAAAGATCAAAGTAGTAGCGAGATATCTTGTGCCAAGAGCCACTTGATTCTGACATAAATACGACTGTATGTAACGGAAAAGACAAAGGGAAATGAAGGCTAAGAAACGAAGAAAGTATTAGATGTATAATTATCTACTTTGCTATGGATGAAGTCCTTTTCCGAAGAACTTTCTGAAGGGTTTTCTTCAGAAGCATATCCAAGCGTGATGTTAATTAGTATTAAAAAGTTTAATTTTGTAATGCTGTTGCCGTAACGAAATTTCACGAACAGCGGTGAATAGTGCGTTCACTAACTTTTTCTGCCCAAACGCACTGTTAGAATTTTCCGAAGTCTTCTGTGCAGAATGATCTACCTTAAATTTTTAAAGAAAAGGAACTCACAATTCTGTGGTCTACACCTTACATAAAAGTTGAAGGGGAGAAAATAGAACAAGTGAGTAGTTTTCGATATCTGAGTACTATTCTTAGTAATGACATGAAGTGTGAACGTGAAATAAAAGCAAGGATAGGAATGGCGAAAGAAAGCTTTAGGTTGAAGAAAAGTTTGTTTTGTGGGATCTTGAATAAAGAGTTGAGGAAAAAGACTTATAGAATGCTTTGTGTGGAGTGTTGTATTGTATGGGGCGGGAACATGAACGTTACGTAAAAGTGATGAAAAACGACTGGAAGCCTTCGAAATGTAGGTGTGTAGAAGGATGGAAAGAATTAGTTGGGTCGAGCGGAAAATGAATGAAAGACTGTTAGAAATGATTGGGGAAATAAGAACACTTTTAGACATTATTGAGAAGAGGAAGGGAAACTGGTTGAGGCATTGGCTAAGAAGAAATTGGATCATAAGAGACGTGTTAGAGGGTATGGTGACACGAAACAGAGGGAGAGGGCGAAGGAGGCTACAATTAGTAAACGATATAAAAATAGAAAGATCATACGTAAAGATGAAGAGATTAGCAGAAGACCATGGAGTATAGAAACTTCTCAGCTGCGGTAAGTGACCTGCCAATCACATGAAATTAACATTATCATTCTCGAGAGGATAATGGTGGTAAAAAAAAAACATAGGTATTATCAAGAAAAATATTCTTAAAAGTCATTTTTCTGATGTAGAAATTTCAACACAATAATGCGTTAGTAACATTTAAAACTACAGATTATTCTAAAATCTTTGTATCATGTTAGAGAGGTGGAAAAAATGTTCGTAAAAAAATATATCTGATTAGAAAGAAACTATACTTGAAAAACAATGAATTAAATTATCTTTTAAATATTTGATGAATCAAGCAAATAAAAAGAAGTAATATGAAAGATAACAGAAATTTAATATTCGGAGAACCATAAAAGTAATGTTGTCCACGATACAGAAATTCCTCGTGTCATCTCGGAAACGAGACGAGAAATGTAAGTTCGAATACGAGGTGAGACAAGAAGTTTATGTTCAAATTAGGAACAAGACGAGGAACATGACAAGGTTCGTCTCAGTTTCGAGACGAGATGTTTATCAAGTCTCCTGGGAAATGCTGCTTTACTCAAGTTTTATATTTCAGTGTTTTAGTATTATATAACTTATAGTAAAAACCCATAAATTATTACAGTACTCGTACGAACACAATAAAGAGCAAGATTTAAAGAGACGCAAGTGATCACATATTATACTCACTTCAACAATAAAAAGGTTTAAATGTTATATAATGCTTTTTTCGTGGTGTTCTGATCCATTTATTTATGCATTATTTGCCAATTTGGAAGATAATTTTTTCGATCTGTGCATTTGTATTTGTATCAGCTTTGGAAATCATGTAGCGTCTATGGTAGCGAACTTGGGAACTATATTAATGTTATTCGATTGAACAATTCCAGCTGTTAGTTACAAACTAGTATTGAACCGATCGAAAACAGACTGAAATTGTTAAGAAGTGTAAAATGCAATATCGGGTATAACCGATGTGCATCAAGTTTTTGATGTCAAAAGGTTGTAGTTGTCTTGTTGAAATATCTGGTGAGTTAGGAAGAAATTACAATAGTTATAAACGATATTAACACAGTACGTATATTTATATACGGGCAGATTGAAATGAAATATATGGTTAATTAGTTTTGGTCATATGATTAATGGAATCTGTTTAACTGTATAAATGAAGGGTTGAATGCAAGAAACAGATAGATCCATTTTTTAGCGAATTTGAGATTTTCATGTTTTAATAGGAAAGAATTACTCTATATTCTGTGCAAGAATCATGTGGATCCGATGATTATATTCAGTGTTATAATGTAAAAAGAGGTACCTAAATACAGTGTTCATCGTGAAGTTAGAGCAAGAAGCAGGCAGCTCCGGAACAATTTCTAAAAATGGACATACGTGGTTCTTGCATCCAACCCTTCAATTATATTTCTTCGTTTGTTCTTTGTTGTTCTTTCATATATTTATTGGATCATTGGAAAGCTATATTTAAACAAATTCGGAATATTTGTTAAAGGAGCAGTTCGAGTAAAAAAAAAAAGTTTGGTGCAATAGAAAGAGTAACAAAAAATAAGAGACCCGTATTTTTTATATCTTGGTAGGCCGTCTCGTTCAGCTTCTACAGGCATTTGTTTTTGATGAATCGTAAATGCTGACCGGACTGGTGGGATACGCGAGAAACTTAATGTGAGTCAGCAACCACTCTCTTGTACGCAGCTGATAAACCTTTAGTAGTGCATTGGATTTAATAGATTGTGTTTTGGATTTGTTAGCAATCTTGCTGTGTGTTGAATTCTTGAGGGATGTTTTTGTTAGTTGTTTTTCCTACAGCATTATTATTAAAAAGAGTAGAGAGAGTAATTACGTTTTTTGTGCGAAACAGTGTTTCTTCCAGACATGTTTTTAGGCTGGCACTGTCTCCCGGAGCTCTGAGAGATTCCCCCGGATGAAAGAAAAACGTTAGTCCGTTGCCATAGAAACCGCCGTTTCCAGGGCAACAGATCCTGTCACGGTTAGCCAATATTGAAAGTAAAACGTTAGTCCGTTGCCATAGAAACCGCCGTTTCCAGGGCAACAGATCCTGTCACGGTTAGCCAATATTGAAAGTAAACGAAGAAAAGAGAGCTAATGTAGAGGAGTCGCTACAATTTAATCCTCTCTTACGATGACAATTTACGAAACATCATCTACTAATTGAAGTCATGATTATTTTCCAATACAGTAAATTTCAATAAACTTTCTTGTTATCGTTAATTACTCCATATCGGACTCCCGAAGAAAACTCATCAAAACAACTTATTGACCGTGCAAATAGCGACTAATCTGTCATGACTCCGTTTTCTTTCATTCAGAAATAGGAAAGAAAGAAAAGAAAGTAGAAGGGTAAAAGAAGGAGGTAGGAAAAGAAGAAAGAAAAGAAATAGGGTATTTTAATGAGAAACAGATTACTGGATAATTCCGGAAATATAGTAAAAGGTCGGGAAAGTCGTTGAAAGATGAATCATTCTAAATGTTATTAACGACTAATCAATTTTGGAATGCTTCGAAATAGACACATGTTCCCTCATACCACCCAGACCTAGCTCCAGGCACCACGATCATGGGGTTGCCCAGACCTAGACCTGGGAATGAGAAAAGTGAAATTTAATTCTTTGTACTGTTATTCCAACCGGTAATTGATTTCCATCCAGCATCTGGACTCTGTTCTCTAGGATCGACCACACATATGAATTAGCCAAGAAAAAAAAAATCAAACTTATCAACTCAATATAAATTTATGTATCGTATCAATAGGAATTTCAACCTCCTGGAAGAAAGATGTCGTATTTAGGCTCATCCTGCTATTTTTGTTTCACTCCTAGAGCCGATTTAAACCATTAGTAGCGGTCCTTCATGACCTAGGTTATTTACCTTAACACATATATTAAAACATGTCACATATATTACAGATGTTAATATGACAAAGGATATCACTAAAATTACCCAAATTAAATCTATCATGCATTCACACGCTCACTTACTCAGGACAGTGTATATATGTTTAAAGGAAAATCGACTAACTACAAAAATACAAATAGTTTATTACATCCATAGTGAAAAGAAAAGACAAACAGATAATTATGAAGAAAATATTACAAGCACAAGTTATTGGTTATATATTAATAGAGTACATAGTGTTATATTCTAGTAAATTTTTGTATATTCAATCATCTTGACAAATAAAAAAAAATAATTACATGTATTATATCTTAGGCATGCTAAAACAAAATTATGATTTGCGACATACGCAAAGAGACACTTATTTCACTTTTTAAAAAAAAAAAAAAAAAATTGGACAAAGAGGAAAGAAAGAAAAAAAAACTTTTAGGTGCATTAAAACTTGTATGAGTCTCTACCTCACATTGAGAAATGAAATATCAATAATTTTGAGCGTTCAAATCACAAATCACGCACTACTCGTAGTGTCCAGAACATTTCGCTCCATTTGACTTAGTTTGTGGTCATTTATATATCTATATATATATATCTAACTATCGGTTTACAAAAACCATTCATCATTTATATTTGGTTCGTAACTCGTCACAGTTTATGTCTACGATCACACATTACGACGCTTTACCCATCTAGGGACCTTAAGAAAACAACTTTCACCAGAGGATGTTTCTCCTCTGAGACGATCCATTTCCAAACTTATTATTTGCTTAGTTTTAAGTTATTTATTTAACACAGGGACACGTTATGAGGCCTTTCCTTAGGATCACTTTCGTATATATTTGTATATGATTCGGATTTTAAAAAACGATCTCCCGCAGGTGTACGGAGTATGAAGGTTTAAATTGAGGATAAAAAAAAAAACTGGTCAAGTCACAGGATACATATGAAGGTGAGAAGGATTCACGGTGCACTTTCCACAATGGCTTTAGGTTGGTAGTTCAGGGTTAATATTCGTTGTGATATGAGTTACGTTTTGACCTGCCGTTACTTTTCAATACATGCCATTACATAATTACAGAAGTTGTCATTTACATTTATTCAAAATAAAAGGAAAATTACTTAAGTGCACGGCGGTATTCTTAACAAAATCTACATTCTTACATTCGTCGGAGAACTCACTGGTAACTATAGCAACCAATACACGTTTAGGGGGACAGACACGAGCGCTCTTACATATATTCATAATACATTTAATATCATACTTTTACTTTAAAATCATATTCACATACTAATTACATATACATTTCGACGTATTCATTTCTTTATATATATATTTATTTATTATAAATGCGCACACATTTAAATTAATCACCCCAACAATAATTTTTTAAAAGGTTGCAAACATTGTCCAAGAAACAAATGACTTCCGACATTACATATGAAAAAGAAAATCGACTTTTTACCTGATACCGCGCGTCTATAAATTTTAACTTTTATATAATCAATTCGTGTTTAAATCATGAAGAAAAAAAAAACTTTGGAAGGCAGGCACGTAACACAGAGCATTTCTAAAGATATAACTAGATAACCTAAAATACAATTTCTGGGCCCAGATAAACTACAAGGTAATCGAAAACCAAAACAGAAAGGAAAGTGACCAATGGATTAAAAAAAACTTAAAAGGGACGACGGTGAAAGAACGTAATTTAAGTGTCGTCAACTACGAAGTCTTTGTTCATTTCGGCGATAGGTCAAAATGTGATGGAGGACCCAATCATTATCTACTCCATTCATGAATCGTGTCTTGCAACGTCTCAGCTGGTAGTTTCAGATCAGAGTTGTACGTTAAATAAATCGTAAGTAACAAGTTCAAAATCTTGAGGGGGGGGGAAGGTTGAAAATTTAAAAAAATCTCGAAGTAAGAAGGAAGAGACATGGGAGAGAAAGCGGCGCCAACGAAAGGAGAAAGATTAAAGTACTACTCACTACACAGAAGAGTGATCGAATTTAAATATATAACAACTCATAGCCAAAATATTCACATATGCCGGAAAAGGGTGGTTTACTTAATTACGTAAACTAGGAGGGAGTCCCTGCTGCCAAGGATGCAAGTTCTGTGTCCATCAGATCACAATCCCACAAGAATTTGGTTGTAAGATTGAAATCCGATCCCCGTATCCGGCCCAGACCAGCAGGATAAAAGGAGAGGGGGAAGGGGACCAGGTAACTACGTCCCCAATTTTGAAATCTCTAAGTAAGGAAAAAAAAAACATTCGACCCCTCAGAAGAACTAAGGAGGTTCTAGGACAGTAATGAAACTAGAGTAAAAGTATTAGCTAAGATATCCCTAACTAATGATTTGCCGAAAATAAAAAAAATTAAATAAACTGAATTTTGGATCGGTGATTTCAATTACCAAAACATCACCGATAGCTACCCTGCGCAGACACGCCACAGTCTGGGATGTCGTTAATTTCCCTCGTCTAATTAAACTAGGAAAAGAAATGAAAATACTTAAAGGGACTAGGGGTCGACATCCGGGTACGCGAATAATAAATTTCAATAATTAATTGTTTTGATTCTGTAACCCTGTCAGAGCTGTCGCCTCCATGAACATTGTAAGCTAGCCCGAGTAGGTAACGTGAAGAAAAAAAAACCTCACGGAGCAGGATATTCTATTTTAAAACTGACCAGAAAATATAATTTACTACAGCCCTGTTGTATAACTACTATTGTCTTTTCATAATTTATTATTCAATATGTCTAGTCAGCGGTTATATGATGCTACCTATTCTATCAGATGGTATTACTATGGTTGATTAATATTATAACACATAAAACTACAAAGTATTACCATAGTCCGACTATATATCGCCCTCCGGTCCGCGTGATATCATGGTGCAGGGGTCAGAACTTGAGATGTTTGTAGCTACACGTATCTATTCAATATATATATATCAACACGCGGCGAAATATTCACTGGGCTACTATATATATTTAACTATATGGGTGTCCTATCTTCTATATTCATTTACTACAATATTCATATACTTCATATTCATATTAATATTCATATAATATTCATATCATCATCTTTTTCATTTACTACGACGCTATATTCTACCAACACCCTGTTTCCTCTATCTACGCCCAGCCTATATACACATTTCATCATAACACTTTAAAATCTATAGTCACTACAAACATTTCCCATTCCGATCACCGCACGACAATCTCACTCGAACCCAAGACTCTTTCATCCCACACACAATACTATGTAATACTCGGTAGCTTTAAGAAGAAAGAAAAAATCCTACGTATGTTCACTGAAAATAGAATTATCTGCGATAATGTTTAATGTTTATGAAATTCTGCAGCAACAATGGACTTCTGCAGCCACGAGGAAAAATGAACATTTAATATAATTTCAAAGCGAAGAACTAGCATCATATCGCCCGACTTCTGGTAAGAAATTACGGATTGTTTATTTACTTAAATATTTCGATTTCTAAACTGAGCAGAATGTTGTAATTTTCAGGAAATATTAATTTTGGGTCACTTAACCTAACTGTACATTCATATGGGCTGTGAATTATACCTTCTAGGTTTTATTTCGGAAAGAAAGGTCAATTTCATGAAAACTAAATCACTAAGCACCTCGACGGAAGAATGGCGGTTAGTACTGACTTTTGACACTAGGGCTAGCGACGATATAATCAACCCTTGAACAACTGAATGTGACCTTGTACATGGAATTATTGTACTATATTACGTTCACTTTTGAATATTGTGTATGAGTTCACTTAATGACGGAATAATAAAAAAATTATCGCATAGCAAATACTACACTGTCCATGTTCCATAATTTCACACACTCTTACATCACTTAACTACAATTGCTAATGATACTACATTACAAACACATACATGCCACATTCATACTACACACTACATTAATACATGTTATACTAATAAATATATACAGAAAACATTCATATTTTACCATGTTAAATCGGCTCGAAAGGAAAAGGGGAAGAAAGGAACAGGGCCAACTGGCCCCGTATTTACTAAATCACATTCTTAACTGTTTAATCAATGCCCCGAGGGGACATATCAAAGTATTAGCTAACAATAGGACCCCTGCCCTGAAGGGGCAGGAACCCGGAACAAACTACATGTTCAACTCATTACGCTGGAAGCCGTACTCCCAATTTGGGAGTCAGATAGGAGCCCTCTGCTTAATTTACACGTACATGCTGATTACTATACTAACTACAACAGAATTAAGTGCCGCCATGTATGTTAAAAAAAAAAAGAAATCACATCCACTATATACACGAACACAAACGGTAGTGGGGCAGGTCTTACGTAACTAGGAAAGGAATAATTTTAAGGATAAAGTATTTTACGGGGAAAACACCACTTTCCGAAACTATTTGTGGATTCCTAGGAATAACTCGCGAGCTGATGCACTTCACAAACCTGTCCACTATTAACTATATCGGCAAAACATGGCGTTACCGAGTTGACTTCCTATTTTAGCTCCTCAGTCCGGTTTTTTACTATAAAAAGCTAGCAAATTTATGGCTCCTTAACTTCCTGGATGGTGGTTATTCAACTATTATCTTATTTTACCTTTTACTGCAGCTTTTCCAGCTAATTTTTGACTTTTATATGCTGGCAGATCCTACTCCGGCGTCTTCAGCGGAATTCTTGCAGGGAAATGGAATAATTGCGCCCTAATATCATAGCGTGGGTTTATCAGCCAATCAAAACTAAGCATTTTGGCGATGGGGCTTTGAAACGAATAAAATTTGGTAAAATCTGGATTAAGCTAGATTTTAGAAGGACCTAGGTATCTAAAAGAGAGGTGAAGGGTGGTCCTGAAAATTCTGTCGAATTTTAGATTGGTTATTTGATCTGGAAAGTTCCGTCCAATAGTGGATCTATATTTTCAGATAGCACTGACACCGTAAGAATTGTAATAATCCACTTACATATCCATATACAAAACTTATAACTAATTTAAAATATAAATAAAGATATTGATTCCCAAAACTATAATCCGTAATGATTTTTTTTTTTACAGTTTTCCATGTTAATTTGAAATAGAATAACGAACAATATTACGAATTATATGAACAGCCAGAAATTTTTTGTTAAACATCAAGTACAGTCGGTGCAAAAAATTTCGGGCACCCTCCTGTTAAGAACATAATATCATTAGACTGTAATGGCATATTACAGTTCCCCGGCGTCGTTAAAAAAAAATTTGTTTGAATAACAAAATTTTGTTGAATAGAGTTAACATGTATTAATACTAATAAACTAACTACTCACTCATACTGTCATACACTCAAATGAGACAGTGTAACATTCACTTTGGGTATTGAGATAGAAGTTCCCGTTTTTTGTCCTCGGTACAGTTGAAAAGCTTAAGATTCTGGAAATTGTGAGTTCCGATACTTTCACCTTTTAGATTGTTTAATACAGCGCAATTTTTCAATAATTTAACTGCTAAAAACGGGCCGGTATAGACTTTCATCCATTTTGCTGACTCATGCTTTATAAGTGAGGATAAGTTATGCAGTTTCAACATCACTAATTGCCCCTCTTGCAGATTTATAGCGTTTGACGACTGTTTAGCATGACTTTTTAATTTTACCTCTACTTCAGCGTATCGGAAACGGTTATCTATGGAATCTAACTCTTTGGGCCATGGGAACACTTTCCTATAGCTATCAACGGCAGAATAACTAAGAAAGCGTTCCGCAGGCGTACAGCCAATACTGGAACAATATGAATTATTTAGGAGATCCTGAATTTTGACTAAGTACTTGTGCCAAGTGGTTTGATCCTCATGACACCATAATCTAACTAACCTATTGAGTTCTTTATGGCTACGTTCTGTAACGCCGTTAGCCTGCGGGGAATAACTGGAAGTTTTCTTATGTTTAATTTTGTATTTGTTACAAAAGTCCTGCCATAACTTAGATTGGAACTGTGGTCCTTTATCGGATAAGAATTCCTGTGGGTAAGGCAATAGATGAAAGTATCGTCTCTCTAATACTGTGATTATTTCCTTAGTATGAGCCTTTTTCAGTGGAAGGAAAGTAACGAAACGAGAATAAATATCTGTTAGAGATAAAATATAATAATATCCCTGACTGGGTGGCAATTTTCCAATAAGGTCCACCCCCAGAGTCTCATGGGGTACGGTGGCTTGAATATGATATTCCTGCTTAGCTATAGCACGGTTTGTAAACTTTGTTTCGGCACATTCTATGCAATTTCGTATGAAGTTTTTAATCGTGGTTTTTTGATTCTTCCAATAAAATATAGCTCGACAAAAACGATAACACTTCTGAACTCCAAAGTGACCGGTAGAATGGACAACACTGATAATTTGGGGTATACAACTCTGCGGTATCACTAAGAACCATTTCTGAATACGCAAAGGTTTAATATAAATTAACCCACAGTACATTGTTACTCTGTCCAGATTACGGTTGTTTTCATATTGCTTTAACAGGTTCTTACATAATTCGTCTGTTATTTGATTTTCTCGAATAAAGTCTAGATTAATATCAACATCCTGCGTTTTGGTTAAAAAATGAACATAATGTGTTTCGGGCTCAAGCAATACCTCCGGTGGGTATCTACTAATTGTGTCGGCTACAAAATTTTCTCTGCCTGGACAGTGTTGAAAAATTAAATCAAATTTCTGCAGTTTCAATAGAATGCGGGTGGTTCGTGGCTCAAGGTTCTTTTGGGTGAATGCATGTGTGACTGCCGCGTTATCTGTATGGACATAAGTAGTACGACCCATGATATACTGCTCAAAATGTTCACAGAGGAACAGGACTGACAGGAGTTCCAGCTGAGATATTGAAAGAGACAATTCATAGGGTTTCACCCGTCGACTGGCATATCCAATGACGTTAGGATTATCTTTATCTGACGGATATTGTGCAAGTAGGCCAGCCAAATTTTCCATGCACGCATCACTATGGATGTGAAAAGGCAAGGAAAAATCCGGCTGACTTAATGCAGGTGGATTACTAAGAAGAGTTCTCAGTTTATTGAAAGTTTCCAAGGCTTCGTTATTCAGTACGAATTTCTGATCCTTTTTCAGGAGTTGATACAGATTAGCAGTGAGACCAGAGAAGTTTGGGATGAATTTTCGCCTCCATCCTATAAGCCCTAAAAACTTCTGTAGTGCTTTCTTGGATTTCGGTACTGGAAAACAACGAATTGGCTCATTGAGTCGAGGGTCAACCCTTATTATTCTGCCACTAATTATATGTCCTAAAAATTTGATTTCCCGTGCAAAGAACTTACATTTCTTGAAATTTAATGAAAAATTTGCTTGTTTAAAGATTTCGAAAGTTCTCTCTAAATGAACCAAATGCTCTTCTTCCGTAGTTGATTTTACTAGTACATCGTCTAAGTACAAAATAACAAAAGAACGGGTCGAGTCATTAAAAAATTTTGTCATTACTGATTGGAATACGGCAGGACTACTTTTCAGCCCCTGTGGCAGAACAGTAAGGCAATATTGTCTTCCCTTGTGTACAAAACTGGTGCATTGGTAAGAGTCTGGGTGTAAACTGATCCCATAATATGCACTTGACGCGTCAAACGACGAAAACCACATTGCCTGCGAAACACGGTGTAGTAACTCATTGATAGGTTCTACCTGCACCTGTGGAGATATAATTTTTGAGTGGGTAGCCCTCAGATCTAAAACTGGACGTACACCGCCAGAGGCCTTCCGGACGACATGAATAGGATTTCGATATGGAGACATTTGTTCTATTGCTATCCCCAACCGTAACCATTTATTCAACTCTGCTTCAAACTCAGGTTGTATAGCCTGAGGAACGGAATAACATGGTCCAACAACTGGTTCTTCATCCTTCAACTGTATTTTATAGGGAGGCGCGTTAACGCGGCGTGGGTACTCAGAGAAAAGAGAACGGTACTTTATTAATAATTTCCGAAGACCTGATTTAATCGGTGATGGTAAGTCATCCCGAGTGGCAATATATGAATCAATCTCTTGTTCCGAGACATTGCATTCGGTGCCCAGGAGTGGATCCAGCTGATCTCCCCTGTTAACCCCTCCCTTGTGGAGAGGTGTCACTGCACAGGCAGCTTGACAATTTAAACTGGGGTCAAGCATGGGTTGATCCACCACCGGCCATCCTGATTCACCGATTGCAATCTCTTCTACTGGTAATTTCACTAGCATTATGTTCGGTCGATCCGTAGGAACGACAACAGTGTTTCCTAAACTATCTTTCATTCTAATCTCTTTCTTTTCACGGTCAATGATACAATGGAATTTGTCCAGAAACGGACATCCCAGTATTAGGTCCGTTCGCAAATATTTTATGACGAAGATGGCTATTTCGAATATATGATTTTGTATGTTTAGGTTAAAATTTTGAACGCCCTGAACCGAAAAACTCTCTTTTCCAGCGAAAGCGCCAAGTGTAAGGCCCGTGTATGGTCTCAATTTAGCGGATGGAAACCGTTGCTTTAATTTTTTCCACACCTCCCAGTCCATTAGGCAGAGCTCCGAGCCACTATCGATTGTAGCGACAAGTTCAACGCCGCCGATACTTCCTCGTAGGCTGGGAGAGGTAGAAAAATAGCGTTTTTCACTTGAAGCAAAGGGTTCCTCATCTATAACGAATTTTATAACAAATTGTAACGAGTCCCGAAATGATAAATTTTGTGTCCACAAATTAGATTTACATTCGTGGTCGGTCTGGTTTTTCAAAATAATGGGGTATATTTTCCCGCAACTATCCTCCCCCATTTCACCAGGTAGTTGCTGAATTAGTTTGTCGATTTGACAGCGGTCTCGCGACTATCAATCCCTCGAGTGGCTAGAATTCCATTTCCGCCATTAGTTTGTATTTGCGAAGGGGCAGAACTCTGAGATCTGTTTGCACTATTATTATTAACATTACTGCCTTGACCATTACCGTTTTCTCTTCTCCGGTACGCCCCGTTAAAGTTCCTCCTATTATCGTCCCTATTCGGGTTCGATTCCCCCATTGTGCGGTCATAGGGGCGATAACCCCGGCGATTGTTAAACATCGGTCGGTTGCGGTACAGCCGTCGACCATTATATTGATTGCTTTCTGAGCCACTCCCACTCGGATAACGAGATCCAGCTTGGGTGTAACTCAGAAAGTCCGTTTGGCAACTAGCCGTTGCCTTGCTTTTCACGGGTTTCACAACTTTCGCTTGTCGGGCGAAATACCTCTTTGGTGGGCCTCCAGTTTCTTTCCCACACAGGGCAGCTAGGCGTGACGTAACTTCTCGCACCGTTTGGCACAAATGGGAAGCAATAGCCCGCGACTCATCTGGTGGAAGAGCGTTCACTATAATGTCTACTAGTTCGGCTTGCGATGGATTTTCAGCGATCTGGTAGTACAATTCTATGATCTTCCAAGCATAGTCCAAAAGGGACCCATACTTGGCTCGATCATACCTTAAAGATTGAAGGTTGCGTTTTTGAAGCCTTTCTATATGCTCATTGCAATATTCTTCCTTAAAAAGGATCAGAAAATCGCCAAATGTATGGATGCTGTATTTAATAGAGGCAAACCACGCGCCTGATGCTGCAATTAAAAGTTTCTCAACTATTTGCAAGCGTTCTCTATCAGTCAACCGATACATTTCCAAGCACTGCTGCAATCTACGCAGGAAAACACGAGGCTGTCCATTGGTGATATTCCCATCAAACGTGGGAAAACGTTCGATGTCCCTCAACGAAACCTTGGAACCCATACTAACATAAGCAGGGGAATAGTTAGTGGGAATTAACATATTATCTTGCACAATCGGAGTAGTCACCGGATTTACCACCGACGACGTCGTACCGGTGTTATAATTACCCATATAATTAAAAGGGATTCTGTTGGTCGTATTGACTATGTTGGGCTCCATCCCCGGACCAACCGCACCCGTGAACAACGACTCAGGATGGTACCCATCTCCTCTTCCCGGCAACACGCTATGTGATTGTATACCCCCATGTAAGGAGGGAGCACTCACGCTAGTGACCGTAGTCGTCACAACACTCGACTGATTCGGCACACTATTACAATCAAACCACGACTTTAGTTCTGACCGATGCATGGGGTAGTGCATCGCAATATCCCGTGCATCACCTGACATCGGATTTTCTTTTCCTGCGCTACAGGTAGTTGTTATAGCAGGTAATATTTCCGGGGAATCGCTACCGGGGAAAGGATAGGCTACCTCTGATTTTTCGCGACTTGGTTTCGTTATTTCTTTTTGAATATTTACTATTTCGTCCTGAATTTTCAAAATTTTTTGGTCAGTTGCTTCCCGTTTGGTTTCCAGTGATAAATTTGATAAAGTTGACTTTAAATTATCAATTTCAGCCTGCTGTGTTTCTAGTTTATTGTTGACCTTATGTAATTTGGTATCTATTCGTTCAAATTCTGAATTTACATGATCGAATTTACCCTCAGTCTCCTGTTGAAGTTGCTTTATAGATTGCTGAGCCTCGCATCTGACCAGGTCAATTTCAGTAGACATTTGCTCCCTCAATGTGGTTATTGAGGAAGCAAAGTCCGAACATATGTTGTCTATTTTCTGGGTTAGTACCTCGAATCGAGATTCGGTTTCTCGGTTCGAGGTGTCAAATTTCTCATTTATTTCGCGTCTCATTTCCAGGCTATTCTTATCTATTTTTTCATTTATTTCGCGTCTCATTTCCCGGCTATTTTCATTCATTTCATACCTCATCTGTTGATTATCCCGATCTATTTTTTGTAACATCTGTTGTAATGAAAGGAGGAGAGTGTCATTATTAGATGACACAGTCTTCCTTTGCTCTTCTTTGGTTTTATCACCATTCAGGTTTTCCGGTAAATCACCAATTGAATCCCCATTTCTTTCATCATCATCGAGGCCAGATATCTCCACTGGAGATATTTGGCGTCGGTTCTTCGGGGTACTATACTCTCGCTCCCCGTCTGAATCGGGATGTTCAATTTCTTTCTCAGAGGATAGACTCATGGGTTCACGCGACTGGTGGAGCTTTCCCTCACATTCTTTACAGTATTTAATTATCTCACCAGCCTGGACCTTTTCTGCATTTTCAGCAGTATCCTCTAAATTGGTACAACTGAAATGAATCCATTTCAGCCCACACTCGTGACACCTCACTAGCCTACGGGAGACGCGAGCTCTTTTCTCATTACTTTCTAACGTACATTGTGTACATGAGACTTCCGCGTTCTCGTGTGATACGACTTCCCTATTGGTTGCCATAGTTTCCATATAAAAAGACACAATATAAACACATGCAATTATATACTTATAGACTAACAATACTTATTATTCAGGTACTATTCATAAATTAAGGACTCCTATCTAATTCCCTCCTTGGGTCAACTTTCAGCATTTTCAAATTTTAGAAGTTACTTTAGCAAATTCCTTCATTTCCCCCTTTCTACAGAGAGAGACAAAGATAGCAGAACAGCCAATGACTATAATTATTTAATCTCACTGTAACTTTTTAATTATGCACCTTTTGTGGCCAAGTCGATATGTGCTCGATCCTAAACAGTGTTTAATAAATAATTTCAGATTCGTTACCAGGGAAAACAATTGTTTCCATGGTAACTGTCCTAAGTCAACGGTCGCCAATATTGAAAGAAAAACTTTAGTCCGTTGCCATAGAAACCGCCGTTTCCAGGGCAACAGATCCTGTCACGGTTAGCCAATATTGAAAGTAAAACGTTAGTCCGTTGCCATAGAAACCGCCGTTTCCAGGGCAACAGATCCTGTCACGGTTAGCCAATATTGAAAGTAAACGAAGAAAAGAGAGCTAATGTAGAGGAGTCGCTACAATTTAATCCTCTCTTACGATGACAATTTACGAAACATCATCTACTAATTGAAGTCATGATTATTTTCCAATACAGTAAATTTCAATAAACTTTCTTGTTATCGTTAATTACTCCATATCGGACTCCCGAAGAAAACTCATCAAAACAACTTATTGACCGTGCAAATAGCGACTAATCTGTCATGACTCCGTTTTCTTTCATTCAGAAATAGGAAAGAAAGAAAAGAAAGTAGAAGGGTAAAAGAAGGAGGTAGGAAAAGAAGAAAGAAAAGAAATAGGGTATTTTAATGAGAAACAGATTACTGGATAATTCCGGAAATATAGTAAAAGGTCGGGAAAGTCGTTGAAAGATGAATCATTCTAAATGTTATTAACGACTAATCAATTTTGGAATGCTTCGAAATAGACACATGTTCCCTCATACCACCCAGACCTAGCTCCAGGCACCACGATCATGGGGTTGCCCAGACCTAGACCTGGGAATGAGAAAAGTGAAATTTAATTCTTTGTACTGTTATTCCAACCGGTAATTGATTTCCATCCAGCATCTGGACTCTGTTCTCTAGGATCGACCACACATATGAATTAGCCAAGAAAAAAAAATCAAACTTATCAACTCAATATAAATTTATGTATCGTATCAATAGGAATTTCAACCTCCTGGAAGAAAGATGTCGTATTTAGGCTCATCCTGCTATTTTTGTTTCACTCCTAGAGCCGATTTAAACCATTAGTAGCGGTCCTTCATGACCTAGGTTATTTACCTTAACACATATATTAAAACATGTCACATATATTACAGATGTTAATATGACAAAGGATATCACTAAAATTACCTAAATTAAATCTATCATGCATTCACACGCTCACTCACTCAGGACAGTGTATATATGTTTAAAGGAAAATCGACTAACTACAAAGATACAAATAGTTTATTACATCCATAGTGAAAAGAAAAGACAAACAGATAATTATGAAGAAAATATTACAAGCACAAGTTATTGGTTATATATTAATAGAGTACATAGTGTTATATTCTAGTAAATTTTTGTATATTCAATCATCTTGACAAATAAAAAAAAATAATTACATGTATTATATCTTAGGCATGCTAAAACAAAATTATGATTTGCGACATACGCAAAGAGACACTTATTTCACTTTTTAAAAAAAAAAATTGGACAAAGAGGAAAGAAAGAAAAAAAAACTTTTAGGTGCATTAAAACTTGTATGAGTCTCTACCTCACATTGAGAAATGAAATATCAATAATTTTGAGCGTTCAAATCACAAATCACGCACTACTCGTAGTGTCCAGAACATTTCGCTCCATTTGACTTAGTTTGTGGTCATTTATATATCTATATATATATCTAACTATCGGTTTACAAAAACCATTCATCATTTATATTTGGTTCGTAACTCGTCACAGTTTATGTCTACGATCACACATTACGACGCTTTACCCATCTAGGGACCTTAAGAAAACAACTTTCACCAGAGGATGTTTCTCCTCTGAGACGATCCATTTCCAAACTTATTATTTGCTTAGTTTTAAGTTATTTATTTAACACAGGGACACGTTATGAGGCCTTTCCTTAGGATCACTTTCGTATATATTTGTATATGATTCGGATTTTAAAAAACGATCTCCCGCAGGTGTACGGAGTATGAAGGTTTAAATTGAGGATAAAAAAAAAACTGGTCAAGTCACAGGATACATATGAAGGTGAGAAGGATTCACGGTGCACTTTCCACAATGGCTTTAGGTTGGTAGTTCAGGGTTAATATTCGTTGTGATATGAGTTACGTTTTGACCTGCCGTTACTTTTCAATACATGCCATTACATAATTACAGAAGTTGTCATTTACATTTATTCAAAATAAAAGGAAAATTACTTAAGTGCACGGCGGTATTCTTAACAAAATCTACATTCTTACATTCGTCGGAGAACTCACTGGTAACTATAGCAACCAATACACGTTTAGGGGGACAGACACGAGCGCTCTTACATATATTCATAATACATTTAATATCATACTTTTACTTTAAAATCATATTCACATACTAATTACATATACATTTCGACGTATTCATTTCTTTATATATATATTTATTTATTATAAATGCGCACACATTTAAATTAATCACCCCAACAATAATTTTTTAAAAGGTTGCAAACATTGTCCAAGAAACAAATGACTTCCGACATTACATATGAAAAAGAAAATCGACTTTTTACCTGATACCGCGCGTCTATAAATTTTAACTTTTATATAATCAATTCGTGTTTAAATCATGAAGAAAAAAAAAACTTTGGAAGGCAGGCACGTAACACAGAGCATTTCTAAAGATATAACTAGATAACCTAAAATACAATTTCTGGGCCCAGATAAACTACAAGGTAATCGAAAACCAAAACAGAAAGGAAAGTGACCAATGGATTAAAAAAAACTTAAAAGGGACGACGGTGAAAGAACGTAATTTAAGTGTCGTCAACTACGAAGTCTTTGTTCATTTCGGCGATAGGTCAAAATGTGATGGAGGACCCAATCATTATCTACTCCATTCATGAATCGTGTCTTGCAACGTCTCAGCTGGTAGTTTCAGATCAGAGTTGTACGTTAAATAAATCGTAAGTAACAAGTTCAAAATCTTGGGGGGGGGGAAGGTTGAAAATTTAAAAAAATCTCGAAGTAAGAAGGAAGAGACATGGGAGAGAAAGCGGCGCCAACGAAAGGAGAAAGATTAAAGTACTACTCACTACACAGAAGAGTGATCGAATTTAAATATATAACAACTCATAGCCAAAATATTCACATATGCCGGAAAAGGGTGGTTTACTTAATTACGTAAACTAGGAGGGAGTCCCTGCTGCCAAGGATGCAAGTTCTGTGTTCATCAGATCCCAATCCCACAAGAATTTGGTTGTAAGATTGAAATCCGATCCCCGTATCCGGCCCAGACCAGCAGGATAAAAGGAGAGGGGGAAGGGGACCAGGTAACTACGTCCCCAATTTTGAAATCTCTAAGTAAGGAAAAAAAAAACATTCGACCCCTCAGAAGAACTAAGGAGGTTCTAGGACAGTAATGAAACTAGAGTAAAAGTATTAGCTAAGATATCCCTAACTAATGATTTGCCGAAAATAAAAAAAATTAAATAAACTGAATTTTGGATCGGTGATTTCAATTACCAAAACATCACCGATAGCTACCCTGCGCAGACACGCCACAGTCTGGGATGTCGTTAATTTCCCTCGTCTAATTAAACTAGGAAAAGAAATGAAAATACTTAAAGGGACTAGGGGTCGACATCCGGGTACGCGAATAATAAATTTCAATAATTAATTGTTTTGATTCTGTAACCCTGTCAGAGCTGTCGCCTCCATGAACATTGTAAGCTAGCCCGAGTAGGTAACGTGAAGAAAAAAAAAACCTCACGGAGCAGGATATTCTATTTTAAAACTGACCAGAAAATATAATTTACTACAGCCCTGTTGTATAACTACTATTGTCTTTTCATAATTTATTATTCAATATGTCTAGTCAGCGGTTATATGATGCTACCTATTCTATCAGATGGTATTACTATGGTTGATTAATATTATAACACATAAAACTACAAAGTATTACCATAGTCCGACTATATATCGCCCTCCGGTCCGCGTGATATCATGGTGCAGGGGTCAGAACTTGAGATGTTTGTAGCTACACGTATCTATTCAATATATATATATCAACACGCGGCGAAATATTCACTGGGCTACTATATATATTTAACTATATGGGTGTCCTATCTTCTATATTCATTTACTACAATATTCATATACTTCATATTCATATTAATATTCATATAATATTCATATCATCATCTTTTTCATTTACTACGACGCTATATTCTACCAACACCCTGTTTCCTCTATCTACGCCCAGCCTATATACACATTTCATCATAACACTTTAAAATCTATAGTCACTACAAACATTTCCCATTCCGATCACCGCACGACAATCTCACTCGAACCCAAGACTCTTTCATCCCACACACAATACTATGTAATACTCGGTAGCTTTATTAAGAAGAAAGAAAAAATCCTACGTATGTTCACTGAAAGTAGAATTATCTGCGATAATGTTTAATGTTTATGAAATTCTGCAGCAACAATGGACTTCTGCAGCCACGAGGAAAAATGAACATTTAATATAATTTCAAAGCGAAGAACTAGCATCATATCGCCCGACTTCTGGTAAGAAATTACGGATTGTTTATTTACTTAAATATTTCGATTTCTAAACTGAGCAGAATGTTGTAATTTTCAGGAAATATTAATTTTGGGTCACTTAACCTAACTGTACATTCATATGGGCTGTGAATTATACCTTCTAGGTTTTATTTCGGAAAGAAAGGTCAATTTCATGAAAACTAAATCACTAAGCACCTCGACGGAAGAATGGCGGTTAGTACTGACTTTTGACACTAGGGCTAGCAACGATATAATCAACCCTTGAACAACTGAATGTGACCTTGTACATGGAATTATTGTACTATATTACGTTCACTTTTGAATATTGTGTATGAGTTCACTTAATGACGGAATAATAAAAAAATTATCGCATAGCAAATACTACACTGTCCATGTTCCATAATTTCACACACTCTTACATCACTTAACTACAATTGCTAATGATACTACATTACAAACACATACATGCCACATTCATACTACACACTACATTAATACATGTTATACTAATAAATATATACAGAAAACATTCATATTTTACCATGTTAAATCGGCTCGAAAGGAAAAGGGGAAGAAAGGAACAGGGCCAACTGGCCCCGTATTTACTAAATCACATTCTTAACTGTTTAATCAATGCCCCGAGGGGACATATCAAAGTATTAGCTAACAATAGGACCCCTGCCCTGAAGGGGCAGGAACCCGGAACAAACTACATGTTCAACTCATTACGCTGGAAGCCGTACTCCCAATTTGGGAGTCAGATAGGAGCCCTCTGCTTAATTTACACGTACATGCTGATTACTATACTAACTACAACAGAATTAAGTGCCGCCATGTATGTTAAAAAAAAAAAAAGAAATCACATCCACTATATACACGAACACAAACGGTAGTGGGGCAGGTCTTACGTAACTAGGAAAGGAATAATTTTAAGGATAAAGTATTTTACGGGGAAAACACCACTTTCCGAAACTATTTGTGGATTCCTACGAATAACTCGCGAGCTGATGCACTTCACAAACCTGTCCACTATTAACTATATCGGCAAAACATGGCGTTACCGAGTTGACTTCCTATTTTAGCTCCTCAGTCCGGTTTTTTACTATAAAAAGCTAGCAAATTTATGGCTCCTTAACTTCCTGGATGGTGGTTATTCAACTATTATCTTATTTTACCTTTTACTGCAGCTTTTCCAGCTAATTTTTGACTTTTATATGCTGGCAGATCCTACTCCGGCGTCTTCAGCGGAATTCTTGCAGGGAAATGGAATAATTGCGCCCTAATATCATAGCGTGGGTTTATCAGCCAATCAAAACTAAGCATTTTGGCGATGGGGCTTTGAAACGAATAAAATTTGGTAAAATCTGGATTAAACTAGATTTTAGAAGGACCTAGGTATCTAAAAGAGAGGTGAAGGGTGGTCCTGAAAATTCTGTCGAATTTTAGATTGGTTATTTGATCTGGAAAGTTCCGTCCAATAGTGGATCTATATTTTCAGATAGCACTGACACCGTAAGAATTGTAATAATCCATTTACATATCCATATACAAAACTTATAACTAATTTAAAATATAAATAAAGATATTGATTCCCAAAACTATAATCCGTAATGATTTTTTTTTTTTTTTTACAGTTTTCCATGTTAATTTGAAATAGAATAACGAACAATATTACGAATTATATGAACAGCCAGAAATTTTTTGTTAAACATCAAGTACAGTCGGTGCAAAAAATTTCGGGCACCCTCCTGTTAAGAACATAATATCATTAGACTGTAATGGCATATTACACGGAGGAGACCAAAATAATACGTCTATAATATAATAAATATAAAAGTACTGTGTAAAAATAATGTGCCTCTCCGAATACTAAAGCCTCCCCGCGAATTTTTTTTCTGAAAAAAACACTAGTGTGAAGCAGAAAACACGTGTTAGTACAGCGCGTGCTGTGTCTGTGAAGTGAAGTAGAAATGTTTAATACCTGCTGTGTTTTCGGTTGTAATTCTTGTGCAATTAAAGCTGAGAACATAAAGTATCTTTCCTTACGTTTCTAAGTCGTGAGAAATTACAAGATCGATATAAATTATGGCTCAAGGAAATCAATGGGAAAAAAATGTACCCAATAAAATCACTCGTGTTCCAAACATCTTGAAGAGCCTGCCTTCGAGAAGTCAAGTTTACTGGAAGAAAAGTTAATGCCAATGGCGGATCTAGGCTGGGGTCGGGGGCCTAGGTCTTCAGTTTTTGAGTGACAAAATTGATTTAAGCTATTATTTAGATATTTTTAAAAGTTTTTAGTAAACATGATATACGTATCATAGTCTGGGTTCTGACTCCCACCCCCCTCCTGAGTTTTTACTGTCTAGATCCACTTCCGGCTAATGCCAGGAGAATTATTTACACGCAAACTGAGAAAGAATGCTGTTCCAAGTATATTATTGAAAGGTTTAAAATCCGAACCATTGAACAAGCACCGATCTATGTCCAGTTAAAAACGTACAAATATCGTACGAGACGCAATTGACGGTTGCAGTCAAGACGAGACATAAGAGGGTAATAGAGACGATGTCACTCATGATTCTGAAGATACTGCTTTAGAAATAAGCTATACAATGTGAATAAGGGAGTGAAATATACCGACTTGTAGAAGGAATCAGTGACATTGACTGTTCCTCAAGACATTGATTCATCGTTTAATTTCTCTGTATCATGTGACAATGATGATGAAACGTGTGATCAGAGTTTTTCCTAGGAAGCTATGCGAATAAAAGAAATTTAACCGGTGAAGTGTTTTTCCTATTCTGGCAAACTTTACAGATGTTATTTCATTTTTGCCTCATATGTTGCGCTCCTGTGCATACCTTGAAGCACAAAATTATAGGGTCAGCGTTAGAAATTGCAACAAAACGTGAAAATGAACACACTTATGTTTGGGAATCGGAACAATGATTAAAGAAAAGGTACTTAGGTGTTGCAGCAATCTCGTCCGCTATCTATTTACATATTGGTTTTGATTTTTTTTGAAACGCTGAACTCATGCTTTATTGGGTACGTTTTATAATATTAAAAAAACGTTTGTACAGCCCACCATCAGATATCATTTTCTACATGCAGATGATATTTGTAAGTCTTTGTAATTAGTTCTGGAAAAGGAAACCACACTTAGAACATGCCACCGCTCACAAACGAAATGCTTGGCACTGTGTAGTATGTGCCTGCTCTCGCTCCTTGCCCACCTATGACGTCATCACAAGATCTTTCTTCCTCTGTTACTCGCTAACGACTGAACGTTTCGCGATCAAACAAGCATCATTCCTTTTAGAATTTTCAACTCTACAAATGGAAATAAATTGTAAAAAAAATGCATTTCTAAGTCGAACTGCTCCTTTAAAATCGTTGTTATCAAAGTTTCTGAATTTATTACAAAGGATAGATTTTTTTAAAAAAAATAAGTTTTATTTGTTTTCCTCATTGGAATAACAGCTATTGAGAATATTAGTACAAGTAATCTCGTTAATAATAATTATTATCTTGCCCAAATATAATTAATACCCATATGAATGTGGGGAATGTTTAAATTGTATTAGTATCCCTGATCAGTGACAGTTGGGCTGTTCGTTAATGGATCTCTCTCATGTTACAGGGGACCTCTTGTTACGTGGAAGCATTCTAGTAACTTCTAGATGAAATTAAGAAGAGAATCAGAACATAAATTACAACATGAGATGAGAAATAATTCTTCGAGAATCGAAATGAAACGAGTATCGTACAATTAATTTGATACAACACGAGACAACTTTATTTTTCGTCTCGTCTCGTGGGCAAAACTATATAAACATAATTAAATAAAGTTTCCCTGGTCATTAGGCAGGGAGAGACGATGGCTCAGTAGTACAGCCTTCATCTGTGATGTGAGGGCTCCCTAACTCAAACCCAAGTAGTACTAATATTTCCCACGATACAAGACGAAAATTATGGTTTTCTCGTCTCGTTAATTTTTGTAGGACTGTTCTCTTGTCACGATTTTCGAAGAATTATTTCTAGTTTTGTTCCGATTCTCTAAAAAGGTTTTCTTATTTCGTCTCGTCTCGTCTCGTAAAGTATTTTCTAGTCTCGATTGAGAAGAAATAATCTGCTAAACATTTATGTTCCTTGATTGTAATTGGGGAGAGAGCTTAAAATCTGTTTTGAGATCGACTTTCTGTAATTGGTTATGTAATTGAGAGAGGCATGAAACCACATCAAATACACTTGGACTTTTAGCTTTACTTTTTCAGCACCGAGGCTATAGGACATGTGGACAGTACATCATCTAAAATTTAAGGTGGAATTTGAACCCGAAACCACATAGACGAAAGGCTCACGTGCTAGAAACTAGACCAACAGTTAAGACTAGTAAAGGTTTATGGGTAAACAAGTAAAATTTTACGGATTCCTTATGGGTAAACAAATAAAAAAGTTCATATGACCATATGTCGGAAAATGCATCGTTACGGAGTTACGACCATTGAGCCGCCCGAAGGTATGAAATAGTCACATTCTGGACGCCTCTCCATGTAACTCACCATGCATCTTCTCGCTTCTCCTTAAAAACGAAATCTTAAAATCTCCTTTATCATCTTTCCCATTCATGATTTGACCATCCTAATGTATACATGAAAGAAATTTTACAAGAACATAATTCTGAGGTTCTCTTTGGCTCTGTTCCAAATCATCATTAGTAATAGTTTCTGTCTCTAAAGTAATATCGTCATCTGAAGAATCTCGTAAAATCATCACTCTCCATGAACTACCGCTTTCTTCAGGAGAACGTCTTACTTTTCTTGCTTTCTGTTTTGAATTGCTGTTGATTTTGGACTCCTTACATTTACTGGCTTTCTCTTTAAAAAGTTTAGTTCTTTCCGCAGTGACTGTTAAGATACGGCTTCTGCCTTTCGTTCTAAGATGTTTCTTTTCTCGAGATATCCACGAAATTTTTGAGGTAACACAAAACCACGGTTACGTTCTTCTTTCTGAAAAGTATTTTCTCTTGGATCTACATCTATATTCTCTATTTCTTGAGTTCGAGGATTGTTACTTGAGGAAGGTGCATTAGTTTGGCCTTCTGTCTGATCTTGGCTACGTACGGCGGACAAAAGATGAATATCTATAAATACATTGTTATAATAAGGAAATATTCCGGTCTTTCTAAAACCTGCTAATATTAGTTGGAATCAGTGCGCGTGTAAACGCTACTCTCAACATTGAGCTACTTCATATATTGTCATGAGTACTCCTGAATTTTGTAACAACCAGGTATCCAGAGACACATCGAACGGTTGCATTTTATTGCTAGAATGTGATAAAAGAGTGAAAACTCAAGATATGTACCCCAGCTTCTTTTGCTATGTCGATTGCAGCAATACTTTTGTGGGTTTGGTTATCTTATATAAGCAAAGAGGGGTTTGTTTGTGCTTTGCAGCTATATTTTACAAAATGCTTTAGGACTTCCAGGAACAATGTTTCATTCATCCATCCTAACAGAGTTCTGAAACCAAGTGTGTTATGTGGTGCCCAATTGATCATATGTTGTTTAAAATATTTCCTAGGGAAAACTATAACTGATGGTAAAAATGTACCGGATGTGCTCACAGTCACACACATTATAACGAGGACCCTCTTTTCGCCACTCGTGCATTGATTTAATTGCTTGGCTCCTTTCTCTGCTATTACTTTCTCGAGTGTCTGAACTGCTGTAGTTTCCGTCTCATTTAATCTGAAAATACGTGGAGGATAGGATTACATAATTCGGGATATTTCGTATATAAGTCATGTAAATTACTAAAGAATGTTGAAAAACGTCAATCTTGAAAGATTACAAACTTCTGGCTTTCGAATACTAAGACCTTTATAACGATAAAGAAACCTTCTCATCCACTCCAGACTTGCAATTTTTGCTTTTACCCACGATGCAGGTATATTGATTTCCTTGGAAGTTCATACACCAAACGCCTCACAGTCACGGTAGATAAGGCGTAACACATTTTACTGCACGTTTTTATATATTTCTCCAGTAAACGCTTCAACTCTAATGTGAATATTTGTCGCACAGAATAATTCGGTTCCATTTTAACATTATCATCTGGCGCTTTCTTATGTTTTGGCACATATCTGTTCAAAGTTGTGTAACCAATGTTCTTCAACTTAGCAACACTTGTAATCGACTTAGCAACTTAATGTCCCTGCTCCACCACTAATTGCACTGCTTCTCTCATTGAAATATCTTTAACATGGCCTATTTTGCGTGTCGTTCTTCGTGGTCAAACATTATTCTGCAACCTAAAACATGAAAGCAAAAGCTCCGTGAGAAGTTAATACTATGAAGTATTTTTAAATGAGTATGCCAAATATATTGAACTACTGTAAGCACCGATGAGGTATATAATGGAACAGTCTACTGTGTATTACACCGATGTGAACCACTGTGTATTTGTTGGTGTTAACGCAAACATTTGCTTACTACAAGGAACTATTAAAGAAGAAAAGCAAAATAAACTATGCTACATTATAAGTATATTCTTATCTACTACGCCAGTCCTTAATATTATAAGTTACAGAATAATTCACATTGTCACAGCATTCACTTCTGTTACTTAATTTCTTACTGTAGCACGAGCAAAACAGATTTCTCACTTCAGCACACAAGAAAAACGTCCATTGTTGTTGACGCTTCACTCGCAAGTGCATAATGGAAAAACAAAACCAAAGACATGAGCTAGGCAAATTTGTGCTGTAACGACTTCCGATCCACTGTGTACTATCTTCCCCCATATATATATATATATATATATATATATATATATATATATATATATATAACAGAACCGCTCCCAGAACTAGTTCAACATATTTCCTACATTTAAGAACCGCTCTCAAAACCGGTTTTGCGTTTTGAGCATGGTTCAGGAACTATTTCAAGAACCTGTTTGGTTTATTACGAAGTGGTTGTGGAAGCAGTTTTGTAATTTGAAGAAGAGACCAGAACCGGTTCTGACATGTCAAGAAAATACAGAGACCGGTTCTTATGTTAGTCTTATATATAAGGTAAAAGTGGACTCGGTTTTTAAATGTAAGGAAAATCTAGAACCGGTTCTGATGTTTTTTCTGAGAAGTCAGAAGAAGGAAGGACCGGTGTTTGTACCAGATCTGTAAAATGAAACAAAAGACAGGTTCTGTGACAGTCGATACCGGTCCGTGGATACCGTACGAGAGCAAGTAAGACATACCTGCGAAATCAATGGACATCCTATTTACGTCGTGACGTCAATGGGATATCCACGAGACGTCACCAGGATATTCCCTGCTAATAGAGCGACACATTTGAGAAATGTTAATGAAAATGCAATAAAAACATTTGAACTAGTGTATCTGTTCCATTCAACTGAAGAGGTTTTGATTTCATTGTGTGTGGGGGGGTTGTGTGTGTGTGTGTGTGTAGTCGAGAAGCGGAAGCTCATCAAACGGCGAAAGTATTGAGATTAAGCAAAGAATACAACGCGTCGACCAAGTAAACTTCAATCATGTAGGGTTGGAGTCAAATCGACTCAAACGATGTGCCCAGTATTGCCTAATTGTCAGAAAAGTTCGGTGATACGTTATATACAGCACCAGTAAACTGATAATCGGGCCTTGTCAAAAACACACTCCAACACTTATCAAAATAAAAGCGTCAAAGACTCAAGTTAACGCTTCTGATTTAGTGGTTTAGTGCCTTACTGTGTACAATGGAGTCCGAAGAGAGCAAGGACTACATGTAGCCATCGCCTGCGAAAAAGGAAAGAATGGAAAAGCCCAAAGAGTTCGTCAGGCTTTATTTCGAATATAATAAGAATACTGAGTTGTCGGTCTGCAAAATGGAAAACTGTAAAAGTACAATTAAGGTAAGATAATATCTTCGTCTTTGCTGTGTTGTTGCTTTTGAATTGGTTAGTCGGTACTGTAAAGGTTGAATCGGTTAATCGGTTAGTCAGCAGGCACTGGAAAGAGTAAGGGGGACTAGTTTGCAAAAGGTTATTCGAACGGATTTTAGATATGTCGTATGTACATGAATAGTAGTTAAATACCCAAGTTTTCTACCTCCTAGACTCTGTGCTAAGTCCGGAAGGTCTTCGTATACTGCAGGGGCCGAAAACTGCTGACGCCAGTCGACAAATAAATTTTATCTAGCAAAATGTCAGAAAGACATTATTTGTGGATATGGTGGATTTGTGGAAGTACTAGTTAAAACACTAAGTTTGCGACCTATTAGATACTGTGTTAACACCAGGAGACCCGTGCATACTTCGAGGGATTCAGAGAAATGTCAATGCAATGCGACAAGAATCTTTCTTTCGTAAAATCTTTCTTTTTGGCTAAGTTGTGTGTACTTAAGTACTAGTGAAAACTCCAAGTTGTCGACCCAGTGAACCTCGTGTTTACACCGGGAGGTCCATATATACTTCTGGGGTGCGGAAAACATCTTAGTCCAATCCACAAATATATTTTATCTTGCACAAGATCATAAAAATGTGTGTTTGCATATGTTTTGCCCACCTAAAGAATTTATTTTTACATATGCTTTGTCCACCTAAGTGCTAGTTAAAACGCTTTAACCATTGTATAGGGTTGTTGAAAAAAATGTCCATGGATTTTGAGAGTGACCCCCAAGAGGGTAATGCAGAAAACACAGTGTGGCGTTGCACTAACTGTATTGGAAGAGCGGTTTGACTTGTTAAATGCAAAACAAACTTACAAAACAAAAACACACCGGCGCAGCGGAAGGATTAAAATGAGCATGCAGAAACCTCATAGTAGATAGCTGTAATATGTATAACAATGCCAGAGCTCTAATATAAGATCATGTCGAGATAATACATGAATGAATAGTACAAAAAGAAAAAGAAAAGAAAGAAGGAAAATGTAATAAAGCAAAGAATTGATTTTTAGATGCATAATATCAATATAAGACAAATTACATTCATCGGAATATTAAAAATAAGCGCTATCACGTAATAAATGTATACATACCGAAATCTAGAATCAGTATCGCTGGGGTCATATTCTTTTTCGATATATAGTTCACAAACGTAAGAACCGCTGTCAGAACCAGTTAGACTTATTCCTATCATATCAGAACCGGTTCAAGAAACGCTCCTGTCTTAACTCTCAGAGCTGGGCCGAAAACTACTTTGTATGAAAACGGCTCGTAAACCGGTTCTTCAACAACAGCCGAAACTCAGAACCAGTTCGACCTTTTTCCTAACATCTCTAAACCGGTCTCAGAAACAGTTAAAAAAAAACGCTCCACTCAGCCCTTAACATCTCATAGTCGGTTCGAAAATCACTTCCTGAAAAAACACAATGGTTTCTGAACCGATTCCTGAACAATAGCTACAACCCAGAACCGATTCAGGGACCGGTCCAGAGCGTTTTCACAAGAACCGGCTCATTTTCCATCCCTGTATCGTATGAATTTGTCGCGGAAGTCAATGAAATTGCTTTATGTAATTAACACTCTTAAGAATTAGCACGCACAATGCCAAACCATCACAATCGAATTGTGTGTAAAACAAAAAAAAAAAAAATTCTACGCATTGGAATGCTTTGTCATAGGTCACATATATTAACATTTGTAATTATTAATTAATATGAAATTACGTTTCAAGTTGTCAGATCAAAATAACTATAATTTGTTTTTGTCTTTCGACAATGAGATGTGCAAGGGAGGTTTGGGAATTAAAATATCCCGTGAGTAAGATACTACGGGAAAACAAATGTTGATATACTATATTGGAACATATAGTATAGGTTCCAATATAGTATATGTATATATAATAATGTATATAGTAATGTAAATACAAAAATTACACTTGGCATAAAAAAAAATATGAAATTGAATGTTTTAACAATTTTCCTTCTTGAAATTCTGTGTACACCACTGACTTCCCATATCATTAGTTCACCCGTTAATTATGTGTGAATTACTGTAATTAATTTGCAGACTACAGAGAATTGTGTCACTTTATTAGCTCTCAATAACTTATTAGTCGGTGGAGAATTTATTCCGTCTTCTCACGAGTTCTTACAATGAGTTTGCTATACAAATGAATAAACACAGTAACTAACTAACCACATATTAATTCACTGACCCTGTTAACTACATAAATTACTAGGGGCCACGGTGGCTCAATGGTAGAGCGTTCGCCTATGGTGCTTGGGTCTCGGGTTCGATCCCCGCCCCGCCAAGTGAACTTTGTGGTGGACAAACACCGTGTACGTGGGATTTTTCGGTGTTCTCCCGTTTCCTTCCGCTTTCTTCATTCCACCGTTTCATTCATTACTCATCATCACCGTCTCCTTTAGCCTGACCGGCATAACCGAGGGACGTAAAACTCAAAGATTTAATTTTTTCATATAAATTACTGAAGCTTTTTTCAGACTCGTTATTTATACTTGCTGCTGTTATCTCTATTTATAATTAATGTATGATAAACAAAATATTGCTGCTGTCTTTGTCTAATGTGAATGTTCAATCATATATACAAAATGAATTATCATCCTTCTTTTTAAGATTACTTTTTTCACTACTGTAGGGACTGTTGATATACAAGGTGCTTACAATTAAAATGCCTCTATTCACGGTGGTCCAGCGCAAACAGTAATCAACGTATTACATTGAAATTTAGTATATATGCTTATTTGACCATGCGTAGGCGAATTACTCTGGAGAAATACTAGTTTCCTTTTCCGCCATCAGGGAAAATGTGGCGCTTACACGTGATACCCACGTGGAAGTGTTTCTGAATGTATGGGTAAGACGATGACCTAGATCGGAGAGGTCAAACATAAATGAAGATAAATGTAATGCAAACATGTACTGTATCTTTGCAAACGAATTTCATGCATCACAGTTCATCTTTTTCTTCTCGGACAGAAATAACCCTTTTTCCTGGGAAGCAGCCGTTGTTTGAATGTCTCCTTCATCAGAACTCTTTATATGAACAGTTTTATCCAAGTGCTTCATGAAGCTCAACATTGTATAACTGAGACCCACATGATTTTGTTTGCGTTTCTCAATTTCAGGCGATAGCTGCCTTTTCCCTAACGACAGAAGGAATATTCTGCGTCTATCCTTCTGTAATTCAAACTGCATGAATCTTGTTACACAAATTTTGAAAGCATTTATGGCGCTAATAACTCACATATTGGAAAATATTACCATAGGTCATCGCTTAGTTTTCCTTTGGGTAGGAAATTCTATACACATTTTGTCAATTGTATTGACACCTCCATTGGTGAGATTTTAATACAGGATAGTACCGGGCGTTCTTCCTGCATTTTCAGATATTTTAGGGTCGTGATGTTTGGTTGTCAGAACAACAGCTCGATTCTTTGCCGGTGCATACGAAACAAGTGGGTGTTTCCTCACTAAAGTTAAATAAACTTTAATATATTTCACGCCATGTGTCTGATAAAAGTTCAAAATTAGTTTCTTTTTTATTCACCCATACAACGTAATATTTTTCTCCAGAAGACCATCGGTCTTGCTTGCTTGTAAAGAAATTACCTTTACTGATTCTGTACCCAACTTGCAGACGGTTTACAAGCTCTAGAATTACTAGATTCCCTTTATCCTTCTGTGCTTGGTATATTGTGTACATACAGGATTTTGTTTTCAGCAAGCAGCCAATGCTTTAGAGCATATTTATCTTTCTTACTCTTCATGCACACTCTAAACGGAAAAAAAATTAAATGAAATCTTTCAGTTTTACGTCCCACGTTTATGCCGGTTACTTTAGAGGAGGCAGTGATGATGAGTAATGAATGAAATGGTGGAATGAAGAAAGTGGGAGGAAACGGGAGATCCCCGAGAAAACCCACGCACACGGTGTTTGTCCACCACAAAGTTTACTTGGCGGGGGCTGGGATCGAAACCGGGACCCCAAGCACCAGAGGTGACATACTCTAATCGGAGTGCTACCTCTAGAAACTACAAGTTGTTCATTAACACTAACACGGGATATAGGCCTACTTGAACCTGAACCCACAAAGTGGAGGTGATGTATATATTTCCTGAAAGCTTGGATCAAGGTAAGATCAAAACCGGTTACCAAAATTGGGGAGGTCTCAAGCATTTCACTTGAAGGCAGCACGTTACTCATTTTTATTAACAACTTTAAGCGTGTCTTAAAGTCCGTTGCAATCCCGACAAATCTGAAGCGGTGAGACATATGAAAACAGAAAACCATGTCTTTCAAACGTGTAACGTATCAAAGTAAAATAAATTGTCCCAGGGTCCCCTGGAGAGTCCCAGACGGGGTCCAACTCAAATTTTTTAAATGGAAAGGAGGATCAACTTTAGGATCAACTTTCACATCTTATGAAAGTTGGTGTTAAATAAAAGAAGATAAATCAAGTCGCGACTCTACGATAAACCTATGCAAAATAGCGATGGGTCAAAATATCAACGCAATCTTTATTGCAAAGTCTATGGCCACTCGTATGAATCTGAAATGGTGGGATAGGTGTAGAAACAAAAACACGGATAAGTCATTATTTCAAAAGTATAATGATTCAAAGTAAAAAAAATTCCAGGGTCCCTCGCAACGTCCCAGACGGGGTCAAACTTAAAATGTTGAAATAGCAAGGGGTTCAAATTGAGTATCTTATGAAAGCTTATGTGAAGTGAAAGAAGAGGAAACAAGTCTCGACTCTTGATTTTAAAAAAAAGTCTATTGCCAGTCCTATTAATCTGAAACGGTGAGACAGGTATAAAAACAAAACAAAACAAAAAAAAAAACTAGAATGTATCAAAGGAGAAATGAAATATCCCAGTTTCAACTGCAGGATCCCAGGCGGGGTCCAACTCAAACCTTTCAAGTACAAAGTGGGATAAGCTCGTGTTAAATGATACAGAATTGGACATTGGACAAGTCTTGTAACGAGTCGCCCTTGAGAGAGGGTCGTTACAGTCTCGACTGTCGATAAGCATTGCAAAATGGCACGAGTCATTTCCTTTGATTCATTCTACATTTTATTTGAACCCCTTTCCATTTGAACCCAATTTGAACTCCTTTCCATTTCAACAGCCCATTTCCATTTCAAGACACGCTTAAATGTGTTAATAAAAATGAGTAACGTGCTGTTCTCAAGCGGAATGCTCGACATCTCCCCAATTTTGGTAATTGGTTTTGATCGTACCTTGACCCAAGCTTTCAGGAAATATATATATCACCCCCACTTTGTGGATTCAGGTTCAAGTACATTCCGTGTAAGATGTGGTCCCGGACATATGTTCTTCCTGCGATTCTCAGCAAACATTTCTAAAACATTCTTAATGGGAACCCTTTTGTCTAACGATCATCGGTCATCTCTTGTTTCAAAATTGTCAAATCGAAGGAAAGATGTCAAAGGTATAAATCTATTTCTTGACATTGTAGGTGGAAATATTGGTCCCAGTATGCCAAGATCCCTTGACCACAACATTTATCTGATTATTTGTTAGCCTTCAGAGCACCTATAGTAATCAACAAACTTATGTACCGTTATTTCTATCCTATCTCTTGGTTGACAAGTATACATGTTTTCAGGATAATTTTTGTTCCATTTATCAAGTACTGAAACCGCCTTTCTGTACGTCTCCATTACAATAATGTCAGCTGTTTTATCTTAAATAAAAAGCTTGAATGATTCGTCCATTTCAGTCACGTAAGCACTATGTTTTACAAGGCCACGTTTCTGGTGCACTACGTTACGGACATTACATATTTTCTGTTAAAATGGCTGCCTAGACCACTTCTGACTTGATTTTGTTGTAATAAAACTGCGAATAGGGCTGAATTTTTACCTTCGCTGTCACCAGATGATCCATAAATCTTGCCATCACATTCTACTTCCCTTTGTGACTTCGTCAGTATTCAATAGTAAAAATGTAAACACTGGATCATCATACTCTACACCTCAAGGTATTTGAGATTTCGCTTTCTGTGAGAATACAACCCATTGCACGAGAACTTGAAGACAGTTGTCTTTGTTTTCATTTCTGTGACATCACAACGCGCGTTCAAAGCTGAGTACTAAACTGAGCATGCAACTTCTTTAAATGGGACAAAATATTATAAATAAAGAAAACGAGATTACGCAACACTAACATCTATGGCTAAAACAAATTATCCTTGGACGAATCCGAACACAAAACTACTGTCAAGCGTTATATAACGTACTTTAATATAAAAACCACTTCGGTGTAGCGTAAGAGAATCACTCAAAATAAAGTATATTATTTCAACGAGTGATTTATAACTTCTATATAATAGTCTATGAATAACTCTTAAATAAAACACTAAAAAGTAATTTTTAGACATTCAACTTTAATATAATTCCTTGGAAGAGTCAACAGTAACATAGTGCAACCAAAAGCCAACAAGAGTTCAAAGTGGATTCAAACCAAACGTTGTTCAAAATCACGAAGTTTATAGAACTTTAAGTAGAAGTAGTTAAACATAAAAAAGTTCAAATGTTTCAGTCTTTGCTTGAATTTAAGTACATTAATAGTCTTTTTCTAGTTCTATGAAAACTTAAACATAAGTACTTAACAAAATCTTCACAAATTAGATCGTTCATAGTCTTCACTAGGTATGTTTCCTTCGATAATAACTAGTGTAACTCTACATAAGAGGGCATTGTATAACCCTCACTACTATTTTCACTGAATTATATTCACAAGTTACCAAATATTTTCTCAATAAGAACACATCAAATGACAAACCCTGTACTTTTGGAATGCTGTTTAAAGCAAACGTCTTTAATTTAACCAAATAATAACATTTTTCTTAAAGATAGCAGCATTTGCTATAATTATGAAAGTTCGTTCCTTCTCCTTGCTTATACTAGAGACACCTACCTTTCAGGTCAGGTATATTACTACAAGTAACATTCAATAGTTACCTGAAAACTCGCTATAAACATTTGATGTTAGTAGTAATTACGTTAAATAAAATTCAAATTAATTTTATAATGATCTACATGTTACAGTTACCATTGCTGATATGATATGATTTTTACTTTCAAAGGAAAACAACAATCACAAAAACAATGAACTTGTACCTTGTATCCTCGTCGCCAAAAGTGCCTTTACATCGCCGTGACGGGTATGTGACCGCGCAGTACTCCAAGGAAGGGATGGTTGCATAAGAAATTGTGAATAATTTTGGAGAGTTTTTATTTTGACTAGGGAAATAACGTATGTATAAGAAGTAAAGGAACAGATTTAAAGCATCAGTACACTGTCATCTCTGAAAAGATTCGTATTTTCAGTTTTTCAGTTTATTATCTTCTATGTTCAGTTAATAACTGCTAACAATTGCTACTAGCGCATGTCACTCTTCAGGAATTTACTACGACATGTTCGCAGGACACTTTTCTAAGTCCTAAATGTATGCGTCAATAATTTCTTTCGTCTCACTGTCCTTATTTCAGAATGGAAACTGATTACGCTGAACGTGAATATGTTTCGCTGACGTAAAGCAAGGTCCGTAATAAATGTAAATAAGGTTCTTCTTATTAAAAAAAAACACAGATGTATTTATTGTTTGTATAGCACAATATAATACAGTAACTAAGCAACATGATAATCCTTAACACCAGCAAGATTTTTGCAACAGGAGGGGGGGAGCAAAAGGCCGATATAGAGTTTTTCGATTTATTGCGCTATATGTATTAAGTTAAAATTCATAACATTTGTAATTGATAGCATATATCGTCTTACTTTTTAAAATCGCCACTGTAGCCTATTAGTCAGAACATTCATCTCCAGACATGATGTAGAGAGAAGAGAAAGAAAGAGATATGATCAGTAGCGTAACTAATTTTCCTGCGCCAGGGATCGATTAATAATCGATTTACTCATACCCGCCGCCTGCCCCACGCATTTCAGCTGCTGCGTTATATATATGGTTCTATGTCAGAAGGGCAAGACGAAAGGGCGAGGACAGAAAGGCCGGAGTCAAAACAGGAACGATCAAAAGGACCCGCGACATAAGAGCTCAAGACAAAATGGACCCGCATCAAACGGGCCTTGTTAAAAGGACCCTACGTCAAATGGACCGGTGTCAAAACGGGCCCCGCTACAAAAGGGCCTCAGTCAAAAGAAACCTGCTCAAAAAGTCTCCGAAACAAAACTGCCCGAGTTAAAACGGCCCAGCGTCAAATGGGACCGGGTCAAAATGGCTCCGAGTTAAAAGAGCCCGGGTTAAAAGGTCCCTGGTAACTGCCTCCGCGACAAAATGCCCCGAGTAAAACCGGCCCCGGATCATAAGCTCTCTGCGCCAAAGGAGCCCTGTGCCAAAAGGGCCCGAGTCAATACAGCCACGCATCAAAGGAGCCGGGTCAAAAGGGCACGGGTCGAAACAACGCGTAACAAAAGGGCCCGAGTCAAAACGGACCCGAGTCTAAAGGGACTGGGTCAAAAGGTCTCAGCGACAAGAGACAGGAGTCGAATTTACCCCGCATCAGAAGTGTCCGGTGCAAAAGTGCCCTGCGTCAAAAGAACCCGGGTGAAAAGGATCCCGACCCAAAAGGTCCTGGGTCAAAAGAATTTCGTGACAAAAAGACTCGAATAAAAAGGTTCCTGCGTCAAACATGCCAGAGTAAAAACGCCCTCGCATTAAAAGAGCGTAGATTAAGATGTCTGCGAGTCAACAGGGCTCGGGTAAAAGAGGCCCGAGTAAAAACAGCCTGGGCCAAAAGATATCCGTGACAAAACGGCCCTGCGTCAAAGGGGCCCGAGTCAAAACGGCCCCGCGTCAAAGGGTCCCGCAACAAAAGGGCCCTAGTTCAAAAAGGCCGGGTCAAAAGGACCCGCCTCAAAAGGGACCGATCTAAACAGCCCCGCTAGAAAAGAGCCCGAGTGAAAAAGATCCCGCGTCAAACAGGCCTGGGTCAAAACTCTGGGTATAAGGGTATCTGAAAAAGGTCTGGGTATAAGGGTATCTGCGACAAAAGGGAACGACTCAAAACTCCCCGCGAAAAAAGGGCCAGAGTCATAACGACCGCGCGTCAAAAGGTTCTTAGTCCAAAGGGCTTGAGAAAAAGGGCCCTGTGTCAAAAGAGTACGGGTCAAAACGACCCCGTCTCAAAAGAGCCCAGGTCAAAACAGTCCGGCGTGAAAAAGGCCCGAGACAAAATTATCCCGCGTCAAGAGAGCCAGAAATAAAACGACCCATCGTCAAAAAGGTCTGCGTCAAACGGGTCCAAGAAAAGGCAGCCCCACGTCAAGAAAGCCCAGGTCATAATGTCTCAGTGTCAAAAGGGCTAGGGTAAATGACCACCGCGACAAAAGGCCCCAAGTTAAAACGGCCCAGGGTCATGAGATCTCAGTGACAAAAGGGAACTGAGCCAAAAGGGCCCGAGTCAATACGGGCCCTGGTCAAGAGGGCCCGGGACAAATTGGCCCTGGGTCAGAAAAGGCCGGGTCATAGGAGCGGCCTCTAAAGGGCACAAGTGAAAAGGACCCCGCAACAAAAGGGCCCGAGTCAAAAGGACCGGTTTCTAAAGGGCAACGGTCAAAAGAGCGAAGCAATGAAAAGGCCTGAGTCAAAATGGCCCAGCGTCAAAATTGTACGGGTCAAAAGGGATAAAGTTAAAAGGCCCTGTGTCAAAAGAGCCTGGGTCGAAAGGAACCCTCCTCAAAAGGACCCGAATCAAAACGGCCCAGTGTGAAAAAGGTCTGGGTATAAGGGTATCTGTGACAAAAGGGAACGACTCAAAACGACCACGCGTCAAAAGGGCTCGAGTTAAAAGGGGCCTGCGTAAAAAGAGCGCCGGTCAAAAGTATCCCGCCTCAAAAGGGCCCGGATCAAATCGAAACAGCGTGAAAAAGTTCAGGTCAAAATCGTGCTGCGACAAAGAGACCGGAGTAAAAAAGAACCTTGTGTTAAGAGAGCTCGAGTCAAAAGGGCTCTATGCCAAACGGACTGTGCCAAAAGGAGCCCCGCTACAAAAATGCCCGAGTCGAAAAGGCCCGGGTCTAAAGCTCTTTGCAACAAACGTTCTCGGATCAAAACGGTCCCGCGTCAAAAGAGCTCGTGTCAAAAGTGTCCTGCGACAAAAAGACCCGAGTTAAAATGGACCTGCGTCAAACAGGCCCAAGTAAAAAGGGCTCCGTTTGAAAAGAGCCCAGGTCAATAGGGCTCGGATAAAAGAACCCCCGGACAAAAGGCCCGGGTTCAAAATATCTCTGCAACAAAAGGGCCCGAGTCAAAAGGACCTGTGTGAAAGGGTCTCCGCACAAGAAGGACCCGAGTCTAAATGGCCCCACGTCTAAAGGGCCCAGGTTAAATGGGCTTGAATTAAAAGGGCCCTGCGTCAAAAGAGCCCGGCTTAAAAGGATCCCGCGAGAAAAAACCCGAGTCAAAAGGTTACTACGTCAAACGGACCAGAGAAGAAACGGCCCCGCGTTAAAAGGAGCTGAGTCAAAAGACCCCGCGACAAATGGTCCCTACTTCGAAAGAGGCCGGGTCAAAAGGATGCAACTCAAAAGGCCACGGTTCAAACCAGCCCAGCTAGAAAACAGCCCGCGTCGAAAGGTCTCCGCGACAAAAGTACCCGAGTCAAAACGATCCCGCGTGAAAAGGGCCCGGGTCAAAACAGCCCAGTGTGAAATGTCCAGGTCAAAAGTCTCCGCGAAAAAAGAGTCCAATTCAAAATGACCACGCGTCAAAATGGCCCGGGTCGAAAAGGCTTGAGTTAAAAGTTTCCGGGATAAAACGTTCAAGCGTGAAAAAGACCTCGGTCAAAATGGTTCCGCGACAAAAAGAACCGAGTCAAAAGGGCCCTACGTCAAACGAGCCCGAGTATAAACAGCCCCGCGTCAAGAGAGCCTAGAGAAAATAAAGAAACATTAGCAATAATGTTACCTCGCCGGTTTTGAATGCTTAAGGCACCGGTAGAGAGTTACGCGGCTGAGCGAATGTAAAAAAAGAGCACAGGTCAAAAGGTCTCCTGGTCAAAAGGCCCGCGAGAAAAGTCTCCGAGTCAAAAGGTCTCCGCAACAAAAGGGCCAGAGTCACAACGGCCCCGCTACAAATGGATACGAGTCAAAACAGCCCGCGCCAAAAGGGCTTGGTGAAAGGGCCCCACGACAAACGGGCCCTACATTAAAAGAGCCCGGGTCAAAAGGACCCGCCTCTAAAGGACATGGGTGAAAATAGCCCCGCTACTAAAAGGCCAGAGTCAAAACGGCCCCCACGTCAAAATTGCCCGGGTCAAAAGGAATCGAGTTAAAAGAGTCCTGCGTCAAAGCAGACTGGGTCGAAAGAACTCTGCATCAAAAGGGGCCGAGTCTTACGGCTCAGCATGGAAAAGGTCTGGGCGTAAGTGCTCCGCGACAAAAAAGCACGAGTCAAATTGCCCCCGCGTCAAAGTTACCCGGTAAATACGGTTTCACGTGCAAAAAGCCTGAGATCAAAGTAAGAGTGAAAATCAGGTATGCACGAGGGGATAATATCCCCTTCGTAAGTTGAAGTGATTGTGCAAAAGAAGGAGAAACATCTGTAGTTATTATTAACAAATAATAAATTTGAATGGTGATATTAATTTTGTTAATTGTTCTGCAACAATCTCTATCGCTTCTCCATCAAAGTTCGCTTGCTCTTCCGACTTTCTGAATCAAACCTTATCTATTATTGACTTTCCCCTTAGGTCTAAAATTCCATTTCCACCTCTGGATCAAAGTATAGAATGAAAAATATTCTATGGAAAAGATTAGTTTAATGTTGTTTTGAGAAGACATATGTGGATCTCTATACAGGGCATTGGGACAGAACAATAATATAGAGTTTTTCTTTTTATTGCCCTATATATATTAAAAGTCATAGTTTATCATTGATAGCGTATATCCTCCTACTTTTTAAAATTGCCACAGTAGCCTATTAGTCAGAACATACATCTCCAGATATAATGTAAAGAGAAGAGAAGGAAGGAGATATGCCCAGTGGCCTAACTAGTTTTACTGTGCCCTGGATCGATTCATTCCATTGGTGATCGATTTGCTCATACCCTCCTGCCCCACGCATTTCAGCTGCTGCGTTATATATATACAGTAAACCCTCGTTAACACGAATTCCAAGGGACTGAAAAATGAGGAGTTCGTGTTTAAAAAAATCGTGTTAACCGGGGACCCAAATTTTATTCTTCGAATACATTTTCTCCATACATACGCACTACAGTATACGGACTATACATACCACTACAGTATATTATGTATGTCATAGAAAACACTAGAGAGGGGGCGCGGTGGCTCAGTGGTAGAGCGTTTACCTCCGGTGCTTGGGGTCCCTGGTTCGATCCCAGCTCGCGCCGTGTGGACTTTGAGGTGGACAAACACCGTGCTCGTGGGTTTTCTCGGGGTTCTCCCACTTTCCTCATTCCACCATTTCACTCATTTCTCATAATCACCGTCTCCTTTAGCCTAACCGGCATAACCATGGGACGTAAAACTCAAAGATTTCATTTCATTTTTTCAAAACACTAGAGAGTGTATCGAGACGAAACTGAGTAGTCTCGGTCTCGTCTAGGTTTCAAGTTCGAGACGAGACCAAGACTATTCTCCGTCGTGATACCATCCACAGAATTGTATCGAGACGAGACAGAAATTCGGTCTCGTCTCGATTTCGAAAAGCACGGCTCGGTCTCAAATTCGAGTTAAGATCGAGATCGAGACTAGTTTCGGTCTCGGTACAGTCCTCTGAAAAGTGAAAACACTACAGTAAGGTAATCCTATCTTCGAAAATTTAAAAAAAAAGTTTCCACGCAGAAAATCCAGGTCAAGTTATAAAATTGATAACAGCTAGCAGGTTGGGTACCGCTAGTAACGGAAAGGTATTTATAACTGCTGTCACCAGTTTGGAGTTACAGGGGAGAAAAGAGGTTTTGTCTCGAGCTGTCGCCAGCAGCTCGTCTGCCAAGAACCTGCATATTCAACGCTTGACGGAGGACAGAATCAACACCTCATAAGGGAGGAAAGATACCTGTTTCTGGTTTTTCTCTTATTTACAAGGCAATTTTCGTCTGTATAAATACTGTATGGCAAAAACTGATCTGGAGGCAAATCTGAAATAAGAAAAATGATCTGAAAAAAACAACAAAGGATTGAAAGTTCGTGTTAAATGAAACCTTTACTGACTCAAGGGACTAAAAATTAGTTCGTAATTCGTGCTAACCGAAATTCGTGTTAACCGATAAAACTTCCTATAAGATAATGTACAGCGATGCCGGGACCGAAATTTTCTTCGTCCTAACCGAGTGTTCGGCTTAAGCGAGTTCGTGTTAACGAGGTTATACTGTATATATATATATATATATATATATATATATATATATATATATATATATATATATATATATATACAAGGTTTGTCCGGAAAGTAATAGGACTGAGTCGATTTAAAAAAATTATTGAGCCAATCGTTACAATTCTTTGAAAACTTTCAAAATAGGCTCCTTCTGTGTCGATGCAGCGCTGCCACCGTGATTTCCAAGCGTTGAAGGCGTCACGGAAGTCATTCTCCGGAATAGCCTTGAGAGCCGCGGTGCAAGCTGCTTGGATCCCCTCTGTCGTCTCAAAATGCTTGCCTTTCATCGGGCGTTTCAGGCGAGGAATCAAAAAGAAATCCGGGGGGCCACATCTGGGCTGTAGAGCGGCTGCGGAAGCGTTGGGTTGCCGGCCTTGGTCAGGTAGCTGTTCACAAGAAAGGCGGTCTGAGCCGAAGCGTTGTCGTGGTGCAGCTTCCAGTCAGCTCCGATGTCTGGCCGAACCCGATTGACCCTTTGTTTGAGTCTCTTGAGCACTTCCACGTAAAATTTGGCGTTGACGGTTTGTCCAGGAGGAACAAATTCATATGGGACGAAGCCTTTGATGTCAAAAAAGACAATGAGCATCGTTTTCACTTTGGATTTGCTCATTCTTCTCTTTTTGGGCGAGGAGACGCCGGCGTGTGCCACACGGAAGATTGCCTCTTTGTCTCAGGAACATACTCAAAGATCCATGATTCGTCACCTGTGATTAGTTTTTTCAAAAAGTGGGGGTCACTTTCACATATGTTCAAATTTTCTTGGCACAATTCCACTCGTCGCAATTTCTGGTCGTCAGTGAGCATTTTTGGGACAAACTTCGCGAACACCTTGCGCATGTTCAAATGCTCCGTCACAATTTCATGAACCACAGTTTTTGGTAAATTTAACATCTGGGCAATTAAACGAATACTTAGTCGACGGTCTGAGTTCAAAACTTCGCGCACACGAGTCACATTGTCGGTGTTTGTCGAAGTCGAAGGTTTTCCAGCACGGTCTTCACCGGCGACCTCTTCCCGGCCCTCCGAAAAGGCTTTGTGCCACCGAAACACACGACTTCTTGCTAAAGCATCATCTGGGTAAGCCCGCTTGATCATATCAAACGTCTCTGTTGCAGATTTACCGAGTTTAACACAGAATTTAATTGCGTACCTCTGCTCTAACGAACGCTGCATTTTCGGCTTGCACCACTCACAGAAACACGTAGCGCGAAAAAGCCTGTCCTGACTCTCCGTGTGCTCGGAGACAACTGACCAGCCGATCGTTCGTTAGCTAGGAACGCCCTCTAGTGGATTCAGTCAGTGCGCGCACGCTCCGAAGTACAGTCATGGCGGAATAAAATCAGTCCTATTACTTCCCGGACAAACGCTGTATATATATATATATATATATATATATATATATATATACTGACAGTATACAAAGTTATTTTTATTAAGAAATCTAAATTTTTACTTATCTTTTTCCTAAGTTATCACTACATACTTAACTCGTAACTACTATCGTGGGGGATCAAATTTGACCTCCGCAAACACATTTCTAGCTGTGGACAATATATATATATATATTGTTTCACTGAGGCTTCAGTCGTCTATTCTCAGTTGACCTTGCTAGGGGGCCGCGGTGGCTCAGTGATAGAGTATTCACCTCTGGTGCATGGGGTCCTAGGTTTGATCCCAGCCCGCGCAAAGTGAACCTTGTGCTGGATAAACACTGTGTGCGTGGGTTTTCTCGGAGTTCTCCAATTTCGTCCCACTTTCTTCATTCCGCCATTTCATTCATTTCTCATTATCATTTCTCATTATCCTCCTTTAGCCTAGCCGGCATAATCGTGGGTCGTAAAACTTAACGGTTGCATTTTTTCAGTTGATCTTGATATTTCGTAGCGACTTGTTGTTCGTGTCCATGCACTTTGTTGTTTCGATAGTTTCGGACCTTTGGGGTCGAAATTTTCCCCAGGATAGTACTTGCGCTATACGTTTCCTGCATTACATTTTTTCTGTGGTTTTCTTGGGGAGTGTTACGGAGATGTGTGCAGAACTCGGAACTGGCAGATTTTGCAGAAGGTGGCTTCTTGCAATTTTCTATAGAATACTGGACGTTGCATGCTTAAATAGCCTTGTTTTTTTTACCATCTTTCCAACGAACCAAGAAGACTTAAGAGACGAGACTTCATGAGGGGTATTACGATGACTCTCGCTCAAGATCACCTAAAAGTAAGGGGCGAATGCGGGACACTTTCTCGTAGGCTTCGGCAGTCATTGTTACGATTAACTGATAGGAACATCAATGAAGACTGTCCGCAAACAGATTCTCCAGCTAAAAGAAGGAGATGTGCTATTTGTCCTCGAATTGATGACATAAAACGTTCTTGGATTTGTTCTATGTGCAACCGAAATGTGCATAAGGGTCAATAAAGAAAAATCAGTATATGTACTGACTGTCAGTAGAAGAACTAAAGTGTCTATATTTGTTCTGTGTCTAATGGATATGTGATTAAGACACATTTAGGGGTCTTCCACATATTACGTAACGCGGCAAGGAGGGAAGGGGGTTCGGCCTTGCGTTATGAAGAGTGATAAGGGGAGGAGGGGCTTTAGGTCTTCGCTATGTAACAGTTTTTCTGCTGTATTTTTTATTTTTATTCTCAGATTTATATGCAATCTTTTAAAAAAATAATTTTATTGTTTTTTTTTCTTTTTTATAAATTAGCTAGAATACCCGTTTTTCATACGGGGAGAATACGTTTCATTTTGGATATATAGGGCACCAAAACTGTCACCATCAACTTACGGACTCCAAAAACTATGGATTCGACACAAATATCGGTCATATTCGATCACTTTTATATATCTCCCCTTCCCCAAGTTGCATGGCCAAATTTTAATTTAAACGGCATCGAAAGTGTTACTGTTCATCTCAGCGACCCCTAACACCATGGTCTCGACTCTAATATCAGTCATTTTCGAACATTTTGTATATGTCATCCTCCACTTTACCCAAGTTGCGGGGTAAATTTGGATTTAAACTGCATCGAAAGAGTCACTGTTTATCTCATCGACGCCGAAATTTATACATTTGACACTAACATCGTTCATTTTCAATCATTTTTTATATATTCCCCCTCCCCCAAGTTGCACCTTCAAAGTAAAATGATAAAAAACATCCTAGGTCAGAACTTCATCTATGTTGAAAATTTGAACGAGATCGGTCGGGTGGTTAAGAGTTATTAAGTTACAAACATAGTCACTTTCATTTATATATATATATATATATATATATATATATATATATATATATATACGAGGGTTGGAACTTAAATACTGGCAACACTGCTGTGGAGACACTATGCAATCAAATGTACTAGTGGCGCTGATAGCGCACGTTGTTGACATATCTACCTAACCTCAGAGCAAATAGACTCGCCCGTCCCACGTCACTGGCAGGCGCACAAGCGAGGGAAGCACAAATCACTTGTGAGCAAGCGGTCTAACGTAAAGGTGTCAAATTCGCTAGTGGACAGTGGACAGTGATCCACACCTGACGATTAGTGAGCTCGTCCACGAAACCGGATTAGCGCGTAAGACTGTGCTTCGCATTCTAAAGGAACACCTGGGCATGCGCAAAACTGTATCACAATGGGTTCCGCATGAGTTGATGGAAATGCAAAAATGGATGCGTTACGACGCTGCTCAGACGCGCTTGGAGCGGTATGAGCGCGAAGGCGAGGCTTTCTTACCCGTATCATAACATTGGATGTGACATGGGCCAGATCTTGCGAGCCAACACTGAAACGCCAATCCAACGAATGGCGTCATTATGGGTCACCGCGAAAGTCGAAAGTGCGTCAGAGCCCCAGTGTGGTGAAAGTTATGGTGTGTTATCCTAACGCATTACGTTCCTCCAGGGCAGACCGTCAATGCCCTAATCCGGTTTCGTGGGCGAGCTCACGAATCGTTAGGCGTCGATCACTGTTCACTAACGCCGCAACAGCTTGCACTTCTTCTTCAGAGACGCTAGGACGACCTGCCCGATGCATGTCCGCCACAGTTTGCCGACCTTCGTTAAAGGTTTTTACCCACCGTGCCACTGTTCTGTACGGCAATTCCGTTTCCCCACACGCCTCTTGAAGCCCTTGATGACACTTTCGTGCTGTACGACCTCTGGCACATTCAATCTTGATCCAACTCCGTTGTTCCTGTTTCGAAAACATAGTGACACCTTTACGTTAGACCACTCGCTCACAAGTGACTGTGCTTCCCTCGCTTGTGAGCCTACCGGTGACGTGGGACGGGCAAGTCTACTTGCTCAGAGGTTAGGTAGGTATGTTAACAACGTGCGCTATCAGCACCACTAGTACATTTCATTGCATAGTGTCTCCACAGCAGTGTTGCCACTATTTAAGTTCCAACCCTCGTGTATATATATATATATATATATATATATATATATATATTCCTATTGTTTTGGAAAATTGCGAACTATAGTCTATATAAATTGAATCATACAGAAGAGATTCGAAGACGCACTAGACACCAGCGTAAATGGTGGCGAATCCTGCATGTATTACAATATAATAAAACTCCGTTTTATGGCTATCGCAGCATTGGATTTAGGGAACAGCTTTTCCGGAGTTAGTTGTTAGTGATCGTAACAACCGCCTGAAAATGCCCTCATGTTCCCACTAGTATTGCTATTTCTGAGAATGTTATCTGAAACCTTTGATTTGAATCATTACTCACTCAATTCTTCTAAGGGGTTTTGTATAGGAAACAGAAGAAATTTTTTTTCGTGAAATTATATTTTCCGCGATGGAACGATCCAGGATTTGTAGATCAAAATAAGATATTAAAAAACCTAATTCGTCGGATATTATCTCGTACTAATTTTTTTTATTTTTGAATTTGAATATTTCTGAAGTAATTGAGTTTATTCGCATTCTCGCACTGATTTAGGACAAGAAGAATATGAAAAGAGGTAAACTGAAGTCCTAAGTCCAAAAAAGATGCTCGAGAGCTTCTTCACAAACGAGATGTCCCTGCTTCTTCACATGGGCAGCCACTTTGAATCTGTGGTCGACGAGGACGGCAACTTTGCATCGTCGAAACTGGCGAATTTCAAATGCACGAAGCATCCTGGATCCCTGAAAAAGAGATCGATGTTAGTTCTTCAGATCCTGTTCCACCTTCATCTTCCTTGTCAGTACGAGGGTCACTACGAAAGTTTTCAGATGTGAAGTAACTTACTTAAAATCAATTTAACACTTACATTTTCTCAAAGTATTCACCATTACACTGTACACACTTTTGCATCCTCGAAAGCTACTTTTGGAAGCAGTGTTGGCAGCCTTTTTCTTCAAGTGTTGAAAGTTCGTTCTCGTAAGCCACTACAGCTTCTTCAGGGCTGCAAAATCTCTTCCTTGATCCTGGAGAACAGAAAAAAATCACACGGGGTCAGGGCTATACGGCGAATGAGACATAAGTTTGACCTCCCTAGCTTCTAAAATCTGAATTGTGATATTGACCGTTTGTGCGGACGCGTTGTCATGATGAAGCAGGATCCCACGCAATCCAGTTCTTGGACGCCGTTCCCGAAGCTTCTGGACACTTTTGTTAGGCAAACAGTAGTGTACCATTGAGCAGTAACAATCCTTTGTTCTTCAAGTGGAACAGTTGCAACATGGCCAGATTTGGAGAAGAAAGTTGCGACCATATTCTTCCCCACACTTCGCGGTCGTTTCACTTTCGTGGGTGGATTTTCGTCTGGAAAGATCCAAACTGTAGACTGGCGTTTATTTTCAGAGTCAAATTGATAGATCCAAGTCTCATCACCAGTAACAATGTCAGAGACGCGTCGAGAATTGCCTCCATCAAATCTTGCAAGCATTTCTTCACACCATTACACACGCATGCGCTTCTGTTGTTCAGTCAAAGTGTGCGGCACCCAACGAGATGAAACCTTCATGAACCGAAGATGAACATGAAGAATTTTTGTTACTGCTGGCGATCCAATGTTCACTGTAGATTCAATGTCGTTGAAAGTTGTTCAAGGATTTTCTCGAATCATTTGTTCCACAGCGGCAATGTTTTCATCTGACACAGCTTTTGCAGGACGTTCAGCTCTCTCTCCATCTTTAAGCGATGTCCGGCCTCTTCTGAATTCACCAAACCACAGAAAAATTGTAGCACGGGAATTAGCAAGGACCCCAAATGCTCCCTGCAAACGGTCAAGGCTTTGTGTCTCGTTCAAACCACTTTTGAAATCGTAAAGGATCATTGCCCGAAAAGGTTCCCTTTCGAGCTCCATTCTAGACAGCCGAATACTGCTCACATCAACAAACAAGTGAAGGCGATACGCCCGTTGAAACCTGCTTCGCTTCTTTGCTCTGGATACCACTACCGAACGCAATTGTTGGAATTCAAATACTGTGCCACAATAATGCGTATCTCAAAACTTTCGTAGTGACCCTCGTTGTCATCATCTGACCGAAAAGGATAGGTGTGATCTCCTTGGGAAACGACAGTATGCAGTTTTGAAGAATTAGGACTGTTAATTAAGCAATCTTATGGGGTTAAAATATTATTACCATCCTACCATTTTCTAATACGTACCGGTACTTTGATTTATTAGTGAAAAATACTACAGATATATTCAGAAAAAGAGCATTTTGTAATAAAATTTCTGCTATTAAAAATAGTTTTTATTATAATAACTCCCAAAATAAGGAAAATTGGTGAGAAAACAAAAATCCAAAAGTATTACGTAACGAACGGGGGAGGGGTTCAGCCTTGCATTACGAAGTGTGACAAGGGGGAGGGAGAGGATAAAAATTGGTCAAAAGTAGCGTTACGTAATATGTGGACGGCCCCTTAAGACTAATCATTGTGTGTATTGGTAGGTAGCCGTAGCCAGCCCAAAAATATGAGGGGGCGGTAGAAGTTAGGGGACCGACCCAACCATATTATAGTTCATCATTATAGTATAGCAGTTCATTTGCAAGCCTACCGTGAATATTTTAGGGGGCATACGCAGGGCGGGTCCTGGAGGTCCGCCCACCGAAATCCCAACTTTAAAAAAATGTAATCTACTTTTAGGGGCAATTTTAGAAATTTTCATATAATTTAGCCTTAAATTGTATTTGAACCCCTCCAAAACGCTTTACGCCCCTCCCGAAATAAATTTCTGGGTACGTCCCTGTTAGGGGGAACAATAAAACTTTAGGGGGGCCCGGCACCCTAGTTCCCCTGTGGATACGGGCCTGCAGCCAAGCAATTAATCAAACACAAAAGCATCAATTGTCAGCTTTTTGAATGACAAGTTACAATTTCTCAGCACTAATAATTGAATGCTTTTTTACATAAAAATAAGTTTATTTTCATACTTTATTTTCGGATAACAAAAAACTTTATTTCATTTAAGTATGTTCTTTCGCTTCGTAATAATCTATTACCAAAAGACCATTAGTCAAAAATATTTTGAAAATATCTTTTGTCCCCAAAACTAGTTAAGTCCATTAAAGTATAGCACTAGTAAACGGTCCACAATCAACTGCCAATGGTAACACGTATTAACATATTTTAATTTCAAAACAAATAATGGTGTTAAATCTGACCTCACGATAGTACTTATGCAGTATAAAAATAAGGATATTAGTAAAGAGTTAATATGAATTATGTTAATAGGAAATAAAATTAAAAATAGTTTACTCTACATAATCTAATTTAAGAAAAATAATGATAATAATAAAATAAAATAATGCAATAATAAAAAGATGGTTCTCTCGTGTTGAACAACATTGCTTTCCTCAATGCAGCCTCCAGAAGGGCGATAAATACGTATTATGAAGCACTCCAGTTCACATTTTTGGTTAGCCAACCACATATCAAGAAATGTCTCAAATTTATTTTTCAGACCTGCCCCCCCCCCCCTTCAAAACTTCCTGGATCTGTCCGTGATATCGGTTGTTGCCAATTAACTGATAATAGTCATAGCGTACCTTTTGAAATGTTTTCAAACGCTCTTTGCATAAGGAACAGTTTCCGTATTCTTTATTTTTTCTTTTCTTTTCTTTTCTTTTTTTCGCCCTTTTACTCTGCTGGAAAGGGACTCCATGAGCAGTGTTTGGCACACGACCCACTCGGGAGAGTAATACTCCCAGAAGTACGTTTTTTTCGCGCGCTAATCTAGCCAGCTGTTCTAAACGCTATCCTAGCCAGTTGTTTTAAGTTGGTCACAAAATTTATATCATGTAGTACAAGGGGAACAAAACGAGCCCTGCGGGGTTTCTAACCCATTCCTACTACTACTACTACTTATCTGCACAAAAGTAAGTAAATCACTTTTTTGAATATTATTTTCATATTATTTTAATTTAAAAAGTGTTATAAAAATATTTTAAAAATGTAAAAAAAAATCCTCGAGCCGGGTTTGAACTCACGCCAAAAGGGACTTTCATTAGTAGCATATAGCGCTAGCCCACTCGGCCACGAAGACTGACAACAACAATTATTTGATTTCTGCTATTTAAATGCAACGTGGCAAGAAATTGATAACACCAACCAATCAGAACTGTGTTTCTCGTTCGTACTTCCGAGAGCATTACTCTCCTGATCTAGTCCTTTTGGCACAAGCTATGTGCGAGCAGCTCTGAAGTTGAATGTTTTCAAGGCCAAGGCCACCAACACATTTTGATAAGTACACTGTCGCGTGATTCACCCTTAGGGAGTGAGTATGCCACAGCAGTTGCATTGTGTGTTTCCGTATGATACTGAGATATTTCTTTGGCAGGAAAATAGTTTTGTATGGAACCAAAGACGACTGAATATAAAAACATTTAAAAGGTATACTCGGCCTGCAAGACTTACATGGCGGGCTTTACTTTGATGAATAAGGACAACCACTACCACAGTGCATGTTGTGGCACGAAAGTTGTAGTCTACGTGTCTGCCATGAGTTGGTCAGCTGTGTTTGCACACATCAGGCTTGACTTTCGTTTGTTGAGTACAGCACCTGAAATCCATTCATAATTCGATATGAAGGTTTCAACAAGTGACAGTTCTTGTGGATTGTTAATGTTTTAGCTACTAAATGAGTGTCTTCATTATTCGATATAAAAAGAACAAATAAAGCTTTTTACTTTGGGTTTTCTGTTTTCCAAGCCTAGAAGCATTGTAGAACACGTTAAGTATGGTTTCACGCCTTTCTGCGTCGAGACATAGGAGGTGATGACGTCAAAACTTTAAAAAATATTTTTTTACTAGGCCGATATTTATTTCTTTTTTATTTTTTGGCGGATTTACTTTTGCAACTAGAAGATTGAAATTTTGCACAAACATGCAGTCCACCGAACAAAATTTATCAGATTTTTTCAGGTGATCTCTGCGTTAACACTGGGGGTCCATAGGGGCAAAAAGGTAAAAAAATATTTTTAACCAAAGAATCTCTTTTTTTTTTCGCGATTTTCACGCCTTAGATACACGATGGAGACATGTGAATGGTATCTTTGAAAGCCAGTTCTGAAGAGAATTATGTACGACCCACGATTCTAGGATAAATAGGGATGTCTCAAGGAAACTTCTACACAAGATCCTGTTTTATACGGGAATCTGGGGTATTATGGATATATATATATATATATATATATATATATATATATATATATATATATATATATATATATATATATATGGCAGGCTTAGTTTTGCACTTAGAAGATTGAAATTTGGACAAATATTCACTCCACCGAATAGTATTTATCAGATTTCTTTCAGATCTCTGCGTTAAAACAAAGGGGTCCAGAGGGGCAAAATTTTAAAAGGATATTTTGATGAAAAATTTCTTTCTTCGTGATTTTCCCGCGTTAGATACATGATAGAGACATGTGAATAATACCGCTTGAAAGGTAGTTCTATTCTCAAGAGAATGATGGCAAACCATGATCCTAGAATAAACACGGATGTCTCAGGAAATTTTTTACCTGCCATCAGGGTCTTTTGCGGTAGTCTGAGGCACTGTGGGGATTACTGATAAATTCAATACTTTTCCTGCCCTTACTATTCAAGATAGAAACTTGAAATTTTGTACACACATATAGTATTTGGCAGTTGATTTTAAGATGTCTACGTTTACACGGGGCTCCAAAGGGACTTAAAAAATTTAAAAATCAGAAAAAATTCTGATTTCTCTCAAAATGTCTCACTTCAGGGACAAAATAGGGAAGTGTAAATGGTACACTCCGATTCAAAAACATTGCGACAGCTAACGCCGTGCAAACTTTGTTTAACAAATGGTGTAGTGTTTCTTTCTGAGAAAGACAACACGAAAAGTTCATACTGCAGATCAATGATGTCTTTGGAATGTCCTGGTAATTCCCTTGCCCTTTACCAACCAACATTCGTAAATCGTCTCTATCATGATACAGGTGTTTGCTTTCATATTCTTACGTAATGCTTGTCCAGTATGATAAGTCGATTCTTCACAATCACATTGTAAAAATATTAACTTTGACGTGAATAAGATTTGAACCTATGTTAGATAGCTGTATTATGCATAAAGCCACTGCGTTACCCGAACACTTTCATGCCACCTGAAATTAGAAGCCAAATTACTTACTTTAGGTGTGATCTTTGGAACGAATCAAAGTGCACAACGAAATTGATTTATTCGACGGCCTAGAGAGAAATTAGTGCCCACTAATAAATGAAGGAAGTGCATACAATCCAGGAAAAATTACAGAAATAAAACATATTTTCAGTAATTTCGTCGTGCAAGTTCAAAAGTGGGGGAATAATAATAATAATAATAATAATAATAATAATAATAATAATAATAATAATAAATGTGTACATTCACACTATAGTAGTCTATTATTATTATTATTATTATTATTATTATTATTATTATTATTATTATTATTATTATTATTATTATTATTATTATTATATTATTGTTATTATTATCATCAATTACCCGCTTCATTGGGTTAAATTGAGAAAAAATATTAATATGGTCCGTTACTCAGTCACTGTTTCGTGTTACTAAAGCCCTCTTTGATATCGGCCATTTTCGTTGTATTTTTTATATCCTCTCCCATCCCTATGTTGTGGGGCACGGCATCTGCAGTGTCATTGTTGATCTCAGCGAGCCGGAAAACTGTGAATTCGACACTGATATTGGTTATTTCGATCATTTTTATATGTCTCTCCCTCCTCCCACTAGAGGGACTGAATTTGGGTTTAAACAGCATCAGATGTGTCACTATTAATCTCAGCGAATCCAAAAATTACAGATACACCACTTATACCAGTAATTTTTCGTTCTTTGTTAAATGTCGCTCCTCCTCTTCATCTCTTTAGTTCCAACGTCCAAGTGATATGACAGAAACCATCTCAGGTTCGAACTTCATCTAGGTTGAAAATTTGATCGTGATGGATCATTTGTTTCGCGAGTTACCAACTTTTATTTACACTTTTTAACTTCTCCCTCTCCTCAACCCTAAGCTATATCGTCAAAGTAAATAGATAAATGCTACCTTAGGCCCGAACCTGATCTGTGTTGAAAATTTAATTGAGATCGGTGGGTGGTTCAAGAGTGATGAAGTCACAAAGACAGCCACTTTCATTTTCAGTATTTTTACATGTTTCTCCCTCTCACCGGCCCCTACGTTGCACCGTCAAACTGAAATGACAAAAGTAGTCCCAGATCCGAACCTTATCTATGTTGAAAGCTTTATAGAAATCAGTTAGGTGGTTCAAGAGATTAGGAGCCACACACATAGTTACTTTCAATTTTATAATATAGGTTATTATTATTATTATTATTATTATTATTATTATTATTATTATTATTATTATTATTATGCTCACTTTTGAACTTGCACGGAGAACTTATTGCAAAATATGTTTTAATTTCACATTCTTTCCTCGATTGCTCGATTGTAAGTTTTTTTTATCAGTGGGCACTTATTTCTCTCTAGGCCGTCGAACAAATCAATTTTGTTGTGCACTTTGTTGCAAATAACGTTACAGGAAGAAGCCGATTCGTTCCAAAGATCAGGGCTAAAGAAAGTAATATTCGGCTTGAAATTTTAGATGGCATGATAGTGTAGGTGTAACGCAATGGCCTTATGAATAATATTGATATCTACGAGAGCCATCCAGAAAGTGATACCCGTTTGCGCCGCTTGAAGCGCTGACGACTCGGAAAGCCGCTGGGCAAGGTCATAACGCGTCAGTGGCTTGTCTGCCTGCTCTGTGCGAGGTTGCGTGATGCTAGCAGTGCCTGTGTTATGTTTGTGCTCATTTATAATGATTAAACGAATTGAGAACCCCGCCAGTTGAGAAGTGAGGGCCGTGATTAAATTTCTCTATGAACGAAACGTTCGACCTTGTGAAATTCATTCCCAATTAAAGGAGGTGTATGGAGACAATGCGATGGACGAGTCGTCTGTTCGGCGCTGGTGTCGCAACTTCAACCTGGGGAGGGGGAGTACACACGACAAGGAGCGTTCAGGGAGACCATCTGTCATTACAGACGAACTGCTGAGGTCAGTAGACGAATGAGTGAGGAACGATCGGCGCGTCACAATTGATGAACTCTGTGAACATTTTCCTAATGTGTCTCGACTTTCTGGTGGGAAAAAGATTTGACAGTGATGACGAACTTAAAGGAGGCGTGACTACGTATCTCAATACGCTGGTGGCGGAGGACTATGACGCTGGGATACAAAAACTCGTCACACGGTATGACAAATGCCTAAATTTGCTTGGTGATTATGTGGAGAAGTAATGTAAAATATGTTCTTTCCAATTAAAATCTGTATATTTGTTAATATGTACTGATGTGTCTTTATTGCACAAACGGGTACCAATTTCCGGATGACCCTCGTAGCATAGTGATTGTGAAGAATCGACTTATCATACTGGACAAGCAATACATAACAATGTGAAAGCAAACACCTGTATCATGATAGAGACGATTTACGAATGTTGGATGGGAAAGAGGACAGGAATTACCAGGACATTCCAAAGACATCATTGATCTGCAGTATGCAATTTTCGTGTTATCGTTCTCAGAAAGAATCATTACACCATTTGTTAAACAAAGTTTGTCTAAAGCAATCGGTGATGTAGTGGTAACGTGTCAGACTTCCAAATGAAAAATCTTGGTTCGATACTCCATCAGGTAGTATGATTTTTTCGCATAAAATAATGGCTGCAAACAGAGACTCATCTCCTGATGGAGAACTTACAAGGCATCACTAGCGATAGTTCGAGTAAATAGTGTGTGCGTTCTATATCATACACTCCAATAGTAAGTATGCTTCATATTTATATTCGTCCCGTCCCTCTCTCTTTCTTTCTTGACCTTTCCCTATCTGTCTTTGCATCTTTCACTTCTCTAGCTCTCTCCCTCTCACACATGCAGTTCATATTCCAAAGTTAAAAAGGAGCAGAAGCCTGGTCCGGGGAATCTAATTAACTGTTAACTTCGGCGTCGTGTTTTTCGTGCTCTGGGGATAACATCAACGGCCTTAGTCATATCTGACAGAAATACTGTTTAAACGCAAGGAAATAAGTAAAATCTCTTTTTTATCCTCTGGGTTACCGAATCTCAGTCGAATTACTGGTTCACTACGGATTTAAATTCCTCGATCCAGTGGTGGTCTATAACCTAACCAACATCATACGACTGACACGATGATGCGTATGAGCTCTTAGCGTGTTCTTTCACTCTGTGCAAATTACGCTATATTCGGAAGAGATGAAATCAATGCTGGATGTTCGGAACAGATAACGCTTCGGAAAAGACTAGAAAATGGTACCTCTCTGGTTATTTGAAAACAAAATTTTATTTTACTAGTTCGACACAATATTTGTTCCCGTCCTATAATTCAATGTGCTTTATTAACGTTGAAATTTGAAAGATGCTACATCTATGAGAAACATGAACTTTTCCTTTCCAACATTTGTAGCTTTCCATTACAATACAGTTTGGATTTTAATATAGGTTATATCTGATAGATATTTAGCAATAAAATAGCACTCTTCAATTTTCTCTTTTTTCTTTCTTTCTCTTTTCTTTTCGTTTCGTTTTTTCGTTCAGTTCGCATTAGTAGTCTGAAATGGAAGATATGACCAACGCTCTCTACTGGGTATATTAGAATGTATTTTGGATCATTACGTCCAACGAACACTACCGAATTTGCAGTCGAATCACGCGGAAACAAAGCATGTGTGTTAAACCTTTGACATTATCCTAGATGTGTCTCGGAGATCTACAGTTCTACTTGAAATTGAGTATGCTATCCATTATGAAAGTAACATAATAAATATTTAAAGGATCGTCTATATATCCGAATAGTTCTGAAAAACTATGTAAAAACAAACATTATTTCTATATTACTGTTGGATTTCTGGAAACGGAACTTTATAATGTTAGCTTATTTTCTTACTACGTTTGAATTCCACAGTTTTATCTGTTCTCCCGTTACTTTTTCTTCTTCTCCTCTCCTTTCCTCTTCTCTCTCTCTCTTTCTCTGCTCATTTGTGAATCTCTGTGTAATAGACGTTCATTGGTTTCAATTTTTCATTGTGGGTGTTTCAGTTTCTCCCTACATCAACCTATGAATCTTGTTTCGTCTCTTTTTTGTTATTTCTTTTTATATATACTAATACATGTATAGTTTGAAATATTTATATTTCTTTTTATATTTAATAATATTGTGAGATATGCAATATGGCGGAATTCAAGATCGGTTCGAAGGTGACCCCACTCCAAGTCAATGCAATAATGCCAATTGTAACATTTTTTGCCTCCATCCACGCACGTCGTTATTATTGTTCTGTCCCAATACTTTTCACTAACCCTGTATACAGCTCCACATGTGCCTTCTGACTGCAAAGTTAAACTAATCGCTTTCACAGAATATTTTTCATACTATACTTTGATCTAGGGCTAGAAATCGAATTTTAGAACTAAGGGGAAAATGAATAATATATAAAGTAACGAGAATACAGACTCCGAAAGACGGGAGTGCAACTTTACTTTAATGGAGAGTGACATAAGTAATAGCATTTGTTGCAGAACAATCAACAACCAAACAAAACTTATATCACCATTCAAATTTCATATTTGCTACTAATAACTACAGATATTTTTCCTTCTTTTGCACAAAACCATCAACTTACCAAAGGGACAATATACACTTGTGCATGCTCGATTTCATCTCGTGCCTTGATTTCAGGCTTTTTAGCCGTGGAACCAGGCCCTTTTGACACGGGGCCTTTTCAGTCGGGACTATTTTACGCGTGGCACTTTCGACACGAACGGTATTGGTGCGCGGCCGTTTTGATTCCGGACCTTTTGACCAGGGCACTTTTGAAACAGCGCCCTTTTGACGCGGTCTCATTTCTCGCTGACTACTTACCCGGGCTCTTTCTACTCGGGGCCGTTTTGACTAGGACCCTTTTGACTCGGCCCCTTTGGTCGCCGAGCCCTTTAGACGCGGGACCGTTTTTGACTAGGGCAGTTTTGTCATAGGGCCCTTTCGCTCGGGGCTCTTTTGACTCGGGCATTTCGATCCTCGCCCTTCTGGCATAGAATATATATTCACCAGCTGAAATGCGTTGGGCAGGGGGAAGTTATGAGTAAATAGATGTTCAACGATCCAGGGCACAGTAAAAATACTTACGTAAGTGGTCATATATCTTTCTTTCTCCTGATTTCCACTCTTGATCTCAGGTTCTTTAGCCGTGGAATTGTATTTACCGGGCCTTTTATCCCGGGGTCTTTTTGACGCGGGGCTTCTTTGACACGGCCTCTTTTAACGCGGGGCCTCTTTTGACTCGGGAACTTTTGACACGGGACAGTCTTCACCCGTGCCCTTTTTATGCGGTGTCCTTTTTCACCGGGCATTTTTAGATAGGACCCTTTTGTCGCGACGACCTTTTGACTTGGGCACTTTTGACAGCGGGGCCCTTTTGACTTGGACCATTTTGTCGCCGGTCCCTTTTGACCGGTGTCCAGTTTACTTGGGCATTTCTGTCTTCGGCCTTTTGTCCGTGTCCTTCTGACAGAACTATATATATATACATCAAAAGTGTCATATATACATCAACTCTGTGTGGGGCAGGGCAGGGGCAGGTATGACTAAATACATGATCAATGACCAGGGCGCAGTAAAATTTGTTACAACACTGATCATATCTCTTTCTTTCTCCTGATTTCCAGTCCTGATCTCAGGCTTTTTCGCCGTGAAATTATATTGCCGGGCCCTTTTGACGCGGAGCCTTTTGAGTCGGTCCTTTTTGACGCAGGGGTCTTTTGACTTGTCCCGTTTTAACGGAGGCCTTTTTGACTCGGGCTTCCTTTCGCGGTGCCCTTTCGCCTGTAACCCTTCTGACCCGGGACCGTTTTGACCCGTGTCCTTTTTGAGGTGAGGTCCCTTTGACTCGGACATTTTTGATAGGGGCTTTTTGTCGCGACGTCCTTTTGATTCCGGCCCTTTTGACAGCGGGCCTGTTTTGATTCGGATCCTTTTGTCGCAGGGCCCTTTCGACCCTTTTTATTCGGGCATTTCTATTCTTGTCTTTTGTCCGTGCCCTTCTGACATAGAAATATATATATATATATATATATATATATATATATATATACATATATATATATATATATATATATATATATATATATATATATATATATATATATATATATATACCAGCTGAAATGCGGGCGGCAGAGGGAAGGTATGAGTTGGATGAACGATCAGGGCACAATAAAATTAGCTACGCCACTGGTCATATGTATCTTTCTCCTGGTTTTCACTCCTGATCTCAGGTTTTTTAGCCGTGGAATTGTATTTGCCGACCCCTTTGACGCGGGGCTCTTTTGACTTGGCTCCTTTTGACGCGGGGCCTTTTTGACTCGGGGCCTTTTGCCGCGGGGTCATTTTGACTCGGGTCATTTTGACGCGGGACCGTCTTGATCTGTCCCCTTTTGAAACGGGGTCCTTTTTGACCCGGCGTTTTTGACATGAGGCCTTTTTGACTCGGCCTCTTTACTCGCAAGGATCTTTTGACCCGTGTCTTTTTGATGCGGTGTCCACTTTGTCCGTTTTTTTTACATAGGGCCCTTTTGTCTCGGACTCTCTTCTCGCGATGATCTTTGACCCGGGCCCCTTTGACGAGGGGAACATTTTCACGCTGTGCATTTTCAACTCGGGCATTTTTGTCGAGGGGCCACTTTTGAACTTGCTCTTTTGACGCGGGGTCTTTTAAAACCGAGCTCCGTTTTGACTCGGGCCTTTCTATCCTAGCCCTTTTTCGGGCCCTTCTGACATGGAACCATATATATATATAACGCAGCAGTTATATATGCAAATGCGTAGGACAGGGGGGGTATGAGTAATGGATTATCCAGGGTGCAGTAAAATTACTTACGCCACTTTTCATATCTCTTTCCTTCTTTTCCCTCTACATTATATCTGGAGATGTATGTTCTGACTAATAGGTTAAACTGGCGATTTTACAGGGTTTGTATGATAAGTAATGAGACCAGGTCTGGAAACATTGTTTTATTGATCTGATCTGTACAGGGACTTAAAAGCTTTCGAAGTACTCTCCTCTTGCGTCGATGCACTTCTGCAATCGATGTTTCCACGCTGCAAACGCCCCCTGGAAGTCAGCAGCCGGCATGTCCTTTAGAAATGTGGTCACAGCTGCTTGGATGGCTGTGACGTCTGCAAAACGGGTTCCTTTCAAGCGTGGCTTCAGTTTCGGGAAGAGGAAGAAGTCGGCCGGGCTCACATCTGGGCTGTAGGGTGGTTGTGGAAGGACTTCCACCCCAATCCGGGTCAAAAAGGAGGTCACTAAGAAGGCGGTGTGGGCAGGGGCATTGTCGTGATGCAACTTCCACCGGCTAGCGATCGCCGGTCTTTTCCGCTTGACGCTCCTGTGCAGTCTCTCAAGGACTTGTTTGTAGAAGGCGGCGTTGACGGCTTGTCCTTGGGGTACAAACTCCTTGTGGACCACCCCCACATTGTCAAAAAAACAATCAACATTGTTTTCACCTTTGACTTCGACATTCTGGCCTTCTTGGGGCGCGGGGACGCAGGAGTGTGCCACTCCGCGCTTTGACGTTTCGTTTCAGGGTCGTACTGGAACACCCACGACTCGTCACCTGTTATGACGTCATCTTCAAAGTTGGGGTCACTGTTCATGAGGTTCAACAGTTCCTGACAACAATCAACACGTCGTTGCTTTTGTTCGTCAGTCAACACTCGCGGCACCAGTTTCGCACAGATTTTTCTCATTCCCAATTGTTCCGTCACAATCTTGTGCACTGTTGTGTGGTTCATATCGAGTTCATCAGCAATCAATCTCAACGATAATCGACGGTCTGAGTTCAGGAGATCCCTCACTTTTGCCACAGTTTCGTCCGTAGTCACTGTTGTCGGGCGTCCAGCCCTCTCCAGATCCTCAACGCTTTCCCGGCCGTTCCGGAACGCACTGTGCCAACGAAACACCTGGGCTTTGGATAGGGCTTCCTCTTTGTAGGCCTCCGTGATGAGAGAAAGCGTCTGAGTAGCCGTTTTCCCCAGGCGAACGCAAAATTTGATCGCATAACGCTGTTCGATGGAACCCTCCATGTTTGTTGATTTTCCGCCGTGACAAGAATGTTCACAAGGGCTTTGTCCAAGGCTTGTCCGCGCTCCACTAAGGCTCGGAGCCAACTGACGCGCGGTGCGTTGCTTTGCTCGGACCCCCCCCCTACATCCTCCATCACCGACAAACCCGCTCCAGCGACACGCGCGCCGCGGCGCGGCGAGTCTCATTACTTATCATACAGACCTTGTAAAAAGTAAGAGGAAAATACGCTATCAATGATAAACTATGACTTTTAATATATATAGGGCAATAAATCAAAAAACTCTATATCGGTCTTTTGCCCCCCCCCTCCCGTTCGAAAAAATCCTGCGGGCGTTAGTGATTATCGTGTTGGTTAATTACTGTATTATATTGTGCTATACATGGAATAGATACTTCTGTGTTTTATTTAATAATAAGAACCTTATTTACATTTATTACAACCCTTGCTTGAGGACAGCGAAACATACCTTCAGCATAAGGACAGTGAGACGAATGAAATAATTCACGCATACATTTAGGACTTAGAAAAGTGTCCTGCAAACATGTCGTGTTAAATTCCTGAAGAGTGAAAAGCGCTAGTAGCAGTTGTCAGCAGTTATTAACTTAACATATAAGAGAATAAAATGAAAAACTGAGAATACGAATCTTTTCAGAGATGATAGTGTACTGATGCTTCAAATCTTTTCCTTTGCTCCCTATATCTACGTTATTTCCCTAGTCAAAATAAAAACTGTTCAAAATTAATCACAATTTCTTATGCAACTATCCCTTCCTTGGAGTACTACGCGGTCACATACCCGTCACGGCGATGTAAAGGCACTTTTGGCGACGAGGATACATTTCTGCACGACAAAAATATGGGAACAGTACAAAAAATTGAAGTTAGGGCCTCGTGCACCCATTGGTGTCACGAGACTAAAACAGTATAATGTAGCTGCTCCTCCGTTCTTTTGTCATAGTTCCTGTTTCCAATCATCTCTTAGTACCGAGCAAAACACTACATTCCTTCTTTATCCTGGGGCTTCTTTGTCATGGGATTTTCCACTTCCACAATACGCATAGGCCGAACAAGTCTCTGATTCACGGGTAGACTTTTACAAGTTTCCTTCGGAAATTCTTAATTGAGAAGATTAAGAAATACACCCTCCCTTCATTCCTTATTTTTTCCTTATTTCCCAGAGACTTGTTATTTTCCTTTCTAAAACACCCCAAAGCAAAATATCTCCCTTGGTTTTTCTTTTACTTTCGTAAGGTTGTATATCACATTTCCGTTCCCTTTTCTTCGACACTGTTATTCAACTCATCATATTGCTTTCTTTTAGCTACATCAACAACCTTCTTGGTGTTCTTTTTCGCTTCCTAGTAATTCCACAGGTCCTTTTTATTGCCAGAGTTTAGCCATGTTATGTATCTTTGTTTTTTCTCTTTCACAGCTGCTTCTCTTTATTCCACCAACTCGTTTCTTTATCAACAAGGTATATTCCTTTCGTTAGTCTTTTGTTATTGTTCTCTAATTATTATCGCTACTCTGGACAACTCCTCTTCCACGCGCAATTCTTCTTCCTTTCGAATCTTTTCAGCACTTAACCCATGACGCTCCCACTATTTCGTTTAAACAGGAACATTTTCTCAATTTCTTCCTACTTTTTGGTGCAGATATTAGCTACTACGAAGTAGTGTTGCTCTGTTCTATTCTTACCTCTGTTACTGTATAGTCCTTTGTATTACAAGAAGAAACAGTGCAAAGTTTTGTTTTCTCTATAATATGAAGTTGATCTGAGATTATCAGGTGTCACTTTTAAATACAGTAAGATTTTCTTCTTTCTTGTTATAGAATTATATTCAATGCAGCAAGATATATGCTTCCACCTCTTCTAGTATTTTATTACCTACCCTATTTCTGTCTACTAGTCCATATATTCAAGTACTCCTTTATGTCCTGATCTTGATCCTCATGTATGCCCATTTAAATCCCTTGCTAAAATTAGTTTTTAATGGAATGAGAAATTCTGCAAAGTACTGTCTAGTCAATCAAAACTTTTTGCTTTGTCTTCTTATCACACTCAATCACTGTATCCCATTTCTATTCTGAGTTTGTTCGTAGTATTTGTGTAAAATACATTTAAGTGCACTAACTCAAGTACAGTTTCATGTGTTGTCCTAAAAGTATTTCCTTGTACCTTTTCTTTTTTGAAATTTATAAATAAATGAAATATTAACTTTACGTTTACTTAAAAGTTTTGATCTACTTTTAATGTTATTTATAGGAATTCTACATTTGTATTTTGAGAAGGTTTTTACATTTCCCAATGATTTGTACTTTAAATGCTTGTAATGTCCTCTTAAATTATGTATCTTTTAGTGTAACTTTCAATTAAAGTCTTTCTAAATCGCCTTTCCAAATATATATTGTTTAAAATCAACTATTTCATATAATATCATTTCATTTTGTTTAGATGTGTGGGTTCAGTATATCCTTGAAGTCTTGTAATCAGTTCAGCTTTATTAATCGCGAATAACGTTTTAATGATTCTTAAATGTAACTACAATATATATATGTTTATATTCTTGGTTTTCACTTTGATATATTATTCTCGATTTTATTTCCATTTCTCATTTGAAGTTTGTTGGTTCTTACTACAAACATGATTAAGACTCATTTCTCATTTATTATATGGGGAACCTTTTTTTTTCACAATTACAATTTTGTAGATCAATCTATAAACGAACGGAGAGGCTCTACCTAAAGAAGAAGTTACTAATGTAACTTGGTTTTATTATGTTTTTTGTTCATTGCATCCACCTTCTTCCATATTTATATGAATTTGGCGTTTTTTGTATTTCTAAATTTGTGTATATTTCTCAATAAGGTCTGTCTTTAAATTCTGATATGGATGATTTAGATAATTTTACATCTTTATTGTCACCAAATTTCGTTATTGTAGGTGAATCCATTTGATCAGCATTCTCCTATAACACTTTTTGACAGCTGGGGCCGCGGTTTCTCAGTGGTAGAGCATCCACCTGTACTACATGGGGTCCTTGGTTCGACCCCAGTTCGCAGCAAGTGAACTTGGTGAACAAGAACGGTGTGGGGGGGTTCTCTGAGTTCTCCCTTTTCCTCCCGCTTTCTTCATTGCACCGTTTCCTTTATTTCTCATTATCACAGTCTCCTTTAGCTTAACCGGCATAATCGTCGGACGTAAAAATTAAGGATTTTATTTTTTAACAGTTTATAATGTTTATTTTATAGGATGGTGATTTAGATAGAGCAAGCATTATATTTGATAGTTGTAAATAGGATGTTTGTTTGAGCGTTGATGATGAAATAAGTTATTTGAAGAAAGTTTTATTTAATGCTAGTTGTACATAAGTAAAAATTTTATGTATAATTTTTAGAGACATAAAAATTTAGTATTGTAATTTTGGAAAATTAACAAATTACATAAATAAATAAAAAGTAAATTTTGTACTATGCATTTAAATGAATTACCACGAGGTATTTCATTTATTTATAACACACTGTTTATATTTTTACTATTAGTATATGTTATACTGTTTAAGTTATTTACTATTTACAATTTACACTATGCTTTATAACAAGGTTTAGTTTAAAGGCTATTTTTTTTGTTCATTCTCTTTGACTGAATGAACACTTGGCGATTAAATTTTTTGCTCCTATCCTCTTTTCATTGGATAGGGCTAGGTCCATTGGCGGAAGTTTTAGAAGATTTTTGCATGCCATAGTTCCTTTTAGCGCAGGACTAATTTTTGAAATTTGGCGCTAATATGAAGATGCATGAAATATTGTAACTTATTGCGTGTAAACTTATTAACGTATGGATTGCATTTTTTTTTTTTTGACTGAAAATGTGCTGCATTTGCTACTGCTGCATTTGTATTAAGTGGAAGTGAATAGAATGTGTGTTCTTTTTATTGTTTGGACCTACGTGTGTTTTTTCTTTGTGTTGTATTTTTTGTGTATGGATATTAAGTGTATGTTTTTACGTGTTACATGTAATTACTATAATAAGGTTAAAATAACATAATTATGGTTAAAAGGAAGTTGACTTGGGATGGGTTAACAAAAGAAATGTAAGTATTTTTTTATTTATTTATTTATTTATTTTTAAATTACTTTACGAGCATAAACTACGATAAGTACGTTTTAATTCTTAACGCTTTTATGCAATTTTATTGAATAAGTACATGGTATACGATAAATTAATATTAAAATATATTTATATAGGACATGATGCTGAATAAAATATATATAGATACTATAATAAGCCTATAGATATAACCTTAATGATGACTGTTATATGAATATTATAATGAAGGGTGAAATAAACCAATATAAGCTTGAATGATGGAGAATTATATTGAGGCAATGTTAGATGTTTACAGATGCCAACTTGTATTTATTTTAGGGATGGTCTGACGACTAAATGAAGAAGAGCTAACCCATAAAAACCATATAAATTTATTTACTGTAAGTACGACCACGAAGACACACAGAGATGTGGTTATAAAAATAAGTTATATTAAGGAAACCCCATAGAGTTTTATAGAAGACAAAAAGAAAATGATGCACATGAAATTCATGGTGAAATGTGGTTGTAGGTTTTAAGGTAAAATTTTAATGTTGTTTTAATAATAACAAAAGGAATACTTTAATAAACGTGTATATTACTTTAATATTTTTTAACATATTTTTAAATTTAAACTGACTTCTTTGAAGTATTAATGGTAATATTTTTTTAATAAATTTAACAACTTTTGCTTATCTAAATAATCATGTTGTATATACCACAAAATATTTTTGTTAACAAAACTAGAATGTACTTTTACTTTTTGATTTTTATTATTGATGTTACACAATTGATTTTTTTTACTTTTTACTTTTTTTTGTTTATATAATTTCCGTTGGCTTCCTTTTTGGCTTTCTTTAAAATGTTACTGAACTGCTTTTTATTTACATGCTTTTTTAGAATTTTTAGCCATTTTTTTAGTAGCTGGTGTTGGTTTTTACAGCTTTATTTTAGAAACATTTTGAAATTTGATATATTTGCCACTTTGCGGATTTAATACTTTAAACATATTTTTATTAATTTGTTTTTACAGTAAGTAAGGTTTACGGTACATTTTACATAGTTTGGCTATATGCTTGTCTACCAAGCTACTAATATTATATTGACGTAAGAAAATTAAGTTACCTTTACACAAAGTTTTTTGAGCTCTTTGATGAACGTTTAACTTTTTGTTTTGTTGTTGAATGATTTTTTTTGTTGTAAGTTAGTTATTATTAATTTTTTATTTTAATTTATACCTTTTTGCTTATTGACTGTTTTGTTGTTTTTTACAATTTCAAAATGTGAAAATGTAAATTTTTTTGGCTTGATGTTAAGATGTAATTTTGCGGGCGCTATTTCCAAACTGGCACTAATAGTATAGTTTAACAACAAACAAGCTTGCACAATATATTTTGGCCATGAGGAATGAGAATTGCGGCACAACACACGCAAAATTTTTTTTAAATTAGCATGGAATCTTTTGATGACATTTCCTTGGGCGTGATAAGGCGTAGTATAATGTATTTTGATGTTATATGCTTTCATAGCTTGTACGAATTTTTTGCCAATAAACTGTGGTTTATTATTTACTAAGATGTTTATAAAAATACCAAGATGAAGCATGTATGACTCAGTAAGACATTTTGCGATACTTGCACTTGTTGCACGACGAAGTGGATATGCTACTAAATAACGTGAGTATATATTACACACTGTTAATAGGTAAGTTTTGCCATGTTTACCTCGAGGTAGAGGACCAACTAAATTTGCTGAGACCAAATAACGTATGTTTTTTGCTGGCACTGATTGCATTAAACATTTTACTGGGTGATGGTTTACCTTTGTTTTTATGCAGACCTTACAATTAAGAATGTATGATTTAATGTCACTACGCATGGTTTTTTAATAAAACATACGGGAAATGATATTAAACACTTTTATAAATCTAAAGTGACCGTAATGATTATGGTAGCCAGTTAAAATATTTTTTACCAAACATGGAGGCACACACAATTTTAATTTGTTTGGGAAGTGAAAATTTTTTACCATTAAAATACCGTTTTTTAAAGTGTAATTTTGTTTTTAATTTTGAGCACTATTACGAAAAAAATTTTTATTTGTATTGTTTTTACTTTTATTTATATTACCTTGTAAGTAACTAATAATAGGACGGTACTTGTTACATTTTTATTGTAATTTTGCAATTGTAGACGGATTTAAATTGAACATTTCTGATTGAACAGCCTGTATAGGATTTACATTTACCATTAGATTTTTCTGTGTTGGTAACATACGAGATAAACAATTACTTAGTGTGTTAGTTTTGCCTTTGATGAATTTTATTTTATAATTGTAGGATTGAAGTTTAAGAGACCACCTCATCAGTCTTGCATTTCAATTACGCATACGTTTTAACTGCACTAGGCTTTTATGATTTGTTTGTATGTATATTTTCGCTCCTTTGAGCCAAACATGCCACTTACGAATACATTACACAAATGCAAGACACTTAAGCTTAATTATGGCATAGTTTTGTTTGTGTTTATTAAGAGTATGGCTTGCATATTTTAATACACACTTTTTACCGTTAATAATTTGATAACACACACAAGCTAACCCGAGTTTGCTTGCATCATTTTTGAGATAAAATGGCTTATTGAACTGTGGATGGTGTAATTTTATATTTTTTATTAATTTAGCCTTTAATGATTTAAATGCCTTTTGGTGTTTTTCTTTTTACTTTTATTTTTTTTTAAAGTTTGTAAAGGGGTTTAGCGATAACAGCATGACCTTTGATTGTTTGCGAATGCCACTGCACAGCACCAAGAAATGAGCGTAACATTTTTAAATTTTTAGGCATTGGTAACTTTTTGATTGCTTTAGCTGATTTTGGATTTTTTTGTATACCTTTTGCAGATATGTAATAGCTTAAATAGTTAATTTTACTTATACCAAAAATGCATTTTGACAAATTTAGCGTTATGTTTGCATTACTTAACAAACTAAGCACTTTATTTAACTGCTGTAAGAATTTTGGTACGCTTGTACAACCAAGAGCTATATTGTTTATATATTTGATTAATTTTTTTTGTAGCGGTAAAGGGAATATTTTATTTAAGCACAATTGCAGTACAGACGATTTATTTTTTACACCAAACACCATGTGTGTGTACTTATATAACGTTTTTTTAAACAAGAAGGCTAAGTATGGCATAGAATTTTCTGTAATTTTACATTGTTGATACGAACTAGTAAAATTAAGAGTACTTAGCACACGTTTTTTACTAAATTTAGCAAAGAGGTTGGACAACTTTTTTACACGCAGAGCTGGATTTTTAATGTGCACATTTAATGTTTTACAATTTGTTACTATTTTTAATGCTTTACTTTTTTTTAATACTACGTGCAACGGTAATAGATGACATGATGAACTAGGTTTAATTATACCCCATTTTAACAATTTTTGGATTTTTTATGCACTTTTTTTTATATTTGTGCGGAATATTATAAGGACGAGCAACAATGGGTTTGTTTGTATTTACTTTTAATTGGTATTGAAATTTATTACATAGGTTAGGAAAACGGGCGAACACTTTCCTATGTTCTATTAACAACTGAAATATTTTTTTTTTTCGTTTTTACTAAACAGCGTAGCGTGTGTAACTGCATTCCTTATTTCATTTACTGTGAAATATAGATCCGGTGGGAAGTCCTCCACTAAGTTACTAGCTTTAATTTTTTTAAAGGCTTGGCGCACCCATTGCGGAACACATTTATTGTTTTTGCATAAAAATCATTAAGGTTTCTTATTTTGGACAACACAACAATAGGGGCTACCTTGCACTTAATTTTATTTACATTAGCTACAATGACATTTTTACTATTTTTTTGTATTAAAGGTACTTTACCACTAATTCCTTGAAATTTAACACGCAAGTTACTTTGCTTAAAATTGATGACACTGTTTAATTTCTCGAGAAAGTTTGCACCGAGTATTACGTCTTTGTGCAGTTTTGGTAACACAAGAAACTTAACTGGCACTTTTACGTTTTTAATTTGTATTGGTAAAATAACCTTTCCTTTTACGTTTTTTTTTCTTTTTTCCCAGAAAATTGCACAAAACGATATGCTCTCCTTTTTGCAAATGCACGTTTGCTACACACTTTGTTACTTCTCGAAAAATATTATACCGTAATAGACATAATTTTGATCCACTATTTAACAGACAAATTTTGGGTTGATTGTTTAACAAAATTTTTACTTTCATTGTATTATGACCTAATTTGCATTTAATCACTTCTTCTTTATTATTATTACTTATATTATTTTTTGCTTGCAAATCTTTCTCGTTGCACATATGTGGAAAAGTAATCCGGTTTACACTACTGAAATCCCTCCCCTTTTTAGCTACCAAATGGGAGGGCGCTACTAGTTTAAAGGTACAGAACTCTGCGGATAAAATTTACTTTGTTGGTATGGAAATTGACGTTGTTGATTGTTACCGTTATTTACACCAGGACCTCTATTAAATGTTGGAAACCAATTATTATTTTGATTCGGACTACCCTGGGAAGTCGACGCACTACTTTGATTTTTGTTTGCCCTTGCACTTTGCGTTTCGTTCCGATTTTCATTTGCACTTGTGTTTTGTTGGCCATTGCCTTGCGACTGATTACCACCGTTTGAGTTGTTATTATTTTTATTAAAATTACCTCGCCGTCCACGTTTATGAAATTTTCTTTTCCATTCCTGTTTGAAATTCGGACGCGCACTATTATCACTGCTCACTTTACTACCGTGTTCTACTTTTACATTATTTACGCTAACACCGGCACCACCTTGCTGTTTCTGCTTATTACGCTGATTGTCGTACATATTAGTAATTTCTGACAATCCTTCAATGGACTGCACACTCGCAAGGAACTGATTTATGTTATTAGGCATAGAACCCATCATAGCTAATTGGTACCGCTTGGGCAGCAGAGTGATGATGTGTGACAACGTAATAGTTGGATTTTTGTACTTTTCCAGAGCCTGAATTTGACTAAAACGCTCTGTTACAAAATCAATAATACTACTATAACGTTTTGGGTCAAACGGAATAGATCGCAAGTTGCGCAGACGTGTAGCTTTCATTAAAGGACTTTTAAATGCATTTTTAAACTCTATCACAAATTTTTGAAAAGTTTGACACTTCTTACCGTGTAAATCGTACCACTTAAGTGCACTGTTTTTAAGAATTAACGGCATGATCGTTAAATATTCACTTTGAGGCACTCCGGCGAATGACATTTTTTTACCAAAATTTTCTAAAAATGCACTTGCACTCTCCTTCATCATATCACCTGAAAATGTAGAGAGTTGCTTAATGTTTGCTAATTGCAATGAACAACGCCTTGCATTTACTTTACTATTTCTTGCACGCTTAATATGCGGACTTTCTCTTTCGGTTTTGATTCTCGGCACGGTTTTTTTTATTACATCACTTTCCTCCTCTGTATTAGACACCGTTTGAGACTCACTGCTCGATTTTCTCTCGCGCTTCACACTGTGCACGGAACCTGTGTTTCTTTGTGATATATTACGTCCAGTATTATGGTGCTCATTTGCTAATTCTATACGTTGCACACGCTCTGATAGTCGTTCCACATCTTGCTTGGTTTGTTCACTTAACTCACTGGCGCGAAGACATGTTTCAAAACACTGCTGGTTAAATTTACTCTGCTTATGGCACACTTGAATGCACTCTTGCACTGCTATACCGTATTTACCTTGCTTAGTCTCGCACTTCTGAATTTTACTTTCACGGTACTTGTCGAGACTTTTGACCAAACGCAACCTTTTTTCGTAATTATCCACTTTATTGCAACATTCACTTAATTGACGTTGTTGGTCGTTTACTTGGCGCGTATTTTCTTTAACTGTGCCTCGTATATCATGCACTGCATCGGCTAATTTACGTACGCTTCTACGTATATTTTCGCTCGTATTAAAACACTTTAATTTCACTGCTTCAATTTGTTCTATCAATTCATGTCGCACTGCTCTAATACACTTATTTACATTGTTAATTTTACCTGACAAATCATCTTTACATTGGGATATGTTTTCACGACACTCGCTACGTAGTTCCTTGATATTGTTTTGCATTTTCTGTTGGTTTACATTTATCGCCTCAACGCTTTTACTCACACGCTTTTGATTATCACTCAATTCGTTTTGGCTTTCATTCAACTTATTCTGATTTTCTTTAATTTTATTAATTGACGCACTCAGTTTCCTTTGCATAGCGAGGATAACTGTTCTAAGATCACCCTCAGCCATGATGTTGCAAATATAACAAACTCGCTAACACAAATAATGGACTAATTTTTGCAAAAATCTAAGAATGCAAATAGTTAAAAAAAATAATATTCTAATTTGGACAGGATTTAGGCTTTAATATGCAAGGATGAATGCACTGGACAAGGATACAATTACACGAATTTTATGTACTTGGCGATCTGAGATGGCGGCAATATTACGCAGCAAGTTTTGGAACATTAAGAATACGTAGGCCAATGTTCGTAGACACACAAAACCGAACATTTATACAAAAAGAAAGGTTCCTGCTTCGACACATATATCCCGGCACCATTTTATAATGTTTATTTTATAGGATGGTGATTTAGATAGAGCAAGCATTATATTTGATAGTTGTAAATAGGATGTTTGTTTGAGCGTTGACGATGAAATAAGTTATTTGAAGAAAGCTTTTTTTAATGCCAGTTGCACATAAGTAAAAATTTTACGTATAATTTTTAGAGACATAAAAATTTAGCATTGTAATTTTGGAAAATTAACAAATTACATAAATAAATAAAAAGTAAATTTTGCACTATGCATTTAAATGAATTACCACGAGGTGTGAGGGGATGATATGCATAATTGCAGAAAATACTTGTTAATTGATTTGATAATTTAATAATACATTAATAATACTTACAAATTTAATGTGGGATATTGGTTATAATACTGAATTTATATGGATTATATGTAAATAGCTAAATAGGTGAAGATACTTGGAAGTTACATTTTTATACTTTATTTTTGTGTAGCGTTATGCTAGAAGCTGTCCTTTTAGTTGCTTTCGCGCGCCGAATGGTTTTTCTTCCGCTAAATCTCTTCAGCTCTCGCTGTTCGCGTGGGTTTCACGCGTTAAATGACGTAAGAGCGGATTGATTTGTGATTGACTGAAGAAGTGTTGATTAAGGTTATTACGCCCACACGCATCTTCGGAGTGAGAGGACACACATACATACACAGAGAACGTTGTTTGCTAGTATATGTTAGTTTTTTTTAAATTAAAAAGAGAATTAAACTGCTTGAACTGCATACAGCCAAAATAATGAATAAATGCGTTTATAACAAGTTCTATTAAATCAAAGTTAATTTTAGAACTACATTTTCTCATAAAGTATTCAGACAAATATTACCTTCACAAACTCTATTCAATTGTTCTTTAGTGAGTAACATTAATAGGTAACCGGAAACACCCAGAAAATTAAACTCTAATTCAATATACTCTAACGTTTTCTGTGATAGTTTTGTTAAATAAATGATCTAACGTGCCTAAGGTTATATTGAAGTTGTTCTTACTTTTACATTTCAAATGTTAGCTTACGTTGTCATATACAGCCTTCAACAGAAGTATAACTTCAGTGTTCATATTCACTTGTTAATTATAGCCTTTTATATTACCACTTCAGTTTTAAATCGCTTCATAAGATTCATCAACAGAGTTTTTATAGTTTTTAATCATAATAGTTTATATCGTCGCATGAGAACCAGACGAACGTAATTCCAAAAACACGATTTTTGTTCTCTTTATGTTTGGTCATAATTTTAAAAGCCCCTCTTGGTGGAAATGAAACGTAACGCTATCTGTTCTCCTTGTCCATCATCTGTTGTAATGTGTAAGATATGATTCAATGCTTTCTTAAATATACTCGAGTGTCAAAATTCCAATTTCCTTTCCTATGTTGTCCTGCACAAAATTTACAATGACGTATGATAATAGGTAATGCTTCGGTAGATGATGAGACTGCAACTTGTCTTTGGTTCATCCTTCCGTGAAATACCTTGTCCTCTTCCTGATGTATAACATTGCAATATGAATTTGATGACGATTTAAATATTAGCAATTGTTTCTCCGTACTGTCCATTGTTTGTGCTTGCTTTTTTGGAAAGTGCTTTTCACGGTATTCAATAATTTCCGTCTAATTGCTTCATCACCAATACCAAAAACCACTTGGTCTCTTAAATTATTCTGTAAGCAATATTTATAGTCACAGTAAGCTGATTGCTTTTCAGTTCCAGAATAAAGGATGGTATTGATTGATATTGCTTCTGTTTAATGGAGTGAAATTTATACCTTTCAGAAATAATGTTAACTTTTGTAGCATAATGGTCTTTCATAGTTTCTACAATATCTTGATAAGATTTATTGAAAGGTGATTCAGGCCAACAAATATTACATAATTCCTCATATGCTTCAGTTCCCATGACTGTAAATAAATTAGATATTTTCCTATCGTCAGGAATTTGTGCCGCAATGCATATGTGTTCAAATCTTTCGATATACGATTGAAGTCTATCGTTTAGGGTATCCAAAGGAGGAAAACTGGGAATGGCCGACATCTTCACAGCTTTAAGCGTAAATTCTTTGATTCGATTGCGCCAAATGTAAGATATGATTTAATGCTTTCTTAAATATTCTGGAGTGTCAAAAGTTGATCTGTGCCAACTATCTTTCAATGATTCAAATCCGATAGGACATCTTATCTAACATGTTATGTCTAAATGCTTTACTACCAACAAACATAAATTCACTGATTACTATTAATATATTTATTCCACTAAATTCCATATCTCCATGAGAGTATCCAATATAAATCCAGATTCCATTAAATTTCCATGTATCTATTTCCTACTCACAGATTACACTTAGAGAAATAACATCAAAGATTCCTAAATACCCATAGTCATTGTACTCTTATTGAAATCCATCTTGATGTGATCATTTGTTTTCACAGTCTCATCCCTAGCAACTAACATTCCATACTTCGGCATAACATCGAACAGTTCCGACCAATTTCTATCTTATCTGCGTTTGCCAAGGTGCATGATTATATACTGCATAAGCGAATAATGGATCATGTTAAACCTGCATTACCTGTCATTCAACATGGATTTCTGAAGGGCAGATCTACTGTATCAAATCTAGCACTAATACCAGACTACATTTCGAAGGAACCTGACAAGCAAGGACAAGTAGATGTCATATATACTGATTTTTCTAAAGCATTTGACGTCATTGACCATGACATTTTCTTAAACAAACTGGCATCCTTTAACTTCTAGAAATCAACTCTGCAATATTTTGCTTCCTACCTTCGAAATCGTAAACAAACTGTATTGTATCGTAATCACAAATGTCAAATCTTTCATGCAACATCTGGAGTCCCTCAAGGCTCGAATCTGGGACCTCTACTTTTCATTTTGACGGTAAATGGTCTTCCTGAGTGCTTTCAATTTTCTAAAAATCTACTCTTTGCTGATGACCTTAAAATATTCAACAGAATTGAAACAATTCAGGAATGTTTAGAACTTCAAAGTGACTTACAAAATCTTGAAATTTGGTGTAAAAACAATA